>NW_023994062.1:0-600000 GCF_015586225.1 Lucilia sericata | reverse complement strand
TTGCCCAGACGTCTGTTTTCATGTTTGTCGATGATTGGTGGTGAGCGGGGTAGAGAAGAATGGGGGGTAAGAAAACAAACATGATTTGGGATTTTCATGATTGTTTTTGACATTCCTCTTTAAACGCATTCGTACTGTTGATATTATGCTCATGTAAAAAAATAATTATGTCTCTTTTTTACATGAAAACATTAAAATTTGCATTAAAAAAATACTATAGCGTGTTATTAATTTTTTTTAAATCAAACTAAATGGTTTTTATGTTAAAAATTTCATTTTAGTTTTATTACGAATAAGTAATTAAAAAGGATTATACAATTAAACATCAAAAAAAGACATGCATAGTTGCATGTAAAAAATCACCGTATAAATGTTCATGATTTTTTGGAAGATTCTCAAAAGAGAATTGGAAAAAACAGACGTCTGAAAAGTCTTCATGTAAATTGCGCCATACTCTTTGTATGTTCTTTAATATCATCAAAACACATGATTATTAAACATACACTGTCCTCATTGAATAAGATTTTTTAAGAGAGAACTTTTTAGTACTTTTTATCTCATAAATTGTACTTTTTTAATTTTCTAAAATATTCAACCTAGGAAGATTAATTTTAACATACATGGTCTTGACTGAATAATATTCTGTAAGTGGGAACTATTTGGTACTTTTCTTCAAATGGTACCTTTTAGATTCTTTATAATGGTTAACCGGAACACACGGTCCTTATTAAATGAGAATTTATTGAGAGAGTTTTTTGTACTTTTTCGTTTTTCCGATGGTACTTTTTGATATTTTTACGATATTGAACATAGATATTTAAAATAAAATTTAAAATGTAGGGACCTTAGTGAATGAGAATCTACTGAAAAAGGCTTTTGGTACTTTTTCATTCATCAAATTATATAATTGTATATAATATTGAACAAAGAAACATAAAATTTTTGATTAAATGGTAATCTATTAGAGATATTTTATATATATATATATATTTTATATATATTTTTTTTTTCAATAGTACTTTCGAAATTTTCTATAATGTGGAATCTAAATGAATAACTGAAACAAAAAAATATTTAATCAATTATAATTTTTTTATAAAAGTAAACAAAGTGTTGTACGTATTTAATTTAAGTTAGGGTAGCGAAGCACCCAGGGTATGCTAGTATATGTATATTAGGATTAGGGTAAGACATCGTTTTTCTATTCCAATGAATAAAATATTTTTTGAATTTCACAAAAGTCTACAAACGATGGAATTAAATGTTTAATATAATAATAAACTGCTTTCCGAAACGGTACTTTTTGGTTATATATTCAATGCAAGTCTATCTGATGCTAATTTCCTATAAATCTAATAATCTTTAACTTTTAAACACCATTGTTGAGGGAAAACCCTTCCCTGTACCACAAAGTATACATTTAAACAAGTTAGAGTGCTATATTCGGCTATGCCGAATCTTAAATACCCTCCACCAGCAAGCTACTTTTTATTAAAATCGATTTAACTATCTAATTTTTAGATAACTTGGCAAAATTTTTGTTTCCGTATTAAGGGTACTAACATTTATGCATATGTCAAACTAATTTTAATTAGGTCGAGAAAAATGTATATTAATAGGCCAGTTTGAAAACATTTTAATATAATGATTTATCTGTACACAGAACATACTCATTTTGAATTTTATCCGGATATAATCATTTAATTACGAATTAAGTGATATTAAGAGATTTTCAGAAGTATACCTTATATGGGAGCTAAAAATACAAAATACATATTTATGTATAACTTTGATTGTCAATGTGCATTTGAGTAATTTTTGGAAATGGTCCTTATATCGGAGTTGTGACCATACAAAAAAATCACGTCGAATTTTACTACAATAGATTTATTAATTAATGAAATATGTGAGTTTAGGTGATTTTCGGAAATGGACTTTATATGTATAGGAGCTATGACCTTACACAAAACATATTTGTGTCGAATTTGATCAAGATATCTTTATTTGATAATAACATATGTGCATTTGGAGTGGACCTTATATAGGAGCTATTACCATATATGAACCAAACCGGAAAAAAATTTGGTAGAATGATTTATATGCTTACAAATCATATTCAAGTCGTAATTTATCCCGATAGCTTTATTATTCAAAGAAATATATGCGTTTAACTAATTTTCGTAAGTGGACCCTCTATGGGAGCCTATCCGGAAAAAATTTAGTTGGGTGACTCATATAAAGACAAAACATATTTGTGTCGAATTTTATGAATATAACTTATTTGACAATTAAGTATGTGCGCTTAAGTGATTTTCGGAAGAGGGACTTATATGGGAGCTATGGTCAATAATGGACTGATCCGGGTAAAAAGTGGTAGAATGATTTATATGTACACAAAATATATTCAAGTCGAATTTTATCCTTATAGTTTTAGAATTTAATGAAATATATGCGTTTAAGTGATTTTCGGAAGTGGACTTTATATGGGAGCTATGACCAATTATGAGCCTATCCGGAAAAAATTTCGTAGAGTGACTTATATAAAGTCAAAACATATTTGTGTCCAATTTTATCAAGATTGTTTTATTTGACAATGAAATATGTGCTTTTAAGTGATTTTCGGAAGTGGGCCTTATATGGGAGCTATGACCAATAATGGACCGATCCGTAAAAAAATTGGTAGAATGATTTGAATATACACAAAACATATTCTTGTCGAAGTTTATCCCAATAGCTTTAGAATTCAATGAAATATATGCGTTTAAGTGATTTTCGGAAGTGGACCTTATATGGGAGCTATGACTAATTATGGGCCTATCCGAAAAAAATTTAGTAGAATAATTCATATTTATACAAAATATATTTATGTCGAATTTTATCACGATAGCTTTATTTGACAATGAAATATGTGTTTTTAAATGATTTTCGGAAGTGGACCTTATATAGGAGCTATGACCTATAATGGACCGATCCATAAAAAAATATGTAGAATGATTTGTATGTATACAAAACATATTTGTTTCGAATTTTAACCCGATATCTTTATAATTCAATGAAATATATGCGCTTAAGTGATTTTCGGAAATGGACTTTATATGGGAATGATTCATATTCAGACTAAACATATTTGTGTAGAATTTGATCAAGATAGCTTTATTTGACAATGAAATATGAGCTTTTAAATGATTTTCGGAAGTGGGCCTTATATGGGAGCTATGACCAATTATGGACCGATTCGGAAGGAATTTCGTAGAGTGATTTTTACATACACAAAATATATTCATGTTAAATTTTATCTTGATAGCTTTATTTATCAGTGAAATATGCGCGTTTGAGTGATTTTCGGAAGAGGGCCTTATATGGGAGCTATGACCAATTGTGGACCGATACTAATCTACGTTGGTAGTATGATTTTTGTTGGTATTTTATTTATATATGCGAAATTTTTTTTTTTTTAGGAAGACAGACAGACAGACGGACATAGCTAAATCAGAATTTCATAAGGATCAATAATATATATACTTTGTTGGGTCTCAGGTGAATATTTCTAGGTGTTACACACGGAATGACAAACTTATATATACCCTCTATCACCACTGATAGCGGTGGAGGGTATAAAAATCTAATAAATTACATTATTTTTAATATTTCCCAGAAAAAAATGTAGGTGATCGAGGACGGAATGGAGGCCTCAAAGGTGATAACCTCGGGTATTAAAAATCCATTTATGGTTGGAATAAGTTGAAATTTAAAATATAACTACTCTCTAAATTTTCCCGATCTATTTTTAGTTTTTTAAATGTGGAGGGCCGTACATTTTTTTAATAAAACAGAAAAATTCTCAACAGTTATCTTGTCCCTATAAAAAGTTAGACGCATTCAATGTTGCAACATGTAAAAAGTGCCGCCTTTTTTAGCTTTTTCCAAAAAACTCCATACATTATTTTTTCAATAGAAACAAATTTTCTTCAGGACTTTATACAAGTTTTAAATTATCCGGAAGGTAGAAGCGTGTACTGCCCCCACCAGCCCTATTTAAACTTGATAAATTAAAAAAAAAATATTTTGATTTGAATAAAAAATTTTAAAAACGCAATGCACCGATCCTTATAGCAGGTCCATATTTATATAGCCATATATGTTGCTTAAATACATACATATATACAAAGTATTTTTAATATCTCCCGGTAAATAACGTCATAATGGGCACCTTTATAAAAAACTCGTTTTTGGAACACATTTGTTTGCTTAATGAATTTTGGTATTTCTGTATACAAAATAAGATTACTGGTAACGGTGTTATTTTAGAAAGGCTTGGATCTATATATGTCCGTAATTTTTCCGATATCTTTATCCGTTCAAATTTTACATTATTTCAACTTTTATATATTTTTGATTTAAAAAAATTTCTATAATATGATTTTTGAACTTTTTCGTAAATGCTGTTCTAATAAAAGATCCGTTATATTATATATCTTTTAAAATTTAATGCCTAAGTCATTAAGTTTTCAATGATACCAAATACTTGTATAAAAACTATAAACTAAATCACCAGAAATATCCCAAACTTTTACTCCTTTTGATATTTTTAATGCTTTTTATGATTTTCAAGCTATTTTCGTTTATTAGTCCTGCCATTTTTTCCATTGGATCTAAAATAAACTGGTGATAAGTTTTAACCCATTAGGATAATGAAGAAGTAAGTAAGAATCATCATCTTCATCATCATTATTTTTATATATAAATACGCAAAGCCAAAACGATTGGGAACATTTTCCGGCTCTATTACTTGACCGATTTTCTTGATTCTTTTTTGATGAATGTAGATTCGCGAGCCTCACTGCAGAATCTATATATGATCAAAATCGGTTCAGTATTTTCGGAAATATAAGCGTTTAAAGTTTCTACCAATAGACAATCACACAAACATGTGCTTGAATTAAAAAATAGAAAACAAAATAAGAAAGCAAAACAACACTGTTTTTTTTATTGTAGAAAAAAGGGAGGAGAGTGTAAAAACATGTTACTTCTCTGTTGATGGTTTATTTTTGTATTTTGCAATGATATTTTTGTTGTTGTTTTTAAGATTTTTGTAAACTAATATGTATACAGACAGGCTTAGCCAAAGCGAAAATAAGATTTTATTGTTTTTTATTTTTTAAAAGTGTAAAGTGATAAATTGTGAATGTAATAATTATATTATTGATGTAAGATACAAGAGTATGATGATGTTTGATCTGGAAAAACATTGGTGGGACCACAATTCTACATAAATGTTACTTTTTATTGATTTTAAAGATTTTAATGATGGACAAAAACAAAGCCTATTAAAATATAAGTAGGACAGTTTGTTGGTCATGTCGGTACATGATACACCGTAATAAATGGATCAGTTTATCTCTAATACGTAGGTTTAGCACAGTGAGGATTTGATGATATTCTTCTTTTTCGGGTTATTCTAACCAATTAGGAAAAAGGCGGTTATAGAAATAGTAGTGTAAAGTGAAAACTGTACTCTGTGTAAGCGATGGTTACTTATATGTTTTATAAAAATAGAAAAATGTTGAAACGGGTCAAATACAAATCATGTCTTCTGGGTTGATAGCTGCCCTTACTTAAGGTGGTATTAGAGTAAAATAAAATAAAATGTCGTCTAATACCTCCTTTAGCTATTAAACTTACATACATATATTAATATAAGGCTGGAATTTATAGTTTATTAACGTTTTCTTTCAAAAATTTCTTATGAAGTACCCAGCAAAAAAAGTGTGGAAAAAGATGTAGAATTTTCATCACAACTAGTAACCCGAAGTGCTTCAAATTCGGGTGTAGAACCTATGAATTTTACATTAGCGTGTCATTGGAGGGATGTTGTTCATTTTTGGCAACTTTGAACTACATCTGATCTTATTTTTAGAAGCAGTAAAAGTCCGATATTTGGATGTCAAAAATAAAAACATTCTCTTAATGACACGCTTATGCAAATTTCACTACTTTTTCACCAAATCTTGATGTACTTCAAATATGTTATTTGTAATGACTTTTCCACATCTCTTTCCTCACTTTTAACTGGGGTTTCATTTGTAAGGAAATATTTGGTTTATAAAAGTGAAAAATATGTAATCGCATTTTAAGATGTGATTAAGATGTAGTTTGTAAAGTATGACATCAATTATTTTTTGCTGGGTACTTAAATAATTATGAAAAATTAAATAATACCTAAATCATGGACAAACTCTTTTAGTAAAGAGGCGTTAAAGTCTTACGGTTGTATTCATAAAAAGTTAATTTAGGTTTATTAAACATTATTAAGCAAAATCCACGAAAATGGTATTCATAAACGTCAAATAGCTTAAAATACCTTCAATAAACCAATGACAAATAGAAAAAATTTATTGTACGCTCGACCCTACTTTAAGCCAACAATAAGTTGAATTTTTGCAAATTTTGTCTCTGATTAAGCTTTTTTCATTAGTTTTAGGTTGAAGACGAAAACTAATCATGTTTTATTCTGAAATGTAATCTAAAAATTGTAATTTTAACGTTTACAAATTTGTAAATAAAATTCCAGATAAATTTTAAAAATTTCTATTTTGATGAAAAAACTAAAATCTAGGCATTGTTGGATTAATAGATGAATATTTGACAGTATTCCAGTTTGTCAATACTGTTTTTGGCAATTTGGAAATGCCCGCCTGTCAATCAAATCATGGCCGCAATCATTTTATTTGTCTTTTTCATAGTTTATTCGCTAAATATAAAGCCATGAAGTAATTAAGAGTGTAAATTATATTGATTAGAGTTCTATCAATGCAAAATATCTTCTCCGGCAATA
This sequence comes from Lucilia sericata, assembly GCF_015586225.1. Lineage (NCBI taxonomy): Eukaryota > Metazoa > Arthropoda > Insecta > Diptera > Calliphoridae > Lucilia > Lucilia sericata. Next base: position 593,165 of record NW_023994062.1, on the reverse strand, counting down.
AAATGTAGTCTTTTATCAAAGAAATTTATCAGTATTTGCAAAAATTTATTAAAAATTGCTATAAAAATAAGTAAAAATAACAAAATGTGCATAGTGATGTTTATTTTGTCACAAAATATTCGTTATTCGAATACTTTTAATTATAATTAAAAATATATATGTTATATTCATTCATCTGAACTAAATATATATTTATTGTAGCCATGTATACATTTATTTTTCTTAAAAGTTCGTTCTTATTTTCAAAAATGTGTTATAACCAAAAATATAAAATTAAGAAAACCGACTCAACGAATATTTTATCCTAATTGTTCGCAACACCAACACAGAAAATGACAGCCAAATTGTACAGTGCTGCCAAGTTAAACAATAAACAGCACAATAGTTAATCTAGATTTATTATTTGTTTATGAATACCACAATTTTATTAATGGCTTTTAAGTCTAAAGTGTACTTTAACTATTGTGTGATTTAAATCTAAAATAAGCATTTTTTATGAATACAACTGTTATTCTCCAGATATAAGAATTTATTCCTGTTGCAAAATCTCTCTTGCCTATGCACTTCTATGCGAAAGCTAATAGAATGCCTATTAAAAGGTCTTCGCTTAAAGGCCTATCTATAAGTAGTGCAGCTTCATAGAATATCTACTATTAAATTAGATTAAAATACATTAAAATTTAAGCCAAATAAGTAGTAAGTCAGCTGAAAGAAGTCTTTATCGAGTGTTATAGGGGAGAATTTATACAACATAAACCTGAAGGATGGACTTTTTTACTAAAGACAGCAAAATTTATTTATTTCTTATAGAGATAATATATACTATATATATCCCTGTTCCAAATTCCCATTCCGATCTAAAATGGAGTTATTTTAGTAAAGATATTTATTAAAACTTAAAAAAACAATAATTTAAAACATCCCACTTTGAAAATTGATATTGGTTTCATTCCAAACAAGTAAGAAATTATAGTCGGGCGAGGCCGACCATATAATACCCAACACCTTTGACAAAAATATAATGTGATTTATCTGCCATAATAAAGCATTTAAAATGAATTTTACCTTGAATCAGATATATATACTTAAGCTGTTTATTGTTGAATAAAATTGTGGACATTTAAGTGAAATTTTGATGGGGGCTTTTCATAGGGGCTAGGGTCATATGAGGACCTATTATTATGGAATTCGTGAGGGTCATCAAATCTTGTATAGAACTTGGTTTTTGCAGCTTTTTTTCGAGATATGAGTATATTAAACATAATTATGAACTTAAAAGCTCTATTCGGCGGGTTCAGTTGTATGGGGGCTAGGTGAAATAATGGACCGATGTAAACCATTTTCAACTGGCTTTGTTTACGGTACCATAAAAGATCATGTGCCAAATTTCATTGAATTATCTCCAAAATTGCGACCTGTAGTTTGATTACAAAGTTTAAAAGCCCTATTCGGGGGTTCAGTTGTATGGGGGCTAGGTGAAATAATGGAACGATCTTAACCATTTTCAATAGGCTTCGTCCCTGGGACAATAGAAGATCATGTACCAAGTTTCATTGAATTATCTTCAAAATTGCGACCAGTAGTTTGATTACAAGGTTTACATGGACGGACGGACATAGCTAAATCGACTCAGATGATTCTGAGCCGATTGGTATACTTTAAGATGGGTATAGGACCAATATTATAGTGCGTTACAAACATCAGCACAAACCCAAAATACCCTCCCCACTGAAGTGGTAATCAAACTACAGGTCGCAATTTTGAAGATAATTCAATGAAATTTGGTACATGATCTTTTATAGTACCGTAGACGAAGCCTATTGAAAATGGTTAACATCGGTCCATTATTTCACCTAGCATCCATACAACTGAACCCCCGAATAGGGCTTTTAAACTTTGTAATCAAACTACAGGTCGCAATTTTGGAGACAATTCAATGAAATTTGGCACATGATCTTTTATGGTACCGTAGACAAAGTCTATTAAAAATGGTTAACATCGGTCCATTATTTCACCTAGCCCCCATACAACTGAACCCCCGAATAGGGCTTTTAAACTTTGTAATCAAACTACAGGTCGCAATTTTGGAGATAATTCAATGAAATTTGGCACATGATCTTTTATGGTACCGTAAACGAAGCCAGTTGAAAATGGTTTACATCGGTCCATTATTTCACCTAGCCCCCATACAACTGAACCCGCCGAATAGAGCTTTTAAGTTCATAATTATGTTTAATATACTCATATCTCGAAAAAAAAGCTGCAAAAACCATACAAGATTTGATGACCCTCACGAATTTCATAATAATAGGCCCTCATATGACCCTAGCCCCTATGAAAAGCCCCCATCGAAATTTCACTTAAGTGTCCACAATTTTATTCAAAAATAAACGGCTTAAGTATGTATATCTGAGGCAAGGTAAAATTCAATTTAAATGCTTTATTATGGCAAATAAATCACATTATATTTTTGTCAAAGGTGTAGGGTAGGCCTCGCCCGACTATAATTTCTTACTTGTTTTTTTTTTTTTTGTTGGGATATAAGATATAGGTTGAATATTATTACAGGTTACAAAGGAATAGTGCTGGGTAGGTTCGACATTGTTTACGACAAGGGGCATGGATGATTGCTGGAGGAATTGGCAGATTGTTAAACATAGCGAAATATATTGTAAGGAATGAATATATCATATTGTAAGTTTTGCATATATTTTATGAACATTTATGTAGGGGATAAAAAATCTAAAGAAGAAATGTTCGTTGTTTTTGCTTTTAAAAAAGTATAAATGTTTTTTAAAAATATGTTCCATAAATAATTTTAGAACTTAGATTTTAAACTTCTTTCAGAATTTTAACCAAAATTTATCACATTTTTTAAAAGAATACGTTGATGAAAGCAAGTTATACACTTTGATAATAGCAATTGAAATAACTTTTTTCAGACATTTGAACTATAAAAGTAGGGATTTATTTTACAGCATAAGTATGCAATCTTTCCTTCAATGGTTCCGGACGAATTTCGGCCGCGGGGCGAACTCTAGTTGATTAAAATTTACAACTTTTTTCATCATAACTAGTAACCCGAAGTGCTTCAAATTCCGGTGATCAACCTATGAATTTTATACTAACGTGTCATTGGAGGGATGTTGTTCATTTTTGACAACTTTGAACTACATCTAATTTTATTTTTAAAAGCAATAAAGATGTGATATTTAGATGTCAAAAACAAACCACATTCTTTCAATGACACGCTTATGTAAATTTCATTGTTTTTTTCATAAAAATTTGAAGTACTTCAAATATGTTATTTGTACATACCTATTTCATACATTTCTTCTGCCACATTTAACTGGGGGTTTCATTTGTAAGGAAATATTTGGTTTATAAAAGCGAAAAGTATGTAATCGGATTTTTAGATGTGATTAAGATGTCGTTTGTAAAGTATGACATCAAATATTTTTTGCTGGGATTTAATATAATATAATTGGGTATACCCACTTCAATCTTCGTTGCGTATGAGTAACAATTTTGTACTTGTTTTTCAACATGAGTAAAAAACGAATAAAATCAATGTTGTTTAATATATGGTCTGAGAAATCGTGAATAACTTGGTTATTTCTGGTTTGATTTTAGTGTTTTATATCTGTCTTATTTTAAAGATAAAATTCCGCAAAATATGAAATTTTTTTACGTTTTTAAAAACTATTTCTTATATATAAAAATTTTGGTTAAAACGGAAAAAGTTGTAAATTTTAACCAATTCAGTGATAATTAAACACTGAATCTTCCACGAATTTTGGGTTATAAATTATCACCAGTTTATTTTAGATCCAATGGAATAAAATTAGACTCATCAAAGACAATTTTTCTTTTCTGGGGCAGGACTAATAAGCGAAAATAGCTCGTAAATCATAAAAAAAATATTAAAAATATCAAAAGGAGTAAAAGTTTGGGAAATTTTATAAACCAAATTTTTATAAACCAAATATTTCTTACGAATAAAAACCCAGTTAAGAATGAGGAAGGAGATGTAAAAAATTACTACAAATAACATATTCGAAATCAAAATTTGGTGAAAAACCAATGAAATTTACATAAGCTTCCCAGCAAAAAATAATTGATGTCATACTTTACAAACGACGTTTTAATCACATTCAAAAATGCTATTACATATTTTTCGCTTTTATAAACCAAATATTTCCATACTAATGAAAACCCAATTAAAAGTGAGGAAAGAGATGAAGAAAAGTCACTACAAATAATATATTCGAAGTGCATCGAACTTTGGTGAAAAACCAATGAAATTTATGTAAGCATGTCATTGAAAGAATGTGGTTTATTTTTGGGCATTGGCCCGAGGCAAATCTCACTTGGGTCCAGATATGTCCCGTTGTGTTACCATGATATTAACACTCTACCAATTGTCCACATTGAAGAATTATTTCAGCTTTTTGGTCTTGCAGATGAAGTTATTAATCCTTGCCGGATGTTCATCTGACAGATAGTCTACGATTGTACGTCGATTTAACATTTCCTGCCTAAAATCGGCAAAAGCGGGGCAGTGACATAGAAAATGCTCTGTATTGTCATTTTCCTCCTCGTCATTGCAGCTGGTACAAAAATCATTGTATGAAGGAAGTTTTAGCCTCTGCGCATGAACGCCCAGTGGCCAATGTGCTGTTATAACCGCAGTTAGGTTCCTGAGATTGGATCTTGACAGTTTTATGACGTGGTTTGTCCGTGTCGTATCCATTCTAGGCCAGATTTTCCTGGTTTCCAGGCTTCATTCTCCCATCTCCTATTAGCGATCGTATGCAGTTTGTCTGTAACCAGCTATTTACCTTTCACGTAGGATATGCCAATGATGCAGCCAAACTCAGTCAATTGTTGAGCACTTCCGTCTTTCGCTAGGGCGTCAGCACGGTTATTGCCTTCTTTATCTCCATGTCTAGGAACCCACACAAGGGTAACCGATGAATGTCTCGCTATCTCCTCGAGAGACGACCGGCATTCTTGCACAACTATACACATTCTCTAGGGATTTAATGGCTGCTTTGCTATCAGTAAATATGTGGATTTCCCTGTTAGATATCCCATAATACTGAATGTATTCTGCAGAAATTTTTATGGCCAAAATTTCAGCCTGTAGTACACTGCAGTAGCCAGGGAGTCCTTCCGACAGTCTTAAATTTAGCTGTTCTGAGTAAATTCCGCATCCTACTCCTACGTGTGTTTTTGATCGATCAGTGAAAATTTGAATGGAATCTTCCATTATGTATTGGCCATTTGTGTAGCTCATTCTATCCGGAATGCTTACTGCAAAGCCCAGATCGAATACCGGCTCAGGTAAGACATAGTCAAGTAGTAATTTCATGCTTATTTATTTTGGCATGACCATATGTATTACACTTACATGCCTTGGTAGCCCCAAGTGTCATTGCGGTGTTCGCAGCGACTTGTTTTGCATAAATGTCGGGTGATACCCAGTTTAGGATAGTAAATAGCGCTTTTTTTTATTTATTTATTTATTCAAGTAATACAAAGCCTTCAAGGCTAAATTACATATTACTTAGCAATAAAAACCTAAGCTTAAAGAAACTTAAATTTTCTTAACAAATACATAACTAACTTTAAACATAGTTTATCCTAACTATAACGGTTCCCCAACCGCAATGTAAAACAGAAGAACATTAAAAGAGCAAAAAATAAATATAGAAAATTTCAATGTTCTCAAGTAAAAGATATAACAACTAAGGTAGTTTGCAAATAAAAAGGAGAACAAAGCTGAATTAAGCGGCTGCATTACTTGAAAACAAATCCAAAAGTTTGATGCGAAAGACATTATTTGAATGTGAGAAAATACGTAACTCTATAGGTAAGTAGTTCCAACAACGAGCAATACGAACTAAGAAAGATCTTTCATAGAAGGAATTATTAATTTTGGGTACCAAAATCTGCGGGCTCCTAGTCGATCTACTAAAAGTAAACTTATTAAACAACGGTAATGGACTACCAGATTTCATTATTTTATGAAAAGTAATCATACACCGTAGTTTAATGAAATCAGAAAAGTTACATTTTAAAAAGTTATTTACATATAGAGAAATGTGATCCCTTCGACCAACATTGTATACAAAACGAACAATAGTATTAACAATACGATTGATTTTAGATAAATCGAAATAACCTCGAGTCCATAGAGAATTTGGGACATTAGAAGGGAATATGCTAACTTATACCTAATATGGTGAGGATAATGTATATTAGTAGATATAATTCTACGTAAAGTATGCAAAACCCTATAGACAGTTTGACCAATATGCGCAGCAAAATTAAGTTTTCTATCCAAAATTATTCCCAAGAATTTAATTTGATCAACTATTTCTATACGCACACCTCCAATAAAAATGTCCAAATTAACATTAAATCTATCAAAAGGGCTTAAAATTATAGCTTTTCGGCTGTATTTATAAAAACTTATTTTAAGTTTATTAAACAATTTTAGGCAAAATTCAGGAAAATCGTATTTATAAACGTGAAATAGCTTAAAACACCTTCAATAAAACATTGACAATTAGAAGAATTTTATTGTAGGCTCGACCCTTCTTTAAGCCAACAATAACTTGATTTTTAATAATTTTTTTCTCAGATAAAGATTTTTCCGGTAATTTTAGGTTGATTGCGAAAACTAATTATGGTTTCTTTTAAAATAAAATCTAAAAATTCTAATTTTAACGTTTACAAATTTGTAAATAAAATCCCAGAAAATTTTTAAACGATTATATTTTGAGGAAAAAACTCAAATCTAGGCATTATTGGATTAATGCATGAATATTTGACAATATTCCAATTGTCCAGCACTATTTTTAGGCAATTTGGAAATGCCGGTCTGTCAACCAAATGATCAACCAAATGATGGACAAAATCATTTGATTTGGCTTTTTCAAAGTTTGTTGGTTAAATATAATGCCATAAAGTAATTAACCATGTAAATTATATTGTTTAGTGTTATACTAATGCAAAATATATTCGCCGGCATTAAAATTAGTCAAATATCAAAGAAATTTATCAATATTTGCAAAAATTTATCAAAAATTACAAGGAAAATAAGTAAAAATAAGAAAATGTGTCATAGTGATGTATATTTTGTCGCAAAATATCCGTTATTCGGATACTTTTAATAATAATTAGAAATTATATGTTATATTTATACATCTGTACCGCAATTCTGTAATTTTTTAATTTTAACTACCGATATCGTAAAGTAACGACAAATATCGGTTGCATTAACGAATTTTCAATTCTGTAACTTTTTAACGAACTTAGAATATTTTAACGACAAACGTCGGAAAAATATGAGAATGTCAAAAGTTTTGTATTGAAATATTTTTAAAATATAAAATTATTAACGTGAACTTTTTATTTGTCGTTACATTGCCGATACTTTTCGTTAACTAATGATTTTGTTTAACGAAAAAAATCGGTGAAATAAAATTCAGAATACCACATAACGACAATTATTGTTAACTTACGAATTTATACTATTTAACGAAAAAATTTGGTAGTTAAAAAATTACTGAATTGCGGTACTGAACTAAATAGACATTTATTAAAGCCATATATATATTTATTTTCCGTAAAAGTTTGTTTTTATTGGCAAAAATCTATTATAAACAAAAATATGAAATTAAGAAAACCGAATCAACGAATATTTTATCCTAATTGTACGCAACACTAACACATAAAATGACAGCCATATTGTACAGTGCTGCCAACTTAAACATAAATCAGCACAATAGTTAATATACGTTTATTATTTGTTTATGAATATCACAATTTTATTAATGGTTTTTAAGGCTAAAGTGTGCTTTAACTATTGAGTGCATTAAAAGCAAAATAAGATTTTTTTATAAATACAAGCGTTTGTCTTTAAGGCATTAATAGTTAGGAAATTATGTGCAGCCCAATCAAAGACAAGTTGAAGGGAATAGTCAATGTTGCTATGCAGAACATCAGCAAAATCTCGATCGCAACTAAAAAGTAAGGCCACATCATCTGCATATATAAGCGTTTTACATAAAGAACTATTAATTAGACTCGGTAGATCATTGACGTATAAATTAAACAACACAGGTCCCAACACCGAACCCTCAGGAACACCTGTATGGAGTTGTAATATGCCAGACTCCACTCCGTTAAGGCTAATAAACTGCGATCTACCTTTAAGATAAGCTAACACAAGTTTACAAGCAGACATAGATAAACCAAATCCAATGCGAAGTTTATCAATCATCCTGGAGTAATTAATAGAATTAAAAGCCTTAGATAAGTATAATGAAACTAGAATACTAAATTTATTATCATTAATATCTTCCCTTATAGAATCAGTAAGATCAAGAAGAAGTGACGCACAGTGGTATAGGAAAAAAAAAAGAGGGAAATAATTCGGTAACTTCTAAACGGTTAATCCGATTTTAATGAAATTTGGTATGCACAAAGAGGAGGTGTTGTCGAGTTTAGGTTTTGGACCTTATAGGCCAACCAGGGGCCCGGCGGGGGGTCCTCAAATTAGGACACCTCGGCTATGTTTCGTATATAGAATCTCCTCATCGAGCACTATCTGTTATAGTTTAGGAGATATTCGCATTTGAAAATTAAAATTTTAAAATTTTTACCGTCCTTACTTTAGTTTTTTGATAATAGCGGGTCCAAATATTCCCAATTTTCGCCATTTTTTTTTTATTCGCTTAACAACAAGTTTATATATCAAGCAGTGAAAGAATTATGTAAAAATCATGACTGAGTCCAAAGTTATAGGCATTTTAATTTAAAAAATTAAAAAAAGGCGATTTTCTGCCATTTTTTTGGGAAAAAAGTAACTTTTTCTTTTTAAGTTATCTAAAAAGTTTCTAAGAAGATGTATATAGAATTTATACTTTTTGGAAAGCTGACTTTACATAAAGTACGATAAATGAAACAAAACCTAAAAATTTTTGATACCGAGGGGACCAGGTCCATCCAAAAAAATCCTATTTTTTATGGAAAATTCGATTTTGAGCAAAAATTCTCAAATCGCATAGTCGATATCAAATTATAGTGACCTGTTTTATATGACCCAATATGTTCTTAATCATTTTGTAACGGGTTTCGATAACCCCGCCCCTGGTATGGATATAATAGGCAAAAAACCAAAAAATCACATTTTTGGGATTTTTTAAAACTTTTTTGGGAATTCCGGGATTTCTAATAAGAAAATTCGAAATTTTTATTTAATTTTGGATTTTGAGTAAAAAACCTAACTGTACCTAACTGTAAAATTTCATCAAAAAATATTCATAAATAAAATTTTTATTGCAATTTGAAAAATTTGTATCTTCGCAAAAACTGAATAAAAAACATTTTTTAATTTTTTAAAAAAAAAAGTATTCCGCGAATTTTTTAATTTTCAAAAATTATATACAGTTTTGAAAAATAGACAAAATTACCTTTCCATTGATATATAACATGCCTACCTAATGTTTTTTAAGTGACAAATTAATTAGGGAAAACTCAACATCTTTTAGAAATTTTACCTAGCACTATTATTTTCATCCATAAGGTTAACTCTTAAATTTGTTACATATATTAAAAAATTTTCAGGTATTATTTTTTAAACTGTAATGATTTTTACCCCTATAGGTCACTTTAATAGGTAGCTTATTAAAGTGACCTATTGAGGAAAAATTCATTACATAAGGATACGTTAGACATATTAGTGTTCTAGGCAGTCTCAAAATGAAGATATTTTTAATAATCTGATTCTATCTTCTGATCCTGTTTTATCTACTATAAGGAAACGTTGGATTTGCTACAAAACGTTGGCATTTGAAAATATTCATGAATTTAAAGATTTACTTTATCTTTTAGATATGGACTACTGTGATACCGATTATTTTACAAAATTATATTAATTTATAAAAAAAATAAATAAAGACTATTTTTGTATAAAATAAATACTTGTTAATTTTTTTTAGGGATAAAGAATAAAAGATTAATCGTAAAAAGTGGCTGTAAAAATTCATAAAAATTTAGGTAGTAAAACATGCCTAACAAATGTAAAATGTAAAAATTTTAAAAAAAAATATATAAATAAAAAGAAAAAGAATATTGTTTATTCAGCCGTATTCAGCAAAGCAGCGCATTCGGTAATGTTGTAAATTACTTCTTCACCATCAGAAAGCGACAATTTAGCCTTAACCTTATCCGTGTTTAGTATTTTGAATTTAGTTATTATTTTAAGACGAAGCAGACGACGACACATTTGGTTAAGTTTCGAAGCAGCAGGCGAAAAATGGTCGTTAAGGTAGACACGATGATCAATATCACCACCCACAACGTCACACACCTTCAGCATACGAGTTTTATAATACTCTTTCATTAAACAATCTCTTAAATGCACACTGTTAAATTTGACCAGTATAGCTTTACGGTTGTGCATGTAACAAACATGATTTATGTCACTACGGGAAACACTAACTTCATAATTGGCACAAATTTTAATGGCAGTACTAATTAGATCATCCAACCCACTAGGCAAGCCTATTACAACAACATCCGCACGATTCAAACGCTTATGAAGTACATTGTTCTCATTCTCAAGCGCATCAATTTTAGAACATGTGGAAGCATCAACTTGTCTTATAAGCTTACTGCAATTAATAATGTCAGTTTCTAACTCTTTACGGTAGGACGCCATTTCTGATTTAAATTCATGGATAGCATCAGTAAAAGCCCTTTTTAGATTATCAATTTTACGATCAATTCCAACAATTTCATTACGCAGTCGCATCTCCATTTCTTGCAAAGTAGCTGTCGGATTAGAATTGCATTTGTCACAGAGGAATACAACAGACTTTGTTTCCTTCAACATTTTAAGTGTATCATCATTAATATTAGTGCACTTAGTATGGAACCATAAATTGCAGGACTTGCATAAAACACTTGCTTGTGTTTTCAGAATTCCTTGTACACAATGACCACATTTGAAAGTTTTGCTGGCAGGCATCTTGTTGCAAATAAAAAACTATTTATGTATGTACAATATAAAATGGCAGCTAAATTATGTTGTGTATCAATGTTATGTACAAAAGATCAGCAAAACAACAAAAACAATCAAATGCAATTCAACAACAGCAACAGCAGCAACTTACAATGATGTTTAAACGAAGAAATCAATTGTTAATTGTTTAGATTTTAATTTTTAAATGTAGTAAACCATTCATTTAGTCGAAAGAAGTGCAATTATTAAATTATAAATGCAAAAAACAAAATTAATTATTGTTTAAAGAAAATAAAAAAGACCAGCTGTCAAAATAACACGTCCACTCAGGCAGGGTTGAAAACACCGCTTTTGACGGTGTTGTTTTCAGTGCATCATTCTCATGATGCGTTTGAATTTTCTACTTTGATTATTTCTCTCTAGAGCTAGCTAGGGCTTAAGCCAAAGTTTAGGCCTATTGCCTTTTTACAACTGTAGATTGATATGGCCGCTTTGAAGGTCCTGTTAAGAGTGTTCAGGTTCCAGTTGAGTTTGCTGTCCAAAATTAGACCCAAGTATTTGACACTATCAGACAGTGTTAGTGCAGTTCCATTTATCTTACGAGTTGCAAATCGTGGGATCTTGTAACGCCTTGTGAATAGTACCAATTCTGTTTTAGCTAGATTAACTCCTAGACCACAGTTATGGCACCATTTTAGAGTGGATTCTAATATTTCAGCCAGAATCTTTGGATCCTTACCAGCAACTGCTTTTGCAGTTTGCGTAGGCAGTTGTTTTGCAACTCGTGTTTTCCAGAACCCTTAGGATTGAGTTGATGTTGAGGCTCCATAGAAGTGTACCCCACCTTGCGGTGTACCTCGATTGGCTACTTTGGAGATTGTTGAGGATCCCCATGTAGATTTGATATGTCTGTATTTTAGAAGCTTATTAGCGAATGAAATAATAGCAATGTTAATTCCGACTTGTCTCATAGAGTCAATTACGGCTTCCGGATTAACATTATTGAATGCTCCTTCTATATCAAGAAATGCCACAAGGCATTGAATATTTCAATAAGCCATGTCATCAGTAGATCCATGTTTTTCTGTAGATCCGCTGGGATAATTCCATCTGGACCTGGGGATTTGAATGGGTAGAAGGTTTTCACCGCCCATTCACCTGCGATGTTCTGTTATCGGGATGTCCGTTATGTTAAACACATTTAGTTCGTGGTTTCCATGCTATGGACCGTCAGATTCTTGGCAACCTGAAAAGTGGGCACTCATTAATATTTCTAGAGTATCATGACTATTCGTGGTCCACGTACCATCGGTTTTCTGAATATAGGATGGAATCGTAGGGTTTGACGATAGTATTTTTCGCAGTCGACTAGTCTCCGAAGAATATTCTACCTCACTGCAGAATTTTCTCCAGGATTGTCTTTTTGCTACCCTTATAAGTTTCCTGAAAACATCTAGGGTGGATTTATATTTGGTGAAATTACCGCTCCTTTTCTTCATTAAATAGTTTCCTGCATAATTTGCGTTTTTCCGCTATTTCTGCACTCCACCAGGTGGGCTTAGCCTTGCCTTTCCTGATCGTTTTCCTACAGGATTTTTCAGTGGCTTCCGCTAAGGCGTCAGTTAGTAACTCCACTAAAGAGGATATATCACAGATGGGGTTTGGGTTAGCACATATTGTACGCTTCAAAACCTTAGAATAGATAGTCCAGTTTGTTTTCTTTCTGTTTAGAAAGTGTGTTTCAGTGTCCGCATCAACGCAGAAGTTGAAGTCAATATACATATGATCAGAGACAAGAGCAGTCTTTAGACACGCTGCAGTCACTGATTGAATCAGAGTATTTATCGCTAACAAGTGTGACGTCAAGGACCTCTCTTCTGTTAGTAATAATAAAGGTGTGTTCATTTCCCCTATTAGCTACTGTTAGTTTATTTTCTACAATAAAGCTGAGCAGTGACTCACCCCTTTGGTTTGTATCTGAGCTTCCCCAGATAATGTGGTGAGCATTAGCATCTGCTGAAATTATTAGAGGGATGTTGCTTTTATTGGCACGAGACATCGCCTTTCGTGTGGTGGAGTTTGGTGGTTCCTCTCTTTGATCGTGTGCCATGTAGGAGCTCATGAACTATACTGTTTGCCGTTTATTTTCTACAGCGATGGTACACGTGTCCTTATCGCTAAAATCAGATAGAATAAAAGCATTAAGGTTGCTCTTGACATGGCGAAACTAATAAGGTGAAGTAATTTCAACAGCTGATTATTTCTTTGACCATCGAAATTTAGCCCGAAGCTGTCAAACTCCACATAAGAAAAATTTTCTCTCAAACCCGACGCTGTCAAACTACATATATAAAAAATATCATAAATTCGCCGCAAAATGAAATGACTTCACCTTATAGTCTATTCGCTGAATATTTCTTTGACCATCGAAATTTAGCCCGAAGCTGTCAAACTCCACATAAGAAAAATTTTCTCTCAAACCCGACGCTGTCAAACTACATATATAAAAAATATCATAAATTCGCCGCAAAATGAAATGACTTCACCTTATAGTCTATTAGCCTTGTTTAGTCTGTTGTGGATGACAGTGGCCTTCCTGGAACCGTCAACAGGGTCAGTAACATTTGCTATTTTCTAGTCCTTTGTGGGTAGCTGAGGGTTGCTGACCTGTATAATTTCCAGAATCACCGCTGGGTCGGATGATATGGCGGGGATCTTATCATCAGATCTAGGCCTCTGTGGAACTTCGGCCAGAGGTATTGCCGAACTTCCCCGAGGGACGCTATGGCTACTTTGTACAGCTGCGGTGAACGCTCGTCTGTACAAGCAATGAGTTTGATGTGGCCTTGGTACCAACCAACATCTTCACACTAGGGCGATGGTCTTGGATTGTCCCGGACGAATTCCATGAACGCCCCACTTAGCTCCATGACAACCAGCTTCCAGTTTCCTGAGGAGATGGTGCCATCGCTGTTATTACGGTCGATGATCGCCCAAATGAGATGGTCTTTCGTCACCTCTTTGTATGATCTCGCTTGGGGCCGTACTTCGGATGGTACCCGTTTAGGGTACCATCCGTAGAAGGAGAGGCACTTTTGTGTTCCTCAATGAGGATTTTCGCCCATTTGAGAGAGTTTCTCTCTTGCTCCGTGAGCTCATCGACTGGCCTGGCACCAAGTCGATTTACGATTTTATAGGCGTCTGGTAGTGAAGGCCCTTTTGGACGGGTTTTTGTGCCTTGGGGTATAGAGCATGAGGCCGTTGAGGCCGAGGGAGATGCTTCGTGGGGCACCGTATCTTTCTTCGAGTGCTCCTCTGAACCACCTTGCCGGCACCTGAAGCAAGGGATTCTACAGGAGTTGATCCTGTAAGGACCTGGGGAGCCTTTGAGGTACCTGGTTTCAAAGAACCACGTTGTACCAAGATCAGTTTTCGATCGCCTACCGGCTTGATCGGTTAAGTTTTTAGCGCACTAGTAGCTGGCCGACTAGCGGAGACTGGCGCTTCCACTCTACTAGTCGAGGTTTCAGTAACTTTCAACGTACTGCAGCCTGATACCGACGCGCAGCAGTTGGGTCCCCGGAGATTGTTAAGCCCATTACCGGATGCGCAGGGCATGTTTTCTTATCGGACATTTTGATAAAAGTTCGTTGCATTTTAAGCAATATGAGTACAGACGCTGATGGATTTGTGATTACGGACCGACGGCCACCTTGGGCAGGTGAACGGGCCACTTACGACCAACGGACTGTAAGTTAATTTGCCGCTCCAACTAGGAGAAACAGAAGCTAACTATGGTGAAGACAATTAGCTTTTTGATATTTAATATTTTTTAAATTAAATTATATTTTTATATTTGTTATACAAATAAAATATTTTTAATGTGTACTGGTTAAAATTTCAAATGTGAATGAAAATTATTGAAAACTCAAAATGATTATAAAAATGAATAATTAAATGAAAACTTAATATTTTAAAATACAATGTTATAAAGTAGATATTTTACAGATAAAGTATACATCTACAACTACTCTCCCTCCAAAAAATTATTTCCAATAAATTAAAAGAAACTCGTTTAGTTGTTCGTTTAGAATTACTTGTGTTAATGTTTATGTTAGTGCTTTCTATTAATGCTGGCTTTAATCGATCTATTGGTAAAATTGCAGTTTTATTGCTTATATCTACTTCAAAATATTTGTTATTCTTCTCAATTACTCTGTAAGGTCCCTCATATGGTTGTTTTAAAGTGGTTTTATTAATTACACGCATAAATACATATTTGCAGTCTCTAAGGTCTTTAGGTATATATACTTGAATTTTTACTACTGTGGGGATTAATAATCTCCAGTTGATGTCAAAATTTCTCCAGGTAAACGTAAATTTTGACCATAAACCATTTCCGAAGGTGTAGCTTGTAGATCCTCTTAAATACTGAATTTGGCCAAAAATAGCGTTCAGTCACAAACATCCGTGTAACTCTGACACCGCGGTGTGAAATATTATGTAATTTTTTGAATATAGTTTTCCGCAAACTTAATGGAACATAAGGTCTAGGTGTATCTAAAGTGCATTCACACCAAATTTCTAAATTCAGAACTGGAATTTTTAAGAAGTTAAGATTCAAGTGTTTGCTTTTATCGGAAAGAAGCTGCGAAAGATCTTTACCTTTCTGTTGTTCATCAAATAACACCCTTAGATTAAGATCAGAATATTTGTATGCTTCTACTTCAAACGTTCTAGACAAAGTATCAGCTACAACATTAACGTGTCTGCCTTGAACTTCTTTCGGTCTTTGAATCTAAGGCAAATACTAAAAGGTTTGTGGTCGGTATATACGATAAAAGATCTACCTTCTAGTAAATATCTAAAATGCTTAATATTTATATTAATATTTATATATTGCTAATAGTTCTCTATCAAAAGTACTATATTTAGCTTCACTAGGAGTTAATTTCTTAGAAAAGAATGCTAATGGCCCTGAAATTCCTTTATAAACTTGTTGCAGAACACCACCTATGGCAACATTTGATGCGGCTACTGTTAAGGTCTTTATTGAAGTGGTTAAATAAAACTCGAGATGCAAAAGATTCCTTTATTTGATCAAATACTTTGCGGACTTATTTGGTCCCTTCTAAGTTTTTATTTTTTATTTTCAACGCGTTTGTAATCATTGTATGGATAGGGTTGGTTAATTCGGCTAACTTCGGGATGTATTTGTGGTAATAATTAACCATTCCTACAAATTTTTGAATTTATTTAACAATTTTCTGTTGTTCAAAATTTCGAATTGCTAATACTTTTTCCTCAGATGGTTTAATTCCAACCTTCGATATATTGTGACCTAAGAAATCTATACTTGAAACACCAAATGTACATTTTCCTGTTTTGATGTTCAAACCATATTCATCTAATCTTTCAAAAACTTTCCTTAAATGATGTAAATGTTGTTCTTCATATAAAGTCTAAACCCATGAAAACTTCGTTGATAAATCTTTGAAACGTTTGTGCTGAATTTCGCAAACCGAATGGCATTCTTTGAAACTCAAACATTCCGAATGGTGTTTTTATAGCTGTCTTTCTCTGTCATTGGGATTTGGTGATAAGCCCGTACTAAATCTATCTTAGAAAATATATTTGTATTTCTTATATTCATATTTAAATCATGAATATGTGGTAACGGATATCTATCTGGGACGGTCACTACATTTAGACGCCTAAAATAACCACATGGACGCCATTCGTTTGGATCTTTTAGAATTTTATAGTCTACATATACCCGATTTTACAAGAAAATCAAATTCTGTTTTGGCTGCTTTGTATTTCACCGGGTCTAAACGTCTTGGTTTTGTAAAAGGTAAAGGGCTCTTTGTTTCTAATCTGTGAACGGTCGAATGTTTTATTGGTTTCGCATAATCTGGTTCCAATATTAATGAAGGAAATTTCTTTAAAAGTTCCGTATATTGATTATCTACAGAAAATACTTTTGGTATGATACATTGCAGCAACATGAAAATGTATTAACAGAAAAATTAGTAAGTGGATCAATTAGACATTTATGTTTAATGTCTATTAGTAGACCGTATTTACAGAGAAAATCCGCACCAATAATGGGTTTAGAAATATCAGCAATTAGAAATATGAAAGGAAATTCGCGCTGAAGTCCTAAATCTACATTAAGTAGTTTCTTCCCAAATGTTGCTATGTTTGATACATGTGCTGCACTTAAAATAATATCTGATTTCTTGTTATTACTTTTGAATTTTGACGATGGTAACACTGAAATTTCTGCACCACTATCAATTAAAAACTTAATTTTATTATATTTATCGAAAATGAAAAGGCGACTTGAATAGTAATCAATCTTTCCACTGTACGTCGCGGCAACAGTAGAAGATTTTAGTTTGTTGAATTTTCAATAGAAAATAAGCAAAGTTGTTCACATTTCTTGGCCTGATTGCCAAATCTGTAATGAAAGCGACATAACCACTTCCTATTTGGTGAACGACCTCGAGAGCGTGAAGTACTTCTATTATATCTTCTATAAAAAGGGCGTGAAATCCGAGTTTATAACTCTTGTTTCAGAGAACTTACTTCGAGTATTAATTTATTAATATTCTCACATAATGAAGATGTTAGTTTGTGTACAATTTGTTCCATATTATAAGTTGTCTGAACTTGTCTGACACTACAAATTTCTCCGTTGTAAATAACTTCCCACAATCTATCAGCTAGTTGAAGTAACTCATTATGGATTTATATTTGAACCTGTTAAAGCGACATTTAGAGTCTTTGGAAGTTTACGTAACCAAAGTTTAGTTAGCATATCCGAGGTAAAATTTGAGCCAGCAAAATAATAGCCATATCGCTATTAGATAGTATTTTATCTAATTTAGACGTTTCACTTAATGGGTGACGTTCAATCAAACCTTTTTTGAGATTGAGGTATCGATCAGTTGTAGTTGGATTCTGAATAATGTCCAACACTTTTATTATAACATCTTGTGGAAGAGCAGTTATAATATATTCGTATTTGGTTTGATCTATGGTAGTGCCTTTAGTTGCAAATTGCATTTCGGCGTGTACAAACCATGCTTCTGGACAATTTGTCCAAAATTGAGGAAGTTTAACAGAGGATGCGCATATGACTAAATCTACTTGAGGTATTCTATCAATCGATTGATTGCCAAACGAGTTTGTATTATTATTTGTTGTAATTGAATTAGTTTGTGAATGCGTATTAGTGCGAGTTGGGGATCGTGTAGTCATTTTTGGAGGACAGAAAAAAATATATCAAAATTGACGTTAAAATTGTTATTAATTAAAGTTAATTATTCAATATTTTAGAAATTATGTATACAACTAAGGTATATTTAAAATCTAAAAACGTAAAATACTTAATAAATGGTGACTAATATTAGGGTTCATTTAGGTATAAAACTTAAAATAGGTACTTAATTATACTGACTTATTTTCTTGTATATTTGGATTTAATTTATTTTGATTTTGAACTAAACTGAGATAGCCCTTTAGATCTTTGTTTTTAAGATGAAGAATAAAAGGTATTTTCCAACAGGATGCAAAATGATAGAGTTGATGATATTTGATAGGATTTATTTTTTATTTTGCTTTTGTACAAGATTTGTGAATGTTGCTTTTTCTTCCTCTTGATAGAGGATTAATCCAACTTGGACCGAAATTCTCAAATTAAAAATAATCGATTTTTAAAATTTAATCAATTATAAGTTCAGCGAAAAATGTTCGTTTTGTTTGCACGATCGCCAATTTATAATGAAGACAATTAGCTTTTAGATATTTAATATTTTTTAAATTAAATTATATTTTTATATTTGTTATACAAATGTGAATGAAAATTATTGAAAACTCAAAATGATTATAAAAATGAATAATTAAATGAAAACTTAATATTTTAAAATACAATGTTACAAAGTAGATAATTTACATATATGTGTATACTCTAGCTAACAAGGGGGGGGGGGGTTTGTTTGTAGAAGTTCTTAGTTCGTGCTCAATTTAGGTATAGACAAAGTTTATACCGTCAGCTCAGTTCTAAACCTCTACGCACTTAAGCCCTCGCATCGCGACAAGATGACTTCATAGGTTTTTCACCAAAAATGGAAGTACTTCAAGTATGTTATTTGTGGTGAAAATTCTATTTCTTTTTCCTCATTTTTTTGCTGGGTTGTCATTGAAAGAATGTGGTTTATTTTTGACATCCACATATCGGATTTTTACTGCTTCTAAAAATAATATTAAGTGTAGTTCAAAGTTGTCAAAAATGAACAACTTCCAACTCCGTTTTATGGTGGTTCGGGTGGCCCCTCCGATGACATCCCAGTGGGAACAGCTTTGACAGCATGATGTTAACCTGTCTGTTCTGTAAACCGAATCCGAGTAAATTTTTCATTTAAAAACGAATTCTCACAAATCTAGTCGAAAATAAATCGATTTTAATTTTATTAAAATAAATTAAATAATTGTTTTTGGCGTTTTTTAATATAATTGTAACTTAATATAAATGTTATGTTCAAATAAAAATTCGATTTGCAGAACACCAAATTCGGTTTTAAAAGTTTCTCGGTTTTGAAACCGAATCGTTTCGTCATGCAGGTGTTCTTCAGACGTCATTTGAATGCAGCCTGTTACCGTTCTAAGGGCTGCGTTTTGACAGCTTTGGAGCTTCTTCCATTGTGTGTCGCTAATTCTAGGTGTCCACACTGGCGCTGCGTAGTTTATCACTGACCGGCCAATCGTTTGGTAGGTAGTTAACAAGGTTCCATTATCCATTCTCCAAGTGCTGCCGGCTAAAGACTTAAGTACCTTGTTTCTACTTCGCATCTTGTTGCAGATTGCAGTGGTGTGCGCGGAGGACATAAGGAGGCTATCGAATGTGATACCAAGTATTTTGGGTTGATTTACCTTCGGGATTTTTTCGCCATCGACTATCACATCCAGTTCTAGCCCTACCTTAGTCCAAGGTAAAGAGAGTTGCTGAGGATTTTGTTGGCGATATTTTTAAATTCCTCGAATGGAAGAAGCTGGAAAGATCACATAGGTAACTGTTAATCAAACCGCAAAGGTCATCAATTCTATTGCCCATGGTTCTCACATATGGTGCGCCCACACGATGCCGTGCCTAGCTGTTTCCGCTGCCTGGGCTTCGATCACAGGGTGAGAGAATGAAGGATGACGAAGGGTGTGTGCCGCCTCTGCGGACAGGTTGGCCATATGGCATCACGATGTGTTAATGAGATTCATTGTAGGAACTGTGCATTCAAGGGGCTTCCGGCTGATCATCTTGTGATGTCGGCCGCCTGGCGGTATATAGCGCTATGGTTGCTAGAGCGAACGCTAGACATAGGCGCCATGGATCCCAACTCCATTAATCTTTTGCAGATCAGCTGCCAGCGGTCATATGCAGTGATGTGCGAATTGGGGCAAGCTATGCGTGTCCGAGGTGCGACTTTTGCACTTGTGCAGGTTCCGTATACCTCGGGTGGCCGCATAAGAGGATTGCCGGGAGTTGTACAGTCGTTTATTGACGAAGGGGGGAATGCCAATAGTGCAGCTATGACAGCATTTGACTTAAGGTGGAGGGTGTGTAACGACTGGAGTATAAGTGACCATAGGCTCATTGAGTTTACGGTCTCTTGCAGAGAACGAACTATTAGGACAGACCCTACTCGATCCTGGTGGAATAGGGATATTGACTGGGACTCGTACGCGGGGCATTTTCGGTCGGTGGCCTCAGAGGTGCCGATTGATACTTTAGGATACTGACGATAGATGACCAGGTCGGTAAGATAGATCAGTGGATGTGTCACACTAATGACACTTTGTTGGGCCGACGTCGTAAGACAAGGTTAGCAAAGTGAAGTGGTAGACTCGTGAGCTGGATCTAATGCGAAGGTCCGTCAGGCGTCTCCGGAAGCGTTACCAGAGAGCCAGATTCACTAACGCAGAGGATTTAGTTCAGCGCAAAGCTGACTATCTTCCGGCCTTACGTACGTATAAGGACATGATTGTTAGAGCGAAAGAGGACGAGTGGAGAGACTTCGAACGGGACAATAGAGACGACCCTTGGGGTGCGGTTTACCGTATCTGCAGGGGAAGAAGTAGACATGAGGACTTGGGATCCCTTCATGTTGGCGATACTGTATTGTCAACATGGGGGGATTGCATGAGCCTTCTGTTGGATGTTTTCTTTCCTCGTGAGGAGAATGCTGTTCTACTTCCCCCTGGGGAAGTGAATGGCCCTCCGATCTTGGAAAAATTTGAAATATCTGACAGTGTCTGCCGCGTCAAAAGCAGAAAATCGCCTGGTATTGATGGCATGACTGGAGAGATGTGTAAAAGCATCTGGAAGGCCGTGCCAGAATATCTGGAGTCAGTCTTTGGGAAGTGTTTCAGCGAGGGCAGTCTCGTGCTGTTATAGAAACTATTGGTGGGGGGGTTATGCGTCGCGTTAATGCGTGGGGTAGTAGCGTTGGTGTGGAGGTGGCTATGGACAAGGCGGTGATGATGCTGCTGAAGGGCAGCTTATCATCGGCTCGTCCGCCGTGCATGCGTTCTGGCAATGTGGCCCTCAAGTATGTGACTGAGGTCAAGTACTTGGGGATTACTGTGAGCGAGAAGATGAACTTTTGGTTCATCTTGTTCGGGTCAGAGACAAGCTTTCCGTCGTTGTGGGACGGATCAGACGCATCCTTAGGAGTGACTGGGGCCTCAGCAGGCGTGCCATTCGTGTTATATAGATTGAGGATGATAAGGAGAAGTTGTGATTTTAAAACATCCTAACATCTCCGTTAATTCAGTAAACATTTTAGAAGTAAATTGTCCACCCTGATCTGTTGTTATATTTAACGGAACACCAAAACGTGAAATATAATTTCGAATAAACGTATCTACTATGTTAGATGTTGTAATGACTTTTAGTGGATATGCTTCTGACCAACGAGTATATCTGTGTGTGATGGTTAATATATATCTGTGTTCACGAGATATAGGTGAAGGTCCAACAATATCTAATCTTCCCTTGTGAATTTTAATTTTCACTAGCGGTGTTTTGGTGTGTCTAGTTACTTTTGATTTTTGACAGTTCAAACATTCCTTCGACCAGAGATTTAGTGCTTTGCTCATTTTTGGCCAAAAATAGCGTTCAGTCACTAACCTCCGTGTAGCTCTGACACCGGGGTGTGAAATATTATGTAATTTTTTGAGTATAGTTTTCCGCAAACTTAATGGAACATAAGGTCTAGGTGTATCTAAAGTGCATTCACACCAAATTTCTAAATTCAGAACTGGAATTTTTAAGAAGTTAAGATTCAAGTGTTTGCTTTTATCGGAAAGAAGCTGCGAAAGATCGTTACCTTTCTGTCAAATAACACCCTTAGATTAAGATCAGAATATTTGTATGCTTCTACTTCAAACGTTCTAGACAAAGTATCAGCTACAACATTAACGTGTCTGCCTTAAACTTCTTTCGGTCTTTGAATCTAAGGCAAATACTAAAGGTTTGTGGTCGGTATATACGATAAAAGATCTACCTTCTAGTAAATATCTAAAATGGTTAATATTTATATTAATATTTATATATTGCTAATAGTTCTCTATCAAAAGTACTATATTTAGCTTCACTAGGAGTTAATTTTTTAGAAAAGAATGCTAATGGCCCTGAAATGGGCGGGTCTGTGGAGGTCTGTCCGAAGCTGCGGACTGTAGGTGTGGGACAGGCATAGAAGACGTGGGGCACGTTCTTACTGCATGTCCCTTGTACAGTGATATTAGGGATTTAGCGAGTATGAATTTTACTCGGACCGGAGAAAATTGGGAGTACAGTAGGGCTTTAGAGGACGATAGGACAGTTGCTAGGTTGGGCGAATATACTAGGCAGGTATTCAACAGGAGGAGGACTGACGTTAGTGGAAGCAACCCCTAATGTGGTTAGCCATTGGTGGTGTTCCTTGCCAGGTGTCGTGCATTCTCGGCACGTTGGCTTGGTCTAAGTTTGCACATAGGTATATGACCATTGGATAGTTGCTTTCGTCTGATGTTGTGAGCTGCTTTCCTTCACTAATTTCGTTGTTTATTTGCTGCGTTTTTAGTTGCTCTCCTTGTCCGACTTTTTGTTGTTTGTTTTTAGGACTTCAGCCACATTGTCTCGCTGTCTCATCGTGGTCGTCGTTGTTGTTTCTTCGTTTTTCGTCGTTGCCTTCGTTGTTCTTTCGGCTATCCTGGGTATCCGTGAGGGTGCTCTGTTTAGTGTCTTGTGTGTACCGTCCTGCTGGTGTTAATAATATGACACAAAGTTGTTGTATGTTTTGTGTTGCTGCTAAGTTAGCGTTGCCACTCACAATTTATTTTTCTTACCAAAGTTCCGACAAAAAACTACCAAAACGTTCCAAAAACTACCAAATTTTTCCTTAGGGACAATTGCTTCTGTTTAGAGTTTCATTATTTTTAAAACTAAAGTAATATCATACAATGATTTGTTCCAAAGAGACAATGGTTTACTTTTACGTAATTAGACAAAATTTGAAAATACATTCATACTATATAGTTATAAAATACATAATTGCTGTTTTCGACAAAATTTGTACCAAAATCATTCCCGAGAAAATAGTAGTGTCCGACCGAATGTTCGGGTACGGGTTCGGAGTTCGGTAAAAAGTGAGGTTCGGTCAATGTTCGGTGTTCGGCGAAATTTTGACCGAACACCGAACGC
This sequence comes from Lucilia sericata, assembly GCF_015586225.1. NCBI lineage: Eukaryota > Metazoa > Arthropoda > Insecta > Diptera > Calliphoridae > Lucilia > Lucilia sericata. Next base: position 569,385 of record NW_023994062.1, on the reverse strand, counting down.
CGAACTTTTTATAAAATGTTTTTTTTTCATTATATTTTTATATCATCAAAAAGTTTTAAAAATGCTGAAAATCTATTTAGAGGAGTTATCATACATCCTGGCTGTACAATAAATTTCGTATATACATAGGTACAAAACGCCTTTTTAACCGTTCGTTTTTTCGGCTGATTTGAAAAACTGTTAACCAGAAACTGATTAAAAAGCTAAGAAAACTGAAACATTTAATTTGAATTATCTAGTTTCGATTATAAATCTTTGATTTCATTTGTAACATCGAAATTTTCTAGGTTCTTATTCTCAAACGATCTAGACATGTCTGTCAGTCAGTCAGTCTCTTGAAAGAACGGTAGGACCTAAACTATTGTTGCAGTTTGATTGGTATTCAAAATGGACAAAATCGGTTTACATTTGGACATGGCCTCCATATAATGTTCGCTTTAGAAAATTACTAACGTTCATAACAGGCTTAAAAATATATTTGAAATTATACTTAAATTTTTTTATGAACCAAAATTTCATATAAATTGGCAAATTGAAATTTGCGAATTGTGTTAAGTATTGTATATATATTTTTATACCCTCCACCACCATCAGTGGTGATAGAGGGTATATATAACTTTGTCATTCCGTGTGTAACACCAAGAAATATTCATCTGAGACCCAACAAAGTATATATATTCTGGGTCCTTATGAAATTCTGAGTCGATTTAGCTATGTCCGTCCGTCCGTCTGTCTGTGTAAAACACGCTCACGTTAAAACGAAGCAATATAATTTAACCAAATTTACCCAAAATATTCACTATTATCCGGTACAGTTTGGTATTGAAAATGAGCAAAATCGGTTCACATCGGGAAAAGTTATGAATCAAAATTTAAAACAACTCCGAAAAAAATAAGCATTTTTTACACATTCTGATGTAATTTTCTCGAAAACTATGCAAGGTAATTTCATAAAAGTCATCATACATTCGTTTCTACACAAGATATTGATTCCTGCTGAAAATTGCCAGAATCGGTCCATAATTTCATATACCTCCCATACAAAAGTACATATTCCCGGAAAATAAGTTTTTTGTTAATAACTTCCGTTAGAATGTTGATATCTTCACAAAATTTTACAAATTAAAATTTTATGTCAATAGAATTCATTGGGAGAAAACATTTTCTGGATTGGTCCATAATTGGACATAGCTCCCATAAAAGGTCCCCTCCCGAAAATCACTTAAACGCGCATAACTCATTACTAAATTAAGATATCCATATAAAATTTGGAATAAGTATTGCTCATATGCACAAAAATATTACTGTGAAAGTTTTTTCCGATCGGTCCATAATTGGCTATAGCTCCCTTACAAGGTCCCCTTCCGAAAATCACTTAAACGCACATAACTCATTACTAAATTAAGATATTCATATAAAATTTGATACAAGTATTGCTCACATATACAGAAATATTAGTATGGAAGTTTTTTCCGATCGGTCCATAATTGGTCACAGCTCCCATACAAGGTTACCTCCCGAAAATCACTTAAATGCAGAATATTCATTGCCAAATAATGATATAGATACAAAATTTTGAAATTTTGTCTTTATATACATAAACGCACATTACTCATTACCAAATAAAGCTATTGATATAAAATTTGGGACAAATATTAGTTTGGTATACAAAAATTCTATTTCAAGATCTTTTCATGATCTTTCTATAACATGGGTGCGGTCGGTCCCATGCAAGTGTCCCTTCAGAAAATCACTTGAACATACATTACTTATTACTAAATTACGATATACATACAAAATTTGACTGAAATATAGTTTTTATGTACAGAAATTTTGCTTAAAGAATATTTTACGATCGGTCTATAATTGGTCATATCTCCCATACTAGGTCCTGCCCCTAAAAACAATTTGTGTAGAACAAAATTATACATATATGTATTTTGAAAATCCTTAAATCTTTCACACACATGCATACATGCACATTATTAAATATCGTTAAAGCATATCTAAGGGCGCTATAAAAATATAAAAGAAAATGGGGTTTGTAATGTTCAACAAATCTTGGAATTGTAACAGATTTAAGCTGTTTAAATCTTGGTGTTTTTCTATTTAAGACATGAGAAAACTTATTTCTACAAATATTTGATCAATTAAAAAACTATTAATATAAAAGTAGCTGGTGGAGGGTATTTAAGATTCGGCTTAGCCGAATATAGCACTCTAACTTGTTTCTAAATAATTATTTTTAATTTATATGAAATATATCTTTTTTTAAATTTTACGGATTTTAAACTTAATTTTTTTATTTATTCCAAATTTTCTTAATATGATTTCTTATTTATTTTGAAAATTTGAAAATTTCCTTTAAACATTCACTTTTTAATGTATTTTAACTTTCATATTTATTTAATTTTTTTTTTTTTTTTTGAGTATAGTGATCTTCTTAAATTTATTTCTTTCTTGAGTTTTCTGATGTGTTTTTTTTCTTTGTTTGTTTAACCGTGTAACATAAATATTATTGTTTCTTGAGTGTTTCGTTTGTAAATTTTTTTCAAACTTCGATTTTCTCTTTCTTCAAATCATTTTAAATCTTTAATATTTTTAATTTTTTTAAAATAATTATATATTTCTTTACCCATTTTCATTAATATTTTTTTCAATTATTTAAATTTTTCTTGTTGTTTTTTCTATTTTTATTTTTTTATTATTTTGTTTGCTGTTTTCATTTAAAATTTTAACCACTATCACTCCACAACACAACCAAAAGCCGAAACTGACTGAGACTATACTCTCTGCTCAATATAATTATGCAGCTTCTTTGTGGACAGAAATTTGTCTTTTCGATCTTTAATTAGGTGCCAATCTAAAGAACAAAAAAAGAACCAAAAAAAGATATACGTTTTTTTCTTGCTAAATTTAACTGGAGAGAGATTATTCTCTTTATATAAAAATTACCATTAAAGTTGGCACCAATCTTAGAAACAAATCCAACAAGAAAGAAATGAAAGCCAACAGCAATAAGATTCTGATCTATAATTCAAGAAAAATAAATTTTTGCTCAGATCAATATAAAAATCTTATTTTATAGAGAAAACCTTACCCTTGAATTTCGATTTTAATAAAAATTAAAAATAATACCAATCTGGAGCAATTCTGGCCTTGCAAATATAAAAAAATTAGTTCCCTCTCACAGAAAGCAAACTAGCAAATAGAAGAAAAAAAAAAAAGAAAAGAAGTTTAAGCTTAATATTCGGTAAAACCAACAGAAGCTCAAAAAAAACGGACATCTACTTACAGTTTTCTTCTGTACTTTTCCTTTAAAAAAAATATATATTTTTCTTTATAAATTAACTTTCTTTTTTTTTTAATATTGTTAACAAAAAATGTTTAAGAAAACTTGCTGTTGCTAGGCGATCCTCCAAAAAAATGGTAGAATTTTTACTCCAAATCATTAACGAAACCTTGGTTGGCATAAAAAATCTAGCGGTTTGGAAAAGTAACATTTCTATTCCCTAAATTCAATTAGATTTTCGTAAACAAATATTAATGCAAACGTCAATTGAACGATAGGAGTGATATTCATACTTCCACTTTACTCCAATAGATGGCATCGTAAACAATGTAAATGACAATGTTAAGTTTTTCAACGTAAATAAAACAAATTCAAAATTTGAAAACATGCAAACAATATATTTATTCATTATTATAAATTTATTTAGTTATAAGCTTATTTACTTATTTATTTATTTATTTATTTCTCTTTTTATTTATTTATTTAGGTAAAAAAAATATATAAATATCTTTCGCAATTTTTTCCCAAAAATCATTTTATCATTGCAAACGACATTACAATACAATACATCCATACTAGTCCAGGAATGCCGGGAATCCTTAAATAGGATGGCGAGACATTCAAAAATCGTACTCAAATGGGTACGGCGATTTGATTGGTAACTGTGTGGCCGATGAATTGGCAAAAACAGGATCCTTAATGTCCGTTATTATGCCGAATTTCTGCGGCATACCGCTAAAGGCCTGTAAGGAATTAATAGATAAATAGTTCTATGAACTCTCTCAGACGAGATGGCGAAATGAGCCAACTTGTATCATCACCAGGAAGATATTTCCAAATCTGGCCAAAAAACGCACGTCATACCTCCTGCAACTGTGTCGTCCACATCTCAGCAATTTTGTTGCTGTTAGCACAGGTCACGGCTCATTTGGATACCATGCAAGAAGACTTGGTATAACACACAACGACTTCTGTAGAAGCTGTCAGGACGATGACCTGTCACAACTATCCAATCTAAGATTGGAAAATATAAACGTCTTCATCAGGCACAGCAATTGGTTCTAAAACCCATATGACCACACTAAATCGTGGTATTTTATTAGTCCACAAGGACGAACATTTTCTTTAACTTTCTCCTTTATCTATACTCATTCTTATAATTACTCTAAGACTCTAAACTTCACTCCTTGCCTCTCTTATTATTTAACCCTAAAACTATTCCCCTTTTTTTCTCTCTCTCTGCTCTTTCATTTCTTTACAGGTGTCACAAAGGGACCAACAGGACCCAGGTGTGCGTCTTTTGCAGTCTGAATACCATACCATATCATGATAAAAAATTATTAGGTATTATTTATTAACCCCTTGTCTATATTATACGAATATTTATCACGGCACTTGACAAAACGTCGGCAGAAAAATTGTCAGTTTTTTGTTTATGTTAATGCATAGGGGTAACAAAATGCTGATTTTATCACTACAACTCACAGATAATTTTATTGAAATAATGCTAAGTTTTATAAAAACAATTAAAATTAAATGCAAATTTTGTAAATAAACACTAATTTCACTAAAACTTATGTTAAAAATCAATTTTAATTGCACAAAAACAAAATTCTAAACAAATTTTACAAAGTTTGTTATCAAACAACATTTGTTATCTAAGCAATTGTTTAGACAACACTGTCATAACGACGTTATAACGCTAATAAATGCTGTCTGTACCAGCTAATTTTTTATCATAATAACAATTGACGTTTAGCGTAATATATATTTGTCTATTATAGACACGGGGTAACGTGAAGACATTTATTAACGTTATAACAAAATTTTGTTTTTGTGCAATTAAAATTGGTTTTTAACACAAGTATTAGTAAAATTTTGTCAATATTTGCATATAATTTTAATTGTTATTATTAATTATATGAATAGTATAAAAGTATGATTTAAAATTTTGCGTTTGTATGACACAACACTGTTTCATTTTTTTTTGTATGTGTTTACATAAAAATACTTCATTAATCTAATGAATCTTTCTTGTTATCATTTAAAAAATGAAGAGAGCCATACGACTGTCAAATTTTTCATTCGTAATATCTCCCTTTTACATTATACCAGCAATTATTGAGGCAGAAGCATAAACAACAAACACATACACAAATTTTATAAATGAAATTGCTTCTGATTTTTCATATCAAACACAATTTGGATAAATATTCCTAAATGAAATCTTCCTAAATGTCAAAATTAATTAACGGTCTAGGTTTGAATAAAGATTTTAACTGAAATCTACTAGATTTCGAGGCAGTGTAAATGGGATATATGAGTTGTTTATATGTTTAAAATAATAAATAGTGATATTTAATTCTTCAGTCAGAAAATATTTCAAAGCAAAAAACGTGATAATTTAATGTCTAAGCGGTTAATTAAATAGAGTTACTAATTTCTTGAAATAAATTATTTTTTCGAAATTTTTGATATCTAATAACAAAGTTTATATACGAGGCACAGTCAATTATGGACCATCCTTATAAAATTTAATAGATCAATTTCGGATTTTATAAATACATTTGATTCTTTTGATTTTTGTGTTTCTGACGAATTCTATAGTTATACTGGTATTTTTAAGACAGTTATTAGTGTTCAATTATCCCATGTCTATATTAGACAAATATTTATCACGGCACTTGACAAAACGTCGGCAGAAAATTGTCAGTTTTTTGTTTATGTTATTACGTAGGGGTAACAAAATGTTGATTTTATCACGAGAACTGACAATTTTATTGAAATAATGCTATATTTAATAAAACAATTAAAATTTAATTTTAATTTAAAAATTAAACGTTAATTTTATTTAATAACTCTACTGGTATTTGTGCTATTTCTTATATTATTTATCGATTATGAGATTTTGGTTCCTATTAAACTAGTTTGTGTTGAATTTTATCACTATACTTGTTTTTTCAGCCAGTTATGAGTCATAACGTCATATTCTGTAAGGGATCTTATGTGGTCAAGACAGTTCGGCAACAACAAAATTTTCCATGTATTTTGCTTTTGTATTGATATGCACTGATGCCACATTGTCACACAACAAATTGCTATTTTTATGTGTCGCCAAGGCGCTTAATATGATATGTCAAAATTTTGTGCAGAAGAGAACGGATGGGATCGTCTAAACGGAATATGTAATGAAATCATCACACATTGAGAGAAAATACGAATGGAATATATGACGGTTGTATGGCTATCTTCATTTTTTTAAATGATTAAAAAAACAAGCAAGTCGCATTAGATCAGAGATGTATTTTTGTGTAAACACATACAAAAAAAGTTAAACAGCTGTTTCCACCTTAAATTATTAATTAAATCATACGTCTTTTATTGTCTTTTTTGTCATACGGATGGAATTTCATTCTACTTTTTCAAGAATGGCGAATTTAAATTATGTGTAATTTTCTATTAATATGATGCATACATTTGTGTTCTTAGTGGTGACTAGCTTTTCAAATATAGACTGTGTGCCAAACGGCAGCAAAGTTCTATGGTAAAATAAAATTTTCTTATGGTGGAAAATATTATCACTTTTGCTGTGCCAAACGAAATCTTTTTTTTATTACATTAAATTTTGACAATTGTCACTAATTTCACAAGAAAATCTGCATTTATTTTAATAAAAGAAACTCTTTTATTGATTTTTTTATATTTAAAATAAATTTCTACAACCACAAATGTATTACAAATTAAAATTATAAAATATTTTATTTTTTATATTTTCAAATTTTTCTTTTCAATTGTCAAAAATTTATGTAGCCCGATGAGCTAGTAAAATTTTATTCACCTCATATCTGTCAAAAATTTACATTTTCAAGTAAATTGTTACCGATTGGCACACACTCATAAAATAATTTTTGTTTTTTAAAATGAAAATTAACATTTAACATAAGTTTCAATGAAATTATTTACAAAATTTACATTATCTTTTTATTGTTTCTATAAAATATAACATTATTTCAGTAAAATTTTCTATGAATTGTCGTGATAAAAGCAGTATTTCGTTTCCCCTATGAATTGACATAAACAAAAAATTTACAGTTTTTCTGTTTTGTCAAATATTTGTCAAATATAGACATGGATAAGACATACAATATCAAAGTATATTAATAAAGTAGCATCACTTGAACAGCTGACTATTTTTTTTAAACTAGATAAATGAAGCAAGTTGTCAAAGTTTGTTTTGAAAATTGTTAACATTGTTTACGTCGCCATTTTTAAATTGTGTTTTGCTATTTGTTAAAATTTGTGAAAAATTGAAAAAATGAATTAAAAGTGGTTTTAATGTAGTTTAAAAGTGTAATAAATTGTATAATATATAATAATATAATTAAATTGTTAATATTTTTAACTTAAAAGTAATATTTTTTATTTATGTTTTGTTCACATTGTTGTTCAAGGAAATTTTATTTTGACACAATCTTAAATTATTCCAAAAACAAAATATATGTGGTTGTTGTAGATGTTGTTGTACAACAAGAGATATCGCTACTTTATTAATATACTTTGTACAATATCACTATTTTAGTGCTTTTTACAGAAAAATTGATTTTTTCGTTTATACGTTTTTTTTTTAACTTTTATATTTAAGGAAGTTTACAACACTAGTGATCAAGGCTGCCAGATGAATTTTTGAAAAAATCGTCAATTTCCCGATAAATTTTTAAATAATCGTCATTTTGGTTTTAAGAAATCGTCAAAAAAATCGGAGAATATGAAAAGCTTAAAATTTTTATAAAAAATTAAAAATATTGTAATATTTTAAGATGAAATATTATAAAAAATTTATAATATTAATACATATTTATGTAAAATTCGAAAAATACGGAATATTATTGATCAAAATTCAATAAACTTTGAGTTTTGAAGAATATTCGACAGTAATGTTAATTCTTTTCTAATGTTCTCATAATGTTTTCAATGTTCTGGCATTTTTAAAAATATCAAACATAAATACTGCTAAAATTTACATAGTGTACACATATAGTTTTTAGGTATAGAAACTTTTTCATCTTTTTCCTTAAATTTCTCAAAGTTTGTTGCATCACAATATTGCTTATTTTGGTGCACAAGGAAAAACTGTTTGTAAAATTTTTTTCTGTAAGCAAGTACTTACCCAGCAAAAAATATTCTTGATTTGGAAGCAATAAATATAACTACTGCATCTTTAACTCCTTCCTCTATTGAATCTTAAAATTATTGCCTTACAAAAAAGATTTTGGAAGGCATATATTCAGCAATTATTGTTTGTGGTGTAGAAATTTGCTCTCAACAGCTCTAAAGTCACTTAATTTTTGCATCTTTCTAAATTTAAATCAATGTTCAGTGTTGAAAAATAATATTAATTCACTGAAATAAGCGCAATTTCAACAGTATGAAATATGCACATTATGGATTCCTTAGGCAGAGCCTCTACGAGAGGAATCCCAAGCAGTAACAACTGCTCTCTGCCTTGCTGGGTAGATATAAAAAGATTAAACTTGGTGAGATTTCTTCGTATAATTTAGTTCTTTTACAAAACTTTTTTGTACTGGATTTAACTTATACAGTGTGAAAATTTGGTTCAGATCTGTCGATCTCTTCAAAAGTTATAAGAAATAATGTGCATAGCATACACATTTAGATGTAAAATATGTTTAACTTTGAGAGCTTAAAACTCAAAACGCACTTTATCGACTTAGAATGTTTCATAATAGCTCTACTAGAATTTAATTTCTAGTTTTCATTATAATAAAAATTCTATTTTTACTGAATTCCAAGTTTAATATTAATTTCCTTTTTTCACTGTAAAATAAAAAATTATAAAATCTTTAATTTTTTTAATTTTTCAAAAATCGTCAGTTTCAAGGAAAAAATCGTCAAATCGTCACTTTGCTATTTTGGAAACGAAGAATCGTCAAAATGACGATAAATCGTCAAATCTGGCAGCTTGCTAGTGATTGAAAAACAACGATTCGTCTGAGTGAAATTCCTATACGCCCGTTTTGAATATTACGAGTTACTATGATATATACAAAATTGAATCGATTTTGCAATTGGATTATGTTTCTTAAAACTGAAATCTAACTAAAAATATAATAAGGATAATAATAAAGTTTCCAAGTTTTTGATTTTTCTTGTGTGCGGTTGCAATTTGAAATAAGAACTAATTCTATCTAATTGGAATTTATTTTCACATTGAGCAAACGAAAACACGAAATTATAGACATCCTAAATTGAAGATGACAATAGCTTTAAAATTAGTGTAAGCAATAAAGTTGCTTTTGCAATATGCCGAGAAGTACTGCCAAATCAAAAGCGAAAAATGGTAATGTCAACGTGAAATCTTGTAATGTTTCCAAAAAAAATACAACAACAAAAACACCAAAAGATGATATCAAAAAAGAGAAGTGCCTCAAAAAAGAGGTGTTGGTGGCGGATACAGCAAAAGAGGCTGTTACGGAAGAAGTGGTTCATAGGAAGTCTGAACGACGGAGAGTTGCGCGCGATATATTTTTAGTGTTTGAAGAAACCAATTCCAGACGTAGAACGAGAGGAGCAAATAAAAAACAAACAAAACCAAAGTTTGGACACCTAAAAGTAGAAGATCCTATTAAAACGAAAGGTCTTCTGCGGGATATAAAAAATGAACCAAGATGCTATTTAAACGGCACCGACTTAAGTGTCAGTGTCACAGTGCCTCCTGTAGTTCCCGTTTTAAAGCGCAATGCCAATAAATTGAATGTTAACAATGAGGACAAAAAGTTAAAATCAGAAAAAATTAAAACAGCAGCGTGTATAACTGAAAATAAGTCTTATTCAAAGAAATCGATTAATGTCAAACCTATAAAAATTTCGACAGCAGAATCGCAACCATGCATACTAGACAATGAAAAACGAATAGTTGCTAGAGTAAATCCTATATTTTTATGGGTGAAACAAGATGACACACGTATTGTTGAAGTTCGCTGTGAGGACTACGACAAAAGAAATCGCATACGCATAACTAAGACATCAAACGGATGGCGGGCCATTCCACGATCTGATCCGACATCATCAAAAGTATTAAAGTTTTATCCAACACCATTGATGAAAGTAAAAAGAGAAAATCACAATCACGAAACAAACAACAATATCATCATCAGTAGTCAAACTGAATGCAATGAAACTTTGGTGGTTGAGAATTATGCGGGACAAAAAACATTGCCTGAAAATGCAGCCAATCAGATTGACGCTAAAATAAATGTATTGCATACGGTTTACAATCCGTTGGCAACTAAAGATGTCGAAAAAAAGATCAAAAATAAAAAATCTAAAAAACTTAAGAAAAAAACACATTCTGAGAAGAGCTCTAAAAAGTCAAAAGCTAACGTCACTGCCATACAAAATATTTTTGTAAATTCCGAGTCTAAACCAACTCCACTGAATACATCATTGAAAACAAATTCTTCAGATGAACGCAATGGACTAATATGCAGTAATACAAATGCCATCAGATCTGAACCTGAAATTTACAATGAGTCTGAAAAAAGTTTGTCTACACCAGATTTTATTGAAAATATCAATGATAAAGATTTTGGTAAGAATATTGAAACATTCGAAACTAAAGCAACATTATTAACAAACATTATTTTTGCGACAGAGGTGACATCGGAGCTAGAATCTACATATCAAAAAGAATCGGAGGAAGAATTTTCCTTTCACTTATGTCCAAAAACTGGCTTGTTTTTGCCAAATAATGAAGTTTCCATTTCAGAATACCATGTTAAATCAATTGAAAATAAAATCATTCAAGACACTTCAAAAACTCAACATAACACAAACAATGATGATTTGCCAATTGATATAGCCAAAGTGAACGCTGATTCAATGAAATCACAAATAGTTGAAGAGAACCCTGAAAGTTTGGAGGACAAAACCAAGAATCTTAAAGATCTTCTTGACGATGCCGACCTTCTTCAACACTGCGATGACAATGCAAATAGCGACGCCGAACTAATAGATACGCTAGTAAAGACTAGCTGCGAAAATAATTTAATACAAGCAAATGAAATAATAACAAAAGCTTCTATGGACCAAATGCACCAGAAAACTTTGGAAGGTACAAATGAAATGGTTGTTCAGCTTATAGCGGATGTTAGTGATCCACCAAAATGTCTTTCGTTTAATGAAGCTGGAGAGATTGAAGGCTTGAATGGAGAACTCTTCCAGTCTAATACATATATGGAAGCATTTGACAAACAGTCACATACCGTAATGACAGAACCACATATAACATTGCATTCAACGACTTCGGTAGTAGAAACGTCTGAGTCACCTCAAAGACCATTAACATGTGAAAATATTGAACCCATTTTGGAAATTATGGACGTAAACAATAGTAAGGTGCGGTCAGTAAATGTTATAGAAGATTCGCCTAAAGATCTTAGCTACAAAAAACGAGAAGAAGTTTGCCCTCCTTCCGAATCACGTAGCCAGTGTGCAGTTACATCCAGTTCCGATGTTATAAAATCGCCACAACGAGAAGGTACGCCTTCTTTGTCAGCCTCATCAGAAACACTTAAAAATCTCATATTGGAACAGTTTATGAAATTAAATGCACTCTCTACCCAACATCAAAGGGATCCAATAGACCTTGGAAAGCAGAGACATCATGATATATCAAATATGAAATCCATATACACCTCTAAACAAGCGGGACAGACGAACGACTTCATTGAGACAGTTGTTATCGAAGATGATGACGATGGTGAACAAGAACCATTGAAAAAACGTTTAAGACTAAATAAAAACAAAGTAGTACCAATAAATACAGGGAAAATGACTATGATAGACAAAGATCCCGATCCATTAACACAGTTACGTTTGCTAATACGAAACACCCAGTGGAAAGTTCCCGATCCAATATTGGTTCCGAAAGACAGACTCAGCGCTGTTTTAGCATCGCCTGCTAGAGAAATTCCACTTTTAATTACCACAAGACCTGAACTGAGATTGCCTGAAGCTTTTGCCTATCCAGAAATTATACAAAATCCTAATATTCTCGTTATTTCGATGGCTCAGTTAGAGGCAATTTTAAAAAATGAAGTTGAAGCGGAAAAAACGACAAGTTCTAAAATCATGGAGACGGATGTAAATCAACAATTGTCCGAAGAGCAAATAGCTGTGCAGTTAAATAATCATGTAAACGAGCTACAATCACAATTATCAAGGCAACATATTGAACTTCCGTTAAAACAATCGATAGATAGTATAACAACGGACACCACTGGAATATCATCAGAATCTATATCTGAAACTAGAAAAGAAAATGCTAAATGTTCGCAACAGAGTACGTCTTTGTCTTCAGAGTTGAATTCTGCCACAATGGCGGTGCTAAATCAGATGCTTTGGTTACCGTACTTCGGACAAATTTCCCAGGATATTGTAAAATCTCTTAAAAATCCAATTGTATTGCAAGAGAAATGTGCGAACCTAGTACCATTTTTTAATTCTCATTTAAATGGTTTAACTAATATAGAGGATGTTTATAAAAATGCTGCTATGAATAGTAATAAAATATCTACTCAATCTGCTTCAAATTCAGGTTTGCAAAGCTTTCAAGAGCAGATCGCAACTAATGATGAGTTATCATTATTCCAAAAAATTGTTCAGCATCAGATGCAAAGTGTACTTCAGTTAAATCAGCTTAAAGCAGACTCATCACAACTTACGGCTCCTTTAGCTGCGATTAACTCAGTATCATCTTTAGACAAAACCAACTCTAACATTGAGTCTTTATCTAATCTTATTGAACAAAAGAAGCAAAAAGTAATTCTACCAAATAACAAACAGACAAACCCATCACCTACTGTATGTAAAAATCTAACAAATAATTGTAGTAGCAACAGCATTTCAGTCGCAGAAAAGTCATATAATTTAAGGAGTTCAGTCGCAGGTCGTCACTCCACCGAATCAAAGCAATATTCGAATAACCACAGGCAAAATACAGTCAATAAGCCAAGACTTACATGTAAATCATTGTCTAATCTCTTGGATCCAGAACATAGTATGGCTCCATTGCCAAACTCATCAACAGTATACGTGCAGAATTTATCGTCGGATTTTCAAAAAAATGCCAATGAAATGAAAAGAAACTCTGCAGAGTGTAAAGTCAGTGACAGAAATATGGAGGGTAAAGGAAACGCTTTGAATGATTTGAGTACTGTGCCTCCATCTGCAAGACCTTGCAGTGTAACAAATCTCAATATTGAAGCAAGCAGTGAATTCGGAAAACAAAAGGCTAAACCCTTTGTCGATAGTATAGCACCCGAAAATAATAACGTGAATAATGATGCTTCTGGACTAACAACCGACACAAATATACCGCTATGGCATCCACTTTTTGGAAGGTAATAATAATTTTTTTATAATATTGGTAATTTGAAAGATTTTAATTCCCTCCACCAACATCAGTTCGTCAGTATATTATTGGTTTGACCCACCGACCATTTAAAAAAATTATGTTAGGACTGGATTATATGTACCTATAATTTGAACATACTTCCAATTTTTGTGAAAAACCTTTGAATTTTAGATTAGTGTGTAATTGGAGGGATGTTGTTCAATTCGACAATTCAATTTCTAATCTTATTTTTGGAAGCAGTAGAAATTTGATATTTGGAAATATATTTCATTGAGTTTTTTAGTGATAATTAAATAAGTTTAGCGATATTAGTATTTTAGTTCCTATTCGACCAAGTTGAATATTCCGGAAAGTTAATAACTGAATTGAATAAATTAGGATTAACTGGACCTGTCAGAATCCAGCCAAAAATCGTATTTTGTGCTAATAACGATACTAATATGTTTTGTTCTATTTCCGGTAAAATAATCCTAGGATATAAATCAGCGTCAATAAGTATATCAATAGGCCGGCTATCAAAGGGATTAAAATCCGACAAATGAAGATTTGGCAATAATTTTTTAATGTCGGCGTTAACGGAAGATAAATTTGTCGATATTTCTGGTAAAACAAACGCATTCATATTTAATTCCACGGAAGTATCGAAGTTAGATCCGATTTTCAAAGAACAGACATTTCTTGAAACTATTGATTCACTATTATTAACACCAGACATTTCAACATTCGAACAATTGGATCTTCGCTCCGGAACGACCCTAGTCATACTCGTCCAAAGATTGTCAACCCAGCTACAGCTGTATCAACCGAAAGTTTTTTCCCCAAGAAAGAACTATCGGCCACAGTCGAACTGTTACAACAACAATAACAAAGCACGTACCTGATACTTTTTGTTATTATGAAATATATTAACAGACGCTGTCCCTAAGAGTATGGACTGATTATGATGGGTATGAAATACTTGACGGTTTGACAAGTGTTAGTGGGTCGTAGAACCGCAGCAGAAGCAGTAGGTATTTCTGTATGTTGAATATGAAGCATAGAATTATGCCTATTATTGCAAATAAAACAATTACTATTAACTTTACAATTGCTGACATTATGTGTCCTCGAAAGGCAATTAGAACAGCAATTATATTTGTAGAAATTGAAAGATTTTTAAACTTTAAACAATTTCGCAGAAAATGAGACTGTTTAGGACACAAGATACACGACATTTTAGTGAAAGTATCGTCGTAAGAATGTTTTGATTCCTAACATCCTCCCACAATCGTCTTATTTCCTCGTCCTGTATCTCTAAGGTAAAAACGTTATGAATTTCCTCATATAAATCATTAAACAAGAGCTCTAATAAATTCATTGAGTGACGTAACCGACATGTTTAGTATTCAAAAAATTAATAAAATGTAGGGAAATTAAAAATCACAACTAATTCACGGCAAAAAATATTATAATTAGTTTTAAATGTCAATTGACAATAGTGATAATAGCTAAACAGACAGACCCACAGTGGAAAATTTATTGATCTCCGTATCGAAAATGGTTTTTACAAAGTTGGCATTTTTGATAAAAATGTCTATTTCCGTAAAACTGAGATTTGTATTTTGAAGTCTCCATTATTTATATTAATAAATAAATCAAACATTTTAAAGTTTATTTTTATAAACATTTTATTAAATTTTTTGCATCAGCTGTTTACACTTTTACATTTGTTGCTCGAGTTTAAACCACCTCCATTGGGCGCTTAAACTAGCAAACAAAATTAACTAATTGAGTACTCTAAAACATCCTTCGAGGATTAATTTTAATTTAATCGCTAATCTTTCACCTAAAGATTGGCCCCAATATAGACAAAGTAATTTTTTTTATACTTTTAATTAATGTCTAAGTATCTTTTATATATTTTTCAAAAAATATATGCAAAATTAATTGACATTTTCTAAATTTTAATTATGTATATCTTTTCCGTTGCATATTTTAAGCACTTAAAAATGCGGAATTTTTCTACATTAAATTTCAACTTTGAAAAGTTTTTTTAACTAAGTGCCCAGGAGTGCCCAGGGAAATCCTTTGAATGTTATATAGCATCATATATTATAAACAATATATGTGAAATTCAGCTGCGATTATCTGCGATTAACGAAAAAAAAACTAAAAAAATCTAAATTAACCTAAAATATTTTTTTTACAAAAAACACTTTTTTTGCGAAAAATGCAAATGTAATTGAATTTTATGAAGATTTTATGCATTACATGTAAAAATGTGTGTATTTATAATGTAACGTCGAATTTTACTTTAATTCCTACATATTTTTATGTATTTTACTGACGATTGAGTAATTTTCATATATATTGCCTCTTGTTGACCGAAATATAGGTGTATCGTTGACCGATTATTGATTTTCACATATAGTCGCATCCTCATGAAATTTGGCAAATAAATTTATATTTATACATATGTATATAGTTTTACATTTTCAAAGCGATACTGGTATTTTATGTGAATTTTAAATATTTAATAATTTTTTAGAAACGTACTTTGTATGGGGACCATGGCCAATGTTATACCGATCATTTCGAGAATTACCAATATTATTTAAACTTAAATAAAACTCAGTTATGCCAATTTTTGTATGGATAAAAATATATTTACATAATTATGAGCTCTAAAGGCACATTCGCAAGGGCCGCTTATATGGGGTATAGGTAGGATTGCCAGATTCCGATTCGCAAAAAGCTGGACATTGGGTTTTAAAAAGCTGGACAAAACAAAAAAAGCTGGACATAAAAAATACTGAGAAAATGTTAATTTTGGTTCTGTGTAAATAATTTCACACTGATACACCAAAAAAAATGCAGGGGTTTTCATATACCAATTCCGCTTTGTAATAGTCCATAGCGTACGAATATATTTTTAGTTTTCCCCGATCACTTCGTTAACTTAGTTTTTAAGAGCAAAAGATGTGAAAAAGCGCCATTTTTGAAGTTTTAAATTTTAAAAATCATAAGTACGTAAGCTGTACGTAAAGAAATTGACTATCGCTCGCAATAATATTTATTACGACATCAGCTGTTCAAGTGTTGAGATATGTTGTCAGTGATGATAGAAGAGGGAAATCATAACTTACATAGTTTTATAACAAATGTACAAACAGTGTTGGCTAACATGATTTGACAAAGATAACATACTAAAAAAATTCTATTTAGCTGGACAAATTAAATTTTAGCTTGAAACTGGACAAGCATCAAAAAAGCTGGACAATCCAGCCAAGTCCAGTCAGGCTGGCAACCCTAGGTATAGGTGAAATAACAGACCAATTTCAACAAATTTTAACAATTTTAAAAGTTGCATATCCATTGAACAAAACTACACAAATTTGACTTTAACTCACTGTAAAAAGGATACCCACTGCACGAATTTGATGAAACTCATTAATAAGACGGAAAAAAGTCAACATTTTCCCAAGTTAAGCTTATTTCTTATTGACAAATTATTATTTGTTTTACTTACGAGATATGAAACTTACGCACTTCAGAATTTGTTTTTTCTGTAACCCAAAAGGGCGTAAGTTACATTAAAAATAGTAAGTTTTAACATTTTCATCTAAATTCAAATCGGTTTTTGTTGGTCAAATAGACAGAAATAGTTTTCATAAACCGGTTAACCGAAAACCCGGTTTTATTGCATATTTCGGTTTTTTGCAAACCGGTCTTTTTAAAACATTGGTTTTCGGTTAACCGGGTTATCCGGTTTTTAAGTCTCGGTTAACCGGTTTCAAAAAAATTAAATTTTTAGTACAAAATTATACGTTTTCTTTGATTTTTTATTGTGATTTTTAAAAATTTAGAATAGATAATTCTAATCATTACTTTCCGTTTATGCATATGAAAACTGACCTAAGATTGTTAAACAACCCAGCAAAAAATAATTGATGTCATACTTTACAAACTACATCTTAATCACATCTTAAAATGCGATTACATATTTTTCACTTTTATAAACCAAATATTTCCTTACAAATGAAACCCCAGTTAAAAGTGAGGAAAGAGATGTGGAAAAGTCATTACAATAATATATTTGAAGTACATCAAGATTTGGTGAAAGAGTAGTGAAATTTACATAAGCGTGTCATTAAGAGAATGTGTTTTATTTTTGACATCCAAATATTGGATTTTTACTGTTTCTAAAAATAAGATTAGATGTAGTTCAAAGTTGCCAAAAATGAACAACATCCCTCCAATGACACGCTAATGTAAAATTCATAGGTTTTACACCCGAATTTGAAGCACTTCGGGTTACTAGTTGTGATGAAAATTCTACATCTTTTTCCACACTTTTTTTGCGGTGAAATGTTAAGAAATGTTAAACACATATTATGTATATAAAATCCCAGCAAAAAAAGTGTGGAAAAGATGTAGAATTTTCATCACAACTAGTAACCCGAAGTGCTTCAAATTCAGGTGAAAAACCTATGAATTTTACATTAGCGTGTCATTGGAGGGATGTTGTTCATTTTTGACAACTTTGAACTCCATCTAATCTTATCTTTAGAAGCTGTAAAAATCCGATATTTGTATGTCAAAAATAAACCACATTCTATCAATGAAACGATTATGTAAATTTCATAGGTTTTTTGACGATAAAATGCAGGATGCATTTAATTGTTTTCTGCGTGAGTATAATAAAAATCGAGAAGTTTCTCAAACGTTCTCAAAACGGACTTTATATATCGGAACATAAGGGCTGTTGTCGCTGTCCGAGAATTTATGCTTCTGAGGTTTTTCACAAACTGTAATGGCGCTTAAGTTGATTGACAGGAAATTAGAATAACAATTCAAGCAGGGGCTCAATGTCTATGTCGAGACAGTCGTCGTCTGCTTCCGTTCCCGATGAATCGTCGCGAGCCTGAACACTTTTTATACTTGATAGTCATGGGCATACAATTTTTTATCGATGTAGATGCATTATATATTCAAAGGTCAATTTATCCCTCCTATGGCAATATACCTAACGAATCAATAATATCTTCAGATCTGTATAAGTTTGTTTTCTTATGATATGTTAATGTACATATCTATACCAAAAAGTACAAATATCTTATTAAGTAATTCATAATATTTCGGAAAATGAAAATATCATAATACATATACACAGAAAAAAGTTTCAGCATAAATATTATGAACTGCTTTCATTGACTAAAGTTAATAATATTTAAGAATAAGTTCCTAAATTGTATGAATTTTTTTCATTTTTATATTTTTAAACATAATCTAGAAGCCTTGACTTAAAATATTAAAAATTTTCTTTATATTTTTCTATTTGTTAAAAAATGTTTGAAATTTTCTTTGGAAAATTTTTTATTTCTTTATGATTTTTAGATTGAAAACAATGAAATATGCGCGTAACATGCAGCATTTTCTGAAGAATGGATGTTTAGCTATATGCTGATGTTCTTTTATTTCATATTTTGTTTTCCAACATTTTTATTTATTTATCATAAAAATACGCTAATATGTGATTATTTTCTAAAAAATGGAAGATATTAATAGGTAACGGTTATTTATTTATTGCATTTTTGATGAAAATCAAAGAAAATGAACAAAAAAACAAAAAAATCTTTCATGTACAAATTCATACATTTTATGAACTTTTAATATTCTGAATGAAAATGGTTTGGGAAAAAAAAGTCATGTTCGATTCATTCAATTTATTTCAAAATTCATTCCAAATATGAATTATTTTTTTCTGTGTATATAATACATAATACATATTTAAAAGATTTCCAAACATTTCGGTTAACCGGTTTAACCCGTTTTTTATACTCGGTTAACCGACAAACCGGTTTTCTAGAAATAGTCAATTTTCGGTTAACCGAAAACCCGGTTTTTCCAAAAATCGGTTTATTATAAACACTACATGGAAGGCATAAGGCTTCTTCATAAAGATTTTCGGAAATTATAATTTTTCTTTGAAAAAATTCTAAAACTGTTAAAATAATCTCTAAATTACAAGGATTCGCTAAAAGTGCCATTTTTGTTTTATTTGATGCCAACTTATAACATTTCACAGTTTTGAAGTTAAAAATTCAAAAGATTTTTAAAATTTTCATGAATTTTAAGGTAATTTTAGAACATAACGTTTTAGATTTTCTTTGATAGGGACGTTGATTTTAATTGTAGGACTGTAAAATTTAGCAGGAACATGTATTTTTTTACGGTGCATCATAATCAATCAAAAAGTCGATTTTGATAGAGAAACAAGGAAGTTGATTTTTGATATGAAAATGTCATATATTTTCCACTGTGCGAACGTAGGGTGAATTAGACGTATATGTATTTTGTTTTTATATTTTACAGATGTAAATCGAGAACAAATGAAGCAAAAAAGAAAATATAAAAACAGTAACTTAATGCAATAAAAAATAACTTTAATTTAAAAAAAGAAATTAAAATTTCCAAAAAATAAACTAAAGGACAAATTAAACTGAACAAAATATCAAAAAGTAAAAATGCCGATAAAATACAAAAAGAAATTTGCGTATGTGTGCGCGTTAAAACAACCGAGTTTTTTATGACTTCATTTTTGCTCACGAAATATATTTACGTATCTTACATATATATATATATATATATATATATATATATATATATATATATATATATATATATATATATATATATATATATATATATATATATATATATATATTTGATAATCTATAATCAGCTGTTTTACCTAGTTTACAATAAACTTTTGTTGTTTGCTCACGCTCTCTATTAAAAAGAACGATTAAGAGAGATTATATAAAAATTTATCTTTCAGAGTTGTTTTCGATTATTTAATTTTGTTTTAAAAGCCCGTGGAGGTAAATAAACGTCATGATTTTATATAATACCACAGGACAACGGAGGAAACATATAAGTACATATTGATAAATAAACGAAAATCAATATAAAGTGTCTGGCGGCACACTTATATTAAAACGTGTTTATTGATGTTAGAATATAATAGATGAAAGAAAATGTAATTTTTATAACAACGATAATTTTGATTTTATTTAGTTTTTTTGTCTCTCCTGTAAAACTTTGAAAGGTTTTGTTACGTCTTTTTACATTTCAGGTGACGATATGCATGATTAGAGGATAAAAAGGCCCACTGAAGTTTTAAAACTATGTATGCAAATAATCAGGGTTCAGAAATATTCATGTACGAACACTTAAATTGATACATTCAATATAAATACACAAGAATGAAATTTGCAGTTTTCTCATCAAACACATTAATATTTGTATACATGTGAGAGTTATTATTGATGAATTTTCTGAAGGAGGGATTGTATGGGGACTAGGGTCACATAAGGTCCGATCAATACAAATATCGGCATAAATGAGTTCGCTATAATCATAATGATACTGCCGATTATTTAAATATTACGGATTTATTTGACCCTATGCAATGACTTCAATTCCATAATTCTCCATTTACTATTAATATCATGATGAAATTCATCATAAATAACTTATAGAATGATAAATCTTTCCACCAAATGAAGATCGGCCCCCATATAAAGCATCTTTCAGAAAATCAGTTTTTGAACAATTTTGTTTTAAGATAAAGATCAATAACGTTATCAATTGCTAATAGATTTTAAAAAGTAAAAGTTGCGTTTTACTCATAAACATAGTTTTCTAATGCATTAATATATGGTACGGTTCCTATATAAAAAAGTTTATAAAAACGTCTCAAAACTTGCAAAGCGGTGCAAATCAAAAATATATTTGTTAATGAAATGCACACATATTTCTCCAAATTACTTAAACATCTTATACATACATATAAAGGCCTTAGCTTCTAAATCCGTTAAAATCAATTGAGAATCAACTAAGTTACTGACTTATAAGTGCTTAAAGGTACGAAAACCGGAAAACCCACTACGCCATCTTTCGATTTGTAGCCATCGGTGAAGATCTTATACGATCCATCATGGAAAATATTTTTAAAAAGCTTCTTTCATGGCTTGAGAATGCAATAATCATTGATTAAGATAAAGTGGCTTGACTGAGTCTCATCATGACAAAAAGAGGCTTTGATGGAGTGGTACGAAGGGCCCCTGTTATCAATAGAGCTGATGCGCGAATTATTCAAATATTTTCCGGTGGAGGTCTATTCTTAAGATTTCCACCAGACAAGTGCACCATACAACGCCCCTATTGCTCTTCTGCATGAATGCTTATGGAAAAAAACTTAAAACTTAAAATAGAAATTTGTAACCCTAATTGGCCTATAGACGAAATATGCACCAAGATTAGTACTATTGGATATTAGGCCAGACACAAATTTTCTGCGCGATCGGTCCAGAACTGCCAGACTTAGAGGGGGTCAAAGTTGGACATTTTAGTCATACAGGGTTTTATTGAAATTAGTGCAATTTTTCACTTATTGGTCATAGGAAAAAATGTCCAAAGGAGCTCAGATAGGTATTTTTTCATTGTTTTCAATTTTTTTTTGTTTTAATTTTTTTTAATAATGTTTTTGATAGATATCCCACTCGCTTCCCATTATGGGACTATAAAGTCGTCAAAGGAAATTGTTTAAGCTTTGTTTTGAGCAAAGAAAGGCCCATTTAAAAAAAAAAATAAAATAAAAAATATAGATTTAAATTTTTTTTTTTTTTTTGGAAACAATGAAAAAATACCTATCTGAGCTCCTTTGGACAATTTTTGCTAGGACCTATAGGTGAAAAGTTAGTCTGGCCTACTATCCAAGACATCGATTTTAAAAGTTGCGTCACTTGACATGAAAATTAATTTTAAAAGACGAAACAAATGATTATTAATAGAAAGAAATGAATAGAAAGAAATTCGGCTCTGCCGAATCTTATACCATTCACATTAGTGTGTGCTTTTATTAATACTTAAAAAATTTAAAAAAATCCATTCCTGATTTTGGCAATAACAAAACAATAGCGGTTTTCACTCTTGGCAGTAAAGTACACTTGAAAGTTTGGTTTATATGTTTATTTGGTTTATTTATGAAAGTTCGTGGAAAGTCCTTTCAAATGATGTACAATATTATATGAATTATTAACCCATTGAGAGTCAAAAGATATAGAAGGTTTTATGGTCTATATCAATTTTTTATTTTGGTTTTCCCTTTTTAAGGTCTATATCCATTAAATGTGTCCAAAAATATCGATTTTGCTCAGATGGGATTTATTTTGTTCATTAGTGCCTAACTGGTGCAAAATATGACCCAAATTGGATAACAGGAACCTGTGCCGGAAATCGATTGAAAAGTGTAAAATTGGGTAAATAATAGAATTTTGTTTGTAAATTCTTCAAAAAATGAACCATTAAAATTATTGTTTCTTAAAATTTCGACCAAATCTTATCTTCTAAAGAAAATGATCTTTCCAAAAAGGTATAAAATAATAATATCGAGTGACAAATAAGATATTGATGTTGTCTACGACATCAATTGCAATACGTGCAATTTATCTTTAAAATAAAAAACCTTTTAACCTTCTACGAGGTAATATTTTTGGTTTTAATAAAAAAGAGATCTACGTCTCATAAAACTTTAAAAGCTTTATTTTTTTTAACGCAAAATCTTGGACAAAATGGATATATATATATATATATATAGTGTACTTTACTGCCAAGAGTGAAAACCGCTATTGTTTTGTTATTGCCAAAATCAGGAATGGAATTTTTTAAATTTTTTAAGTATTAATAAAAGCACACACTAATGTGAATGGTATAAGATTCGGCAGAGCCGAATTTCTTTCTATTTATTTCTTTCTATTAATAATCATTTGTTTCGTCTTTTAAAATTAATTTTCATGTCAAGTGACGCAACTTTTAAAATCGATGTCTTGGATAGTAGGCCAGACTAACTTTTCACCTATAGGTCCTAGCAAAAATTGTCCAAAGGAGCTCAGATAGGTATTTTTTCATTGTTTCCAAAAAAAAAAAATTTAAATCTATATTTTTTATTTTATTTTTTTTTTTAATGGGCCTTTCTTTGCTCAAAACAAAGCTTAAACAATTTCCTTTGACGACTTTATAGTCCCATAATGGGAAGCGAGTGGGATATCTATCAAAAACATTATTTAAAAAAATTAAAACAAAAAAAAAAAAAATTGAAAACAATGAAAAAAATACCTATCTGAGCTCCTTTGGACATTTTTTCCTATGACCAATAAGTGAAAAATTGCACTAATTTCAATAAAACCCTGTATGACTAAAATGTCCAACTTTGACCCCCTCTAAGTCTGGCAGTTCTGGACCGATCGCGCAGAAAATTTGTGTCTGGCCTAATATCCAATAGTACTAATCTTGGTGCATATTTCGTCTATAGGCCAATTAGGGTTACAAATTTCTATTTTAAGTTTTAAGTTTTTTTCCATAAGCATTCATGCAGAAGAGCAATATGGGCGTTGTATGGTGCACTTGTCTGGTGGAAATCTTAAGAATAGACCTCCACCGGAAAATATTTGAATAATTCGCGCATCAGCTCTATTGATAACAGGGGCCCTTCGTACCACTCCATCAAAGCCTCTTTTTGTCATGATGAGACTCAGTCAGGCCACTTTATCTTAACCAATGATTATTGCATTCTCAAGCCATGAAAGAAGCTTTTTAAAAATATTTTCCATGATGGATCGTATAAGATCTTCACCGATGGCTACAAATCGAAAGATGGCGTAGTGGGTTTTCGGGTTTTCGTACCTTTAAGCACTTATAAGTCAGTAACTTAGTTAATTCTCAATTGATTTTAACGGATTTAGAAGCTAAGGCCTTTATATGTATGTATAAGATGTTTAAGTAATTTGGAGAAATATGTGTGCATTTCATTAACAAATATATTTTTGATTTGCACCGCTTTGCAAGTTTTGAGACGTTTTTATAAACTTTTTTATATAGGAACCGTACCATATATTAATGCATTAGAAAACTATGTTTATGAGTAAAACGCAACTTTTACTTTTTAAAATCTATTAGCAATTGATAACGTTATTGATCTTTATCTTAAAACAAAATTGTTCAAAAACTGATTTTCTGAAAGATGCTTTATATGGGGGCCGATCTTCATTTGGTGGAAGTATAAAAGTTATTTATGATGAATTTCATCATGATATTAATAGTAAATGGAGAATTATGGAATTGAAGTCATTGCATAGGGTCAAATAAATCCGTAATATTTAAATAATCGGCAGTATCATTAAGATTATAGCGAACTCATTTATGCCGATATTTGTATTGATCGGACCTTATGTGACCCATACAATCCCTCCTTCAGAAAATTCATCAATAATAACTCTCACATGTATACAAATATTAATGTGTTTGATGAGAAAACTGCAAATTTCATGCTTGTGTATTTATATTGAATGTATCAATTTAAGTGTTCATACATGAATATTTCTGAACCCTGATTATTTGCATACATAGTTTTAAAACTTCAGTGGGCCTTTTTATCCTCTAATCATGCATATCGTCACCTGAAATGTAAAAAGACGTAACAAAACCTTTCAAAGTTTTACAGGAGAGACAAAAAAACTAAATAAAATCAAAATTATCGTTGTTATAAAAATTACATTTTCTTTCATCTATTATATTCTAACATCAATAAACACGTTTTAATATAAGTGTGCCGCCAGACACTTTATATTGATTTTCGTTTATTTATCAATATGTACTTATATGTTTCCTCCGTTGTCCTGTGGTATTATATAAAATCATGACGTTTATTTACCTCCACGGGCTTTTAAAACAAAATTAAATAATCGAAAACAACTCTGAAAGATAAATTTTTATATAATCTCTCTTAATCGTTCTTTTTAATAGAGAGCGTGAGCAAACAACAAAAGTTTATTGTAAACTAGGTAAAACAGCTGATTATAGATTATCACAAAATCCATGAAGGAGTTTCGAAATATCTTAACAATATTATTGTTATTATTATTATTATTATTGCATAAAAAAAAATTAATTACACCATCCCACGGCTATTGCATCCCCGCTGCGGGACGACCCAAAATATACACGGCCAAAAATTGTGTACATCAGTATCAACAAAAAATATTTCCCTAAAATCAACAAAAAACTCGTTTTTTAGTGAAACTGCTTCTTATTTTGGTTATTTCGTGTTTCTGAGATATTCCAAGTACATTTTCTTGTTTTCACTTTTTTACATTTTTGTAAATTTATATTTTTAAATTTTCATCTAGTACAGCGTTATATATACATTTATTTAAAATATTGTTGTTGCGTTGTTGTAAATAGTATCTATATATGGAGAATTTCTTGTCAAGTGACCCAACTCAAAAAATAGATTTTGACGAAATTTGCACTAAGATTAGTACTATTGGGTAGTAGGTCAGACAAAATTTTTCTCTACCGATTAAGAACTTAGATGAAGGACTTAGAGGGGGTCAAAGTTGGACATGTTGGTCGTACAGGGTTTTTATTTTATTTATTTATTTTTTATTTATTTATTAATATCAATACAAAGAAAGCCTTCATGGCCAATAAAATATGTATTGTAAGATTAATAACTATGTATCAGATTAATTAATTTTATATAAATACAAAATAAGATACAGTAATCATTAGATATATATATATATATAGGTATATATATACTGTCATATTCATAAGAATTTATCAGAGCTTGTAGAACAAATATTGTAGTAAAAATTTATTGTACAAGCCCGTGACAAATAACCATGAACGAGACAGATAACTATACTAGAAAAGTCGATTTGGCTCCCCAGCCATATATGTATGTATTGTCAAAAATTAAATATCAAGAAATAATAATAATAATAATCCTATAACCAAAGGTAGATGTAGGTTAAAAACAATGTCTAATCATGCTACTGATTTTCATTAAAAAAATCTAAGAGTTTCTTCTTATAAGTATGAGAAGAATAAGAAAATTGTTTGAGATGGTTGGGTAGTAAGCTCCAAGTATGATGGATTCTTTTCACAAAAGATCGATCAAACACAGAAAGATGTCCCAGAGGAATAAAAATTTGAATATTTCGTGTTGACTTTATGAATGAAAATTGATTTACAAGTGATATTGGTTTACCGGATTTTATTACCTTGTAGAAATAAAGTAAAATATTTAAATGAGTGTTATTTAAATGAGTGTAAGTTTTCACCAATTGGTCCTACCAAAAATTGTCGAAAGGAGTTCAGAAAGCTATTTCTTCATTCTTTCAAAAAAAAATTTAGTTATTTTTAAAATTTTTTTTTTTTTCAAAATGGGCCTTTTTTTGCTTAAAAGAATGCTTATACAATATCCTTGAAGGGCTTTATAGTCCCATAATGGGATGCGAGTGGAACATCTATCAAAAAAATTATTTTTTAACTCAAGAATAAATTTTTTTTTTCAATATTTGGCACTAGAAACTATTATCTTATATTGGAAACTATTACCCAGCAAAAAATAATTGATGTCATACTTTACAAACGACAACTTAATCACATCTAAAAATGCGATTGCATACTTTTCGCTTTTAAAAACCAAACATATACTTACAAATTAAAACACAGTTAAAAATGAGAAAAGAGATGTAGAAAAGTCACTACAAACAAAATATTCGAAGTACTTCAAATTTTGATGAAATTTACATAAGCGTTTCATTGAAAGAATGTGGTTTATTTTTGACGTACAAATATCGGATTTTTACAGCTTCTAAAGATAAGATTAGATGTAGTTCAAAGTTGTCAAAAATGAACAACATCCCTCCAATGACACGCTAATGTAAAATTCATAGGTTTTTCACCTGAATTTGAAGCACTTCGGGTTACTAGTTGTGATGAAAATTCTACATCTTTTTCCACACTTTTTTTGCTGGGTACAGTTAAAATCTTGAAATTTTGCACGAAGAACTTTAACATCCATGTTAACATTCTGGGTAATAAATTGGCGGACTACCAATGAGGGGAGCGGCACATCCCATATGAATTAAATCAAACTAATAGAACTAAATTCTTCAAATTTTGCACGAAGAACTTAAATATTCATCTGAACATTTTGTAGAAAACAGGGCGGACTATCATCTGGTGGGGTTTGGAGCCCCCATATGAATTAAATAGAAATATATCTGAGAAACTATTAGACATAGAATCTTCAAATTTTACATGAAGAACTTTGACATTAATGTGAACATTTAGAGAATAACGGGCGGACTTTCAATGGGGACTTGGTACTAATAGAACTATATTCTTCAAATTTTGCACAAAGAACTTTATTATTCATCTGAACATTTTGGAGAAAAAAGGGGGCGGACTTTGATCTGGGAGGGGCTTGGAGCCCCTATAAGAATTAAATAGAAAAATTCGTGTATCTGAAAACTATTAGAGCTAGAATCTTCAAATTTTACTTGAAGAACTTTGACTGAAAAATTTCAAAAACATAAAATTAATTAACTTAATTTCTTTATATAGGAAAGAATTTCACATGAAAAGAAATAATTTCGAATATTTGAGAAAGAACTTAATTAAAAAATATACATAGATTTGAACTCAAAGAAGTGGAGAATTATACCTTTGTTTGTTATAGGAAGAAAAATAATGTAAAATAGCAACAGAATTAATAAAAAACATCCAGTTTTTTTTTGTTATATTAACCGAATAATTTTGAATTATACGATTGTTAACCGGCTAACATAAAACCTCAAATAATTATTTGTCAAATAAACCGAATAAGTGAAAAACCGGAATAATTGAATACCCTAGAACTTACCAATATTTGACTTTACATGAAATCTATCGTTTCTTTGATTTTATTTCAAAAATAATAAGTAATTTTGAATTGGATACATGATATACTAGAAAATCAATGGATCTGGACCTAGAAAAAATGTTTAGTGGGGTATAAAACTATATATTATAACCAAGGCAAGGATTTTTATGCACTAAAAAATGAAAAATATGCGCTTATAACATGCACTATAAAATAAGAAAATATGCACTAAAAATGTGGAAAATATGCACCAAAAAAATATTTCCTTGTGAAATACATATATTTATTAACACAAATTTTTTTTATCGTATTTAAGTAAATTTTTATAGATATTTAGAACTTAAGTTTTTGACAACAAATATATAGGTTCTTGATGACAGAGGTACCCAGCAAAAAAAGTGTTGAAAAAGATGTAGAATTTTCATCACAACCCAGCAAAAAAAGTGTGGAAAAAGATGTAGAATTTTCAAAAACCTATGAATTTTACATTAGCGTGTCATTGGAGGGATGTTGTTCATTTTTGACAACTTTGAACTACATCTAATCTTGTCTTTAGAAGCTGTAAAAATCCGATATTTGTATGTCAAAAAGAAACCACATTCTTTCAATGAAACGCTTATGTAAATTTCATTGGTTTTTCATCAAAATTTGAAGTACTTCGAATATGTTGTTTGTAGTGACTTTTCTACAACTCTTTTCTCATTTTTAACTGTTTTTTAATTTGTAAGTATATGTTTGGTTTATAAAAGCGAAAAGTATGCAATCGCATTTTTAGATGTGATTAAGATGTCGTTTGTAAAGTATGACATCAATTATTTTTTGCTGGGAACTAGTAACCCGAAGTGCTTCAAATTCGGGTGTAAAACCTATGAATTTTACATTTGCTTGTCATTGGAGGGATGTTGTTCATTTTTGGCAACTTTGAACTACATCTATTCTTATTTTTAGAAACAGTAAAAATCCGATATTTGGATGTCAAAAATAAAACACATTCTCTTAATGACACGCTTATGTAAATTTCACTACTCTTTCACCAAATCTTGATGTACTTCAAATATGTTATTTGTAATGACTTTTCCACATCTCTTTCCTCACTTTTAACTGGGGTTTCATTTGTAAGGAAATATTTGGTTTATAAAAGTGAAAAATATGTAATCGCATTTTAAGATGTGATTAAGATGTAGTTTGTAAAGTATGACATCAATTATTTTTTGCTGGGTACCGCTTAATGTATTCTAATACCAATTTAAGAGAATTACGATCTCGTGTCAAGTGACCCAACTCAAAAAATCGATTTGAATGAAATTTGCACCAGTACTATAGGATAGTAGGCCAGACACATAGGTCAAGAACTTTAGCGGTCAATTACTGTCGCAGTTAGAGGGGATCAAAGTTGAACATTTTGGTCATACAGGGTTTTTTTCAAATGAGTGAAACTTTTCACCTATTGGTCCCGAAAAAATTTTCCAAAGGAGTTTAGATAGATATTTCTTTACTGTTTACAATTTTTTTTTAATTTAATTTTTTTTTTTAAATTTTATAATTTTAAAAATATGTAATACAAAAAAAAACACAATTTGTTTACGACAAATTAAAAAATATTCTAAATATTCTATAAAAATATTAAAAATATCCAAAATATATGAATTTTAAAGCAAAATATGCAATTTATGCATTTGTAACAAAATATGCAACAACAAACAAATTAAAAGTTATTTTGAGTTACTCACTGCAAACATGCACTTGCCTACAAATCCTTGCCCTGATTATAACAAAATAATCTGGGTTTTTGGTAATTTTTTTCAAATGAGTGTAACTTTTCACTTATTGGTAATTTAAAATATGTCCAAAGGAGTTTAGATAGATATTTCTTTACTGTTTACAATTTTTTTTTAATTTAATTTTTTTTTATAATTTTATAATTTTAAAAATATGTAATACAAAAAAACACAATTTGTTTTCGAAAAATTAAAAAATATGCTAAATATTCTATAAAAATATTCAAAATATATGCATTTTAAAGCAAAATATGCAATTTATGCATTTATAACAAAATATGCAACAACAAACAACTTAAAAGTTATTTTGAGTTACTCACTACAAACATGCATTTGGCTACAAATCCTTGCCCTGATTATAACAAAATAATCTGGGTTTTTGGTCATTTTGTATTGATAAACACTACACATTACGGAAATACCATCTTTGAGGAGTACTGTGTGAATTTTATTTAGAATTGTTTAATATTGATTCTTATTCAATAAAGCTAACATTAAGTACCATCATAGCCACTCTAAGTATGGGGACATCACCGTATACCACTATAGAACTATTACATGCTAAAATCTTTTTTCTACCTCATATTTTGAATATTTTATTTTATGAATAAAATACAGTAGGCGTATTCTGATCTGAATAGTTATTCTTCATTTGGGTTCTAAATATATATCGTCACCTAAATTACAAAAGGGCGTTTCAAAATTTTACAGGAGAGACAAAAAACTAAATAAAATTGAAACTTTTGTTGTTATAAAAATGTCTCTTTCTTCCATGTATTATAACCTAACATCAATAAACATGTTTGAATATAAATGTGATTCCAGACATTGTCTATTGTGTTGCTTTTTAGAACATTCTGACTTGTGGAAATACCATTTTTAACCAAAAAGTCAATTTTCAAATTTTTGGTTGTTACGCCTTTTTGCATTTCAGGTGACGATATAAGTGTATGTATTTGCTTTTGTTGACCCTAGGTGTTGATAACCACCTCTATTTGTAAATATCTAAACACTACAATTCACTTTATATTGGTTCCAAGCAACCTAAGGTCTGTTTAAACATAGAATTTTTCCTACTTCGTATATGTACTTTGGAGAAGGTAAGTTAGGAGCTTAATGGTTTTCCTTGGATACAAGCCGCTCCCCTTTGGTAGTTAAAGATTTTGAAAGACCACTCAGTGCGTTTTTTCTAATAATTCTATGGGTCATTTCATCAATTACTTTATTTAATTTTTTTTAATGATATTGATTAAACATCTCATAATTGTATTTCATTGATTTACACTTGTTCTAAAAATCTAAACTAAATTTTTATATTGGAATATATTTATTTATTTAAAGCATAGATGGGAATTTTTCATTAAGCATTAAAATTTCATCACCATTTATATAATGAAAATGAAATGAAAAATATTTTAAGTACCATTTAATGAAAATTATATTTTTTATTATAACTTTTTTGATGATGGTAATGAATTTGATAATGAATTTTCAAAAACAAATTTAATTAGTATTTATAATTGTCGAAAAATTTATTTGATTAGAATTCAGGAAATTTTTTCGAAGTTTCGAACACAGGTTTGAAAGCTTTTAAAACCAGTTCCCGTAGCCCAAATCGGCTGAAATTTAGCAGTCATAAGTACATCTGATGACAATACAACAATATGTTCAAATATTCGAAATTAAGTTGGAAAATTCGAAATTATTTTCGAAATTTTTTTTATGTTTTTAAATTAATATCTGTGTCACAAAAATTTAAAAAAAAATCGAAAATTCGAAAAATTTTTTCAATTTATTGCTAATGAAATCGTCAATTAATTAGTCGATATAATTAACTACTCCCATGTATGATTTAAAGTTTATAGAATTACAAAATGATTATATTATAATATAGAATTGCTTAATTATTTTTCTTTAAACACTTTTAACGCAAATAACTTCACAATTTCACACAATGAGGATATGTTTTTTTTGCAAATTGCAATTGAAAAATACATGTTCTTTTAACAATAAAACAATAAATTCCAAAAAGTAATTAAAAAATAATTTCAAAAACCCAACGAAATTAACTGGAATTCTAAAAATGCAAAATACTATACTTTATGGACCTGCAAATTCTGATGAAAAATAATAAAATGCAACAACAAATGCACCAAAATTTGTATTTTGGTGCATTTGTTTCCCATTTTATGGTTTTCCCATTCATGGTTTTCCCATTTTACACAATCTCTATTTTTAATTGGAAAACATAAATTTATTTTTACCAAGGACCTAAAATAACTGTTTTAGAAATCAAAAAAATTGCCCTTTTTTATGAAATATACAGTATTGTTCGAAACCTAAGCAACTTTTTTTTGGCATTGTATACAAATATTTTAATTGATTTATTCAAAATTATATAATTGATAATAATAATATTATGTGTCTACATTATAATAACAACAACAAAAGTTTAATTCCATTTCGCTGTGAGTTACAAGAAAATAATAACTGAATTAACTCCATAGATAGCTGTTCGAAATTTAAGCAACTTTTTGATCTTCTTATGAAAATCTTTGGTCCCTTTGAGTTCCAAACACCTTTATGGAATAGATTAGTTACTAGTGTAGTTCGTAATGAATCCCAATCGGATTTTAAGCCATTCGCCAGCTGTAATGTTTTCTAAAACTCTATCTCTACTCTATCCAACTCTATCTACTCTTTTGCGGATGACAGCAGTATCTGCCATTCTTATTCATTCAATCATAGGCCAAGCCCTCTAGAGATTGGGGCAAAGAGGCGCAATATGAATGAATCGCTCAATCACGACTTGATAAAATTCTCTGAATGGGGTCGTGTTAACAGAGTCGATTTTAACGCCCGTAAGACTCAATGTTGTTTTTTAACACATAAACGCTTGGCAGATATTGTTGATCCATCTATATATATGGATGGTGTAAATATTAAGGATCAGAAACTCTTGATGTTCTGGGCATGAAAATTCAGTGCGATGTCCGCTGGACTAAACACATTTTTCGAGTGTCGAAAGAAGCATTCAAGTGTCTCGGTTTTTTGAAACGGTGTAAGACATACTCCATCTGATCTTCTTACTATTTACACCACTTTTATCCGACCGAAAATGGAATACAACTCTCATGTATGGGCCGAAGCTTCGAAGTCTATTTTGGAGCTACTCGACCGCGTTCAGGAGAGGGAGAAGGTACTTATCGGTGACAGTAGGGTATCCAACTCTATTGATTCGCTAGAGCACCGTCGCAACGTGGGGTGTATTTCACTGTTCTATCGATACTACAATGTAATGTGTTCCTTTGAAATTAGGGAACTTGTTTCGATACCCGTATATTCTTGCGTAACACACGTCTTTCTTCAAGAACACACCCATTTGTGGTAGATTGGCCAGTGGACCGCACAACACATTACAGGGAAAATTCATTCTTCAGCCGCACTGTTCGTATGTGGAATAAACTTCCTGCAGAGGTATTCCCTGCCACTTTGGATATAAGAAGACCCAAAAAGTATACACATTCTTTGTCTATAGTAGACACAAATTTGGACCAAAATTAACACAAGAAATCCTAAAAGCACCTCCTCTGAAAACCAATTTGATGCCAATACTAATATTAATACATTACAATCAGCTATTTGATGAGATTCATTTTTAAAATAGAATCGATTTGAATCTAAAAAAATAATACAAAAATTGTGTAATATTCAATTTCTGCGGCTTTTCATACAAATTATCATATTTTTTAAATTGATTCTCTTAAATGGAAAGTATTTTATTGTCTGCGTGGTATTTTGCAATAATAAACCATTCCTCGATTGAAATTAATCATACCTTTTCAAATCTATTGATTTCAAATCGTTCGAATTCCATCACATACCGGAATATAAAATAAATTATTAAATGATATCTAGAAGGTTTTGCATTACAACGCAGCAAAAAAAGAACTTCCAAAGAAGCGAAAAAGAAGTAGAATTTACTCCATGGAAGTACTGAAAAACAGCTGAAGTAGTGATGATTTTAACACAGGCTTGTCATAGGAGGGATGTCCCTTTTATTTGATTCCAAATTCACTACTTCTGAAGTCATTCTCAAGAAGTAATTTTTATGAACTTTTTTTTGATAGTTATTCGGAAGTGAAATTGTATTATTATAGAATACAACTAATTTGCCTTAAATAATTAATGATAGTAATAGATACATTTAATAAAACTGAAGCCCAAAAGTAAATTTTTTATCTCCCAAGAATGTAAGAACAAAAAAATAACTTCAGCTTTGAAAAAATATAATTATTTTCCAATCTTCGGAAGTCTTTAAACATCACTTCCTCAGAAGGTTAAAAAATTCAATTAGTGCTACTTTTAAAGTGGTGATAAATGGTATTCTTTGGAAGTACTTCGTTTTATTTTTGCTGGGATGCTTTCTACAAATCTGAGTGATAACAGTAAAGGTAAATTAAATTGTTCTGTATGTAGATAACATATTCCAAAGAAAACGTTCGTTTATGATCTAAACTGATATTCGAAGGATTCAACGTTATATTTATTATAACCTACACCACTACAGTGGGGAGGGTATTATACGTTTGTGCTGATGTTTGTAACGCATAAAAATATTTGTATATTAAAGTATACCGATCGAATCAGAATCGCTTTCTGAGTCGTCGTTTGACCCTAGCCCCCATTAAAAAATATCTTAAACGTCCAAAAATTTACTTATAACCATTAGTATCGCGATGACATTCAGCATAACTAACCTTTATATAAAATTACATGCCTCTTCCCAATTGTTTGAGGATCAGCCCATATTTGACCCTAGCTCCCATTAAGTACATTGAACAGCACAACTTACTTTATTGCGATTTTCAGCATGATAATGAACCAAAAGTTGATCTAAGAGTAGTTATCGTATAATGGGACCCAAATTCTTTGATTGCCCATCAAAATCTCCTGACTCAAGCCCCTTAGAGATGCTGTTCGGCATTCTGAAGCGCTGGGTCGAAACTCGCAGTTTTAGAAAACATTACAGCTGTCGAATGGCTTAAAATCCGATTGGGATTCATTACGAACTACACTAGTAACTAATCTATTCCATAAAGGTGTTTGGAACTCAAAGGGACCAAAGATTTTCATAAGAAGATCAAAAAGTTGCTTAAGTTTCGAACAGCTATTTATGGAGTTAATTCAGTTATTATTTTCTTGTAACTCACATCGAAATGGAATTAAAATTTTGTTGTTGTTATTATAATGTAGACACATAATATTATTATTATCAATTATATAATTTTGAATAAATCAATTAAAATAGAAAAAATGGAACTCAAAGGGACCAAAGATTTTCATAAGAAGATCAAAAAGTTGCTTATGTTTCGAACAGCTATTTATGGAGTTAATTCAGTTATTATTTTCTTGTAACTCACATCGAAATGGAATTAAAATTTTGTTGTTGTTATTATAATGTAAACACATAATATTATTATTATCAATTATATAATTTTGAATAAATCAATTAAAATAGAAAATATAGCACTTTGTATACAATGCCAAAAAAAAAATTGCTTTGGTTTCGAACAATACTGTAATTAAAAGTTACACAATAACGGTTTTAGACAACATAAAAAAATAAATGTTGCTCGTGACTGTTATTATTCAATTTAAATTTTTTCTATTGTTTTTTTTTCCTTGTCAATAAAAATTTTCTAACAGCAAATGTTATTTTTTTATTATTTAAAACTATTTTAATTGATATAGAAAGAATGGCCAATAAAGGACTTAATCTTATAAGAATGAGTAGATAAATGTTGGTTCCTTTAAAGCATTGGGGCTAGGATCAAATAATGATCTAGTTCCAAATTTAGTAAAAAGATTTTGGTTCCAACTTATAAAACTTCATTATGTCGAATTTTATCGCTATACTGGTATTTTTTGTTGGAGAATGAGAATGAACTTCCTATATAATATACTTGTTTTGTTTACTTTGAATTTAATCAATTTAGTTTGTAAATTTTAATTAGAAAATTTATTGATAGAAAAATAAATTTTTCATTCCTTGTTTTTTCGTAAACCAAATATCACCTATTAACAGGTTATGGGCCCTTCCGCTATATAAGGGTAGTTAATTTCGCGTGTGTAATAATAAATAAAAATAATTTAAGAATGTCCAATAACAATCAAATTGAAAAGCTTCGCGGAAGTGAAAATTATGAAGATTGGAAATTTACAGTTGAGGCTTATTTCCAAATGAAAGGTCTTTGGAAAGCAGTTCTTGGAACTGAAACAAATCAAGATAAGCAAACACAAGCGAAGGCGGAATTAATTCTGTTGGTGGATAAAACTATTTATCCACACATTCGTAATTGTAATAGTGCGAATGAAATATGGGGTACACTCTCAACAATTCTTGAAGACAGCGGACTAGTAAGAAGAGTTGGATTAATACAAAAGTTTTGTTCAACAAAATTACAAAATTGTGCAAATGTTAAAGAATATGTTAATGAAATTCTAACAACAGCACACAAACTAAGAGGAGCTGGTCTCAGTGTCGATGAAGAATGGGTAGGTTCAATGCTACTAGCGGGGTTACCAGAAGAATATAATCCAATGATAATGGGTATTCAAAGTTCCGGAATAAAAATAACTGGAGACGCCATCAAACTAAAATTGTTGCAAGATGTTAAGAAGGAATCAACAGAAGTTGCGTTAGCTGGTCAGAAGAAATTCGTCAAAAATAAAGGACCAAAATGTTACAATTGCAACCAGTATGGACACATTGCAACAAAATGTCCTAAGAAATCGAAGCCAAAATACAACAAAAATTCAAATGCCATGATTGGATGCTTTTCTGTGCAAGAGTTAAACAAAAGTGAATGGTTTTTTGATTCTGGTGCGACAGCACATATGTGTTCTAATTTAAAATTCTTTAACAACCAATTTCAAGAAAAGAATGCTGAAGTTACAATTGCTAATAAAGAATCAATGCAAGTAAAGGGTTGCGGTCAAGTTGATATGATTGCTAAGGTTGGAAAATTTAAAGAAGAAAATGTGATGTTTCGTGATGTGCTTTATATTCCCAACTTATATGTCAATTTGTTATCAGTTTCGAAAATTGTGGAATCTGGTTATGAAGTCGCATTCAATAAAAAAGGGTGCAAGGTATTGAACAACTTCGGTAAGGTTATTGCAACAGGTGACCTGGTGAATGGTATGTTTAAATTAAACATTGCAAGTAACAGTGTGCTTATTTCTGAAGTGAAAAATGAAGAATACAACTTGTGGCATAAACGTATTGGCCATGCAAATGATGAAATCTTAAAAAGTATGAAGTCTGGTGCAGTCAATGGTGTCAATTGTGAAATTAACAAGCAAAACTGCATTACTTGTATAAAAGGTAAGCTATCAAGATCTCCATTTAAGGATCCTGGAACGAGAGCAACAGAGTTATTAAGCCTAATACACTCAGACCTTTGTGGACCTATGGAAGTACCGTCAATTAATGGTTCAAGATATATGCTAATATTCGTTGATGATTTTAGCAGGAAAGTAACGGCCTATTTTATAAAAACCAAAGATGAAGTAACAGATAAATTTATGGAGTTTAAAAACTTGGTTGAAAATCAAACTGGAAGAAGAATAAAAGCATTAAGAACTGATAATGGAACTGAATACTGCAATGGGAGAATGAAGAAAATTTTTATTCAATACGGAATTGAGCATCAAAAGACAGTGCCTTATACGCCACAACAAAACGGCATGTCAGAGAGAATGAACCGTACTATTATTGAAAAAACAAGATGCCTTTTAATTGAATCCCGTCTACCAAAGAAGTTCTGGGCTGAAGCTGCAAATACGGCTGTATATTTAATAAACCGCACTCCATGTAAAACTTTAAATAGTGTTTCTCCTGAAGAAATATGGTCTGGTAAGAAACCAAACTTGAAATATCTTAAAGTTTTTGGATGCAAAGCTGTGATACATATAGCAAAAGAAAAGAGAAGAAAACTTGATGCTAAAGCAAAAGAATCAATTTTCGTTGGCTATTGTACACACTCCAAAACCTATCGGTTCTATGACGTTAAATCAAAGAAGGTCGAGTTAAGTAGAGATGCCAAGTTTTTAGAAAACGAATTCTATAATGAAATGCCTAGTGATGATTCTAAGTTCTATATTATACCGGGATGTGATTCAGTGGGGGATGTGGATGATCCAGAAGATATATGTTCTGATGATAGAAATCCAACAGATAATGTTGATGAATGCTCCGATGAAATAAATCCTACAGATACTATTGATATACGTTCAGATGCGACAATTACATATTCAGAAATGCCAAGTATTGGAGAAGAAAGTAATTCTGATGAAGATCAATATTTTTCTGATACTGATGAGACATCGCCTAGAAACAATGATAATCAAAGTAACGACTGGGTACCTGGACCATCTGTGAGAGGAATCACATCACCTGAAACTGTAAGAAAGTCATCTAGAACGCCAAAACCAGTTCAAAGGTATGGGTATGAATGCAATGTTGTTCAAGTGGATGAAGAACCCAAAACAGTGAAGCAAGCATTAGAAAGTTCTAACAAAAATGAATGGCAACGGGCTATGGATGAAGAACTAAACGCTTTAATTGAAAATGGAACATGGGAACTTGTAAAACTACCAAAAGGAAAGAAACCTATTGATAGCAAATGGTGTTTCAAAATAAAGAGG
Organism: Lucilia sericata; assembly: GCF_015586225.1. NCBI lineage: Eukaryota > Metazoa > Arthropoda > Insecta > Diptera > Calliphoridae > Lucilia > Lucilia sericata. Next base: position 530,410 of record NW_023994062.1, on the reverse strand, counting down.
AACTCTAAAGGTGATATAGAGCGATATAAAGCGAGGTTGGTCATAAAAGGCTATTCCCAATGCTACGGAATTGACTATGAAGAAACATTCTCTCCTGTAGTTCGATATTCCTCAATTCGACTACTCCTAAGTTTGGCCGTTCAGCACGACTTGGATATAGACCAAATGGATGTGGTGACAGCTTTCCTCCAAAGTGAACTAAATGAGGAAATATATATGAAGATCCCTGAAGGTTTCACTGAAAAGAAAGACATGGTATGTAAACTTAAAAAATCTTTGTATGGTCTTAAACAAGCTAGTAGATTGTGGAATCAAAAGCTGGATCAAACATTGAAGAAAATTGGATTAACTCAATCAAAAACGGAACCTTGTGTATATTACAAGTTAGCCAAGGATGAAATAACTTATGTAGCAATTTACGTTGACGACATTTTGATATTTACAAATAATTCAAAAAATAAATTGAATATAAAGAAACGTCTTACAGAAAATTTTAAAATGAAAGACATTGGTGAAGCGAACTACATCTTGGGGATGAAAATTACAAGAGATAGAAAGAATGGAAAACTATGGCTTGATCAGGAACAATATATTAACAATATTTTGAAGAAATTTAAGATGGATGACTGCAAGCCAATTTCAACTCCATTGGATATTAACCAGAAAATTTCAAAAGATATGTGCCCACAAACAAAGGAAGAGAGTGATGACATGAAAACCATACCGTACCAAGAAGCAATAGGAAGTATTATGTATGCAGCTCAAGTAAGCCGTCCTGATGTATCGTTTGCAGTGGGGGCTTTAGCTAGATATAACAATAATCCTGGAAAGGCACACTGGCAAGCAGTAAAGCGCATAATGAGATACCTCAAAGGGACAATAAATTACAAGTTGCAGTTCTCAAAAGATAAAAATGCACACATTGAAGGATTCTCAGATGCGGATTGGGCTGGCGACTTAGATGATAGAAAATCAACTTCTGGTTACGTTTTCAAATTTCAAGGAGGTTGCATTTCGTGGAACTCCAAGAAGCAACAAACAACAGCTTTATCAACAACAGAAGCTGAATATATGGCTTTGGCAGCAGCTGGGCAAGAGGCGTTGTGGCTACGATCTCTGTTCAATGAACTTGGACGATCATCGTCTATTGTGATAAAGTGCGATAATAAAAGCGCTATAAATTTGTCGCATAACAGTACTTATCATGCTCGCTCTAAGCACATTGACATACGACATCATTTTATAAGAAATCTCGTAAATGACAAAAAGGTTGTTATTGAATATCTGAATACCGAGGATATGGCAGCTGATGTCTTAACGAAATCCCTAACAAGTTTAAAGCATTTACATTGTTGTGATATTATGAATCTTGGCGTTCATCCTAGTGGGGGTGTTGGAGAATGAGAATGAACTTCCTATATAATATACTTGTTTTGTTTACTTTGAATTTAATCAATTTAGTTTGTAAATTTTAATTAGAAAATTTATTGATAGAAAAATAAATTTTTCATTCCTTGTTTTTTCGTAAACCAAATATCACCTATTAACATTTTTAAGCGATGTGCAATAAAAAAGTTTCTAAGAACGTAAAGTAAAACATACAAGTACTGTTATGACCTAACTGACTTACTTATTTCATATCAATAAGTAATATAAAAAGGCGAATAAAATATTTATTGAAATATAATAGGTATGTATAAGAAATATTTTTTTCGTTGTCTATAACTGTTATGAAACAATGAAAAAATATAAATTGAAATCAAATTGTTGTGGAGAAAAAAAAAAAGAAAGTTGAACTGTAATTAATTCTTTAGTTTTTTTTCTATATTTATGAAAAAAAAAATATGAAAATAACCTTAGAGTACTAGGTAGATGATTCCAAATACTTGCCGTATTCAAATTTTAAATGAGCGTTCAAAAACGGAAAGATATATTCTTGGTATCTCGATCTGTATACTACGGGTGGAGTGATAAAAATTAAACTCTTCAAGAAGAAAAATAGGCTGTCCTAATTTAATATAAAAATATAGTTATTCTAGCTACCCAGTGTGCTTTGCTACACTAAAAATCATATTCCAATTTTTTCTAGTTGTTATATATTCCCAGATATAGGATTTTTAATATTTAATTTATATGGAAGGTGCCACGTCCAGTATTTCTAGTCGACTTATTCTTAAACCAAATGTTCATATTGATGCTAAAGCTACTTGTATAACAGTTCAGGTCTTCTACCTGTTGTAGTTCACATAGGTGTCAAGTTGTTCTTGCAAAATTTGATGATTCTATCTCTAATAGTTTCCCAGATATACGAAATTTTTTATTTTATTCCTATGGGGGGTGTCACGCCCCCTAATGCTTATCCGCCAATTTATTACACGAATGTTCACACGGATGTCTAAGTTGATCTTGCTAGATTTGAGGATTCTATCTCTAATAGATTCTCAGATATACGAATTTTTGTACTTAATTCACATGGGGGTATATTGCCCCCTTACTAATAGTCCACCCATTTTTGTCTAAAATATTCATATTATAACTAAAGTGGCTCTCATAAAATTTGAGGACTCTAACTTATACATATGTATATTATCTCAGAAATACGAATTCAATAATTTCGCCCATTTTGCCCACAATTGTTCATATCTATGTCAAAATTGTCCATACACAATTTGAGGACTATAGCTGTAGCAGTTTCTGAAATAGACTACTTTAATTATTTACTTTGTTTGTGAGCCTATAGTTCCTTCCAGGCATACACAAAGATACTGTGAAAAACAAACAAACAAACCCACAAATAAACAAACATTCATTTTTATATATATGTACATATAGATTTTCAGACAATGGATCATTATCTTGTGTACATGATCATGATCCGTTACATTAAATATGTAAAGAACAATTTTTTAAATATTCTCTCAAAGTAGTCCAAATTAACAGATAAAGTCTCTGAATAAACTTCCAAACAATAATTTACATTATACCCCATTTACACATACACGAAATCTAGTAGATTTCATTTAAAATCTTTTTGCAAATCTAGACCGCATTCGTAATTCAGCTCTGGGTGGAGGAAGACCGTCGTTCGTCGTTGCCATTATCGCTTAAGGGTAATCAGGCCGTCCTTTTTGCTCTGCCTTCGAGAGTTTTACGTTTCAATCCGCATTGGCCAATGTGTGACGTCAGATAACTGTACCGAGTTAAAGTTTTTTCTTGAGGTGCATATTGATCATGTGCAATCGTGTTAACTTAACCTAAGTTTATAATTTTGATATCATGATATTGGAACATATGAGCTAGTTTTTTCTAGCTAAAATTGGTGATGGCGTTGTATAATTTTTAATTACAGGCCAAATAAATCTTAGTTTTAGAAACTAAGGGCCAATCTTTAGGTGAAAAATTAGCGATTAAAATAAAATTAATCCTCGAAAGATGTTTTTGAGTACTCAATTAGTTAATTTTGTTTACAAGTTTAAGCGCCCAATGGAGGTGGTTTAATCTTAAGCACGAAATACAAAAGTGTAAACAGCTGATGCAAAAAAATTAATAAAATTTTTATAAATATAAACATTAAAATGTTCTATTTATTGATTAGTATAAATTATGGACACTTCAAAATACATTTTTTTGTTTTTAATTTAAGTTTTCATTAATTTTTATATTAAATTTACAATTGTCTTCTTCTTTTTTATAAAATATGCATTGTTTTTGTTGTTTTGTATGGCAACACTGCGAAGTTTAATCTTGTACTCAAAAACATCAAAGGGGATTAACATAAGATTAAATTTATTTTTAGATTAACTAATCTGATTATTAATTGGAATTTGATTACCATCTCAAAAACCCGCTCTAAGTAACTTAAAAAACAAACAAACAAAATCTAGACCGTTTACACTTACTCTTCTTGACATTTAGGAAGAAGAGGGAAAAAATATATATTTAAATATAACATTACCTTTTATTTTAGATTACCTTTTCATTCATGTTTTTCAATTTATAAAAATTTTGTCGACATTAAAATTTTTTTGTTTGTTTCCTTTTTCTCTATTATATAGGGAAAAACAGAGTTGCATCACTAAAAACTATTAGTTTTGAGTAGATTTTAATGAAATCTAGTTACGAAGTAGATATTTTTTTTGTATGGGAAATCTAGTTAAAACCAACTAGATTTGGCTCGAAATCTCATAAGTACTAGATTTCGTGTATGTGTAAATGGGGTATTAGACAATAGCAAAGTATAAGTCAAACGAACTCTTATATATCTAGGTGTATAAGCTTAAGACATACAATTTTCATACAATCTTATTTAGACCAAACTTTTAAAAACCGTGTATGCCAATAAATTCTACGATCCATAATTAAGTTACGTATATCAGCGTTTTTCTGTGTCGTTTTCACATACTTATACATAATGTAATATGCTTTATTATTCTTCGATAAATTTAAAAAATAAATCTAAATATTAGCTAAGTAGGATGAGCTGGACAGTTGAGTATCTGGTGGGTTCACATGCTGGGCATATATTGGGGACCGCACGGTCTATGCGGAACCTGTATGCGATGAGCCTGTTGCTTCATCCAGTGCCAGTGCAACTATTGTTTTCCACGGCAGATTATTTTCTATTTTTGGTTAAGAGGGTGGCCGACCTCCAAGAATGACATGCGTGCGGTAACCTGAAACCGCGGTATTAATGGTGTCTCTATGAATGTCGTTTAAAGCTCATGTATACAAATAACGATCCAAGGAAGCCCGCACATATCTTCTTATGCTCTCCTCATATACACGAAGGACCTTCCTGACATGCCTCGGGGAAGCATTCAACTACGTGATGTTAAAGTTGTTATGACTTGACATCCCATGATGCATGACATTATGTTTCTTGAATGGGTGGACCTTTGTTTCCTCGTAAAGGTCTTGCTCCGAGCGAAGGAGAAGCATAATTGACCACTGACCGGCCAATTGTTTTATAGGCCAACAAGGTTTCTTTGTACATTGCCCAAGAGCTGTCAGATAGCGCTTTGAAGTTCTTGTTTCTACTTCGCAATATGTGCGTAATTGCAGTGGCATGAGGTGAGGAGGTAAACAGCCAAGGTAACGCCCAAAATCTTTGGGTGGTTCACAGTCGGTATTTGGGTTCCATCGACTACGACGCCTAAATTCATGTTTCCTCCTTTGTCCAGGTGGTGAAGAGTGTTGCTGAAGACTTCGCTGGTGATAGTTTCAGGTTACGTCCTAGTTAATTATTGTGACTTAGATTGGGTTTTTCTGATGAATATAATCTACATATTTTTTTTTTTAAATCTAGCTTAAGATGTTTTAGATATTCTCAATTACTTAAACACTAAATTTAATAAAAACTATATTTTTTTTGAACTTTAAATTATAGCAATACTAAGACGGCATATAGTAGTCCATGGCAGTGGACCACTGTCACAGCAACAGGAGAATGACACACAAGGGCTCCAAAAGAGCCCGATATAAATTCAAAGGATTCTATGGAATTTCGGTACAATAACGTCAATCCTGCAGCTAAATCGAATAAAGCGATAAATACCCCTTGTTACGCCAATAACACAACAAATGCTGTAAGTAATAGCAACAACTGCGCAAACCCAGTATCCAAATATAATAGTGGGCGACAAGATCATCGAACGTTTCAGCAAAGTTCTACCCCATATAATCTCCCAGAAAGTGTTGTTCAACCTAAAATATCAACACCGATGAGGCGAGATTCACAATCATCCTATGGTTATAAAGATTATGTCGATACCAGATCTAATCTTGATTATGCTAGTGTTTGGCAACAAAAACAACAGCACCAGCAGCATCAACAGCAGTATAATCAACAGCTCCCTTGGACGTCAATTGGCGGTAATCGCAGCTACCCAGATAATGTCTCTCAAGTAACATGTTCTAATCGAACACAAACTTTTCCAAATTCTCGTCCATTTTATATGCAATTTAATCCATACATTACCCAAAGAGCCCTTATTGCGTCTCACAATCAACAGCAGCATTCTGTAGAAATGAACGACCCTCAAACAAACCTACGATTTGGCGATTATGACTATACTTTGCGTTAAACAAAATGTATAATATGCTATTTACAGAATATACGCTTTAATAACGTAATGTATGACATACATATTTTGTACAAAAAAGGAAATAACAAAAACAGTGAAGTTAGTATTTGTACTGATCCGTTAAAAATCTACTTATTTTGATTGTACAGTGTGTACATGAATAATTTTTGTTATTTGAGATGTATACATTCTCATTAACAGAAATTTAAAAATGATAAAACCTATATGAATTTAATTAGTTAATTTGTTATGAGTATGTAGTTTGTTACGCACTAAAATTGTTAATCTGTCTATATTTCTCTCTTTTTTTAATGTTATGTTTTTATTTTTTAAGATATGATTTATACTAAAACTAATGAAAACATATATATACATACATACATAGATACATATGTACATTTAATAACTTATTATTTTTTAATGTCTTTTTTTTTAATAAAAGCAAAACAATGGTGATTTTTAACAACATTTCATTCCACAAAATGCAATATGAATTTTTAAAAACCCATCTCATTACTGACTTATTAAATTGTCAAATTATTGTTTAACTAAACTCAAATAAAAGTAATAGGTATATATAGTTAAATAAAAATATCTGTTTTCAAGTAACTAATTTAATGTGTATGCCTATACACGCTGGTTTGAAGATTGCTACTGGCACACACAAAATCAAATATCCGTTTATTTACTTATGAATGTATATATTTTTGCTTTTATAACCTATTATAGGAGAAAGTTTAAACATTAGTTAATACACGGATTTTTGCTTTTGAAATCAGACTAAAGCTTTAAGCACACACTACAGGTAGGTAACTTTGACTTTCATAATTTAAAAGGTCCTTTACAGGATAACACTTTTCGTATGGAAAATTAAATGAAATTCCATCCGTATTTCGAAAAAGAGAACAAAAGTCGTATGATTTACTATATATTGTTAAGAGATTGTATATTCATTTAAACTAAACGATTTTTAACGGCCAGTTTCAAGATTCATTATGATTATAAACATCTGTTTTCGGAAGTTTTTAAATGAGCGTTAGGTTTAAGTTTATTTGAGACTTGATATAATTAAATATTTGTAGTGATACATATTAACATGAAAATTCAATTCAACGACTTAAAATTAAATTGCTTTCCCAGCGGTATATGAAACAAAGTACTTAGGTAATATTCAATGACATCAATATGACGTTCTAAGCGAGCAACCTAAGTTCTTAGAGTGCAATGTATGCGTAATTCAAAATATCATGCACTCTAATTATAACACAGATTACGATTTAAGCAGAGAGTTAGCTGGCATTTTAATGTTGTTATGTCCTTAAATAAAAATATACGCAATATTTTATTGAATGAGATTATGCAAACGTTTTATTTCAAGGTTTGTTCTACAATAATACTTTTCTAGAATAATTAAAATGGCGGTATATAAGAAACAAGTTACCAGAGAGTTTAATAATTTGACCAAGCAAAGGGTGATGCCAGATTAATATCTAACATTTCCTCCCACGCATGTCGACGATTATGGCGACATGCGTGGGAGGATTCCGTTTTGGAATCCTGGATGACCTACGGGGCTGCGGTATCTCCCCTGAATCAGCACTTACGGGTTCTTTTGAATTTCCAAAAGAATCTAAGTCACGTTCGTCTGCATTCTCATCATTATCTCCCTGTGGACCAAACCCAAGGAAATACGATTGTGGCGCCGAATAGTCATCCATAGTTGTGTTCGGAGTATTTGTGAGATCTCCTTGGGGTGTTGAGAAGCTTGTTGAGTCAGTGAACGAGTTATCGGCAGATTCATGTGGCAACGAATGCCCCTTATCCCCGTTGAATTGAGATCTTCTTCTACGCTGCACGGTTTCAGCACTAAGTTTAGTTTCGTTCGCCATATTCATATCCACTTTGCCTCTAATTTGGTCGATGTGTCGCTTCATACGTTTTCCCTTATATAGAATTTCATAGTGCAAATCCCCCAAACGATTTAAAACCAAACCTGGTAGCCACTTTGGGTCGTGCGTACCATAGGACCGGAAATATACATTTTGCATTGGGGCAACGGTTCGAAATGAGGGCTCCAACTTCATGTATTGCTTGTCACCTATTTCTGAAGACAGTTCACCCGGTAATAGTAAATTCAAATGAGTACGTAATACACGTCCCATGAATAGAAGAGATGGGGGTTTACCAGTTGTCGCATGGGGGGCGATTCTATAATAGCGGAGGAATATATTGAGGTGTTTTTGTAGATCATTCTTACTCGCCCCGGCTGATTTTAAAGCATTCTTCACTGTTTGTACTGATCTTTCAGCCTGACCATTAGTAGACGGGTGGTATGGTGCAGTAAATTTGTGGTATTTAACTCCGACTCTAGTGAGAAACTCTTTGAACTCTGCTGATGCAAAACATGTGCCGTTGTCGGTCACTATTATAGTTGGCACCCCATAGTTAGTAAAAAGTTCGTCAAGGATGTTAATTGTATCAATGGATTTGCTGCTAGATGTTACCTTTACTTCAATCCACTTACTGTACGCATCAGCTACAATCAGTAACATAGACCCTAAGAATGGTCCCGCATAATCCACATGAATTCGCTCCCATGGTCCCTTTGGGTAGTGCCAATGATGGTCTCGGGCTTTCGGTGGTTCATTTGCACGTTCCGAACAATGCACACAGCTTCTTGCGACACTCTCAATATCCTTGTCGATGCCAGGCCAATATACAAACGACCTCGCTATCCCCTTCATTTTGACGATGCCCAAATGTGCAGAGTGCAGATCCTGTAGAATTTTCATGCGAAGCTTTTCCGGTATAACGACTCTATGCTCAAATGTCAAACAATTGCCGGCCATTCTATAGTTGATTTGAGGTGACTTATAACCATACGATTGGAGCGATTTTCCGCTTTCCAGGATCCTGATAATTTCTCCAAGTTTTGCATCTTTTCTAGTCTCCGAAGCAATCTGAACAGAGCTCGTCGGTAGTTGATCAATTTGTTTTACCATAAAGATGTCAAAATCGTCTAATTCAGAAACCTGCGTTTCACGGTCAATTTGATCGTCCTTAACGGCTCTTGAACAATAATCGGCATTTGCGTTAGCCTTTGTCGTTTTAAATATTATGTTAAAATTAAAATTTCCCAAGAAATCGGCATAGTTGTCCATACGGCTAATACATAAAACGGGAAGTGATTTTTGGGGATCCAAAATTTGTGTCAGTGGCTTGTGGTCGGTTATAAGGGTGAAATGCCGGGCATACAAATACATTAAAAATTTCTTAACTGCCCATACAATGGCAAGGGCTTCCTTATCGATTTGCGAATACTTTCTTTCCGTGCTACTCAATGTCCGACTGGCGTATGCAATCGGTTTTTCACGACCATCTTGAAGTCGATGGGACAGGACCGCGCCCAACCCTATTTGGCTGGCGTCAGTGGCGAGAAGTAGTGGAAGTTCGGGGTCATAAGCCATTAAAACTCTAGATGATATTAACTCGTTTTTAATATCCGCATATGCTCTTTCCGCTTCTGCGGTCCAAATGAACTCTTTCTTCAGAAGTATATCCCTTAAGGGTCTGTTGCGTGTGGATAAATTAGGTATGAAAGACCCATAGTAAGTGGCCTTACCCAAAAACAACTGTAACTCATCATGAGTTGTGGGTCGGGGAGCGTCCCTTACTGCTTCCACATGCTTATCGGATTTTTGAATTCCGCTGCTGTCAATCTTATGCCCCAAAAACTCGACGGCCGGTGCTGCAAATACACATTTTGATTGGTTCAACTTTAAGCCTTTTTTCTGTAAACGATTTAATGTTGTTTCCAGTACATCCAATAATTCCTCAAAATTTGCAGCATAAATCAATATATCGTCGAAAAAATTGCAGACGTTGGGGATGCCTTGTAGTACAGATTCCATCGTTCGCTGCCATATTGCCGGTATGTTGGCTGCGCCGTAGACTGCTCTAGTGGGTCGAATTAAACCGTGTGTTGGGGTATTCAGTGTTAGGGCGTGTGCCAAATCGTCATCAATTTGTAAATGTGAATAAGCATCGGTTATGTCCAAATGACAAAAAAGCTTCGCTCCATTCATTCTATTGAAAATATTCTCCGGTTTGGGAATGGGATGCTCATCTACAATTATACGGGGGTTCAAAGTAGGTTTATAATTACCTGTTATTCTGATCCTGCCGTCCTCCTTGGCAACAACATGAGTTGTCGATGCCCATTCCGAAAATTCTACCCTAGTGTAAATTCCAGATGCTATCTTTTTCTCTATTTCTTCTGCGTATGTGTCCCTCAAGGCTATTGGGATCTCCCTTGCTCTGGCAAAAACCGGCTTCGCATCTTGTTTCAAATGAAGTTTAATTGGTGGCATGTCCAACTTACCAGCAGAACAACTAAAAATATCCTCAAAATTAACAAGCACATCTTGTAACAACTGAGCTTCCTTTGGCGTTAAATGTGGTGCATCCATTTTCAATGTACCAACTGGTTCCGATGAAGAAAACAACCTTCTAAAATCTATCTCATTAACGAACTGTTGAATCCACTCTCTACCAAACAGCGCATCGTAGTCACCATCAACGACGTATACATTAAGCTTACGTGTTTTGTGTCCCACTGTAACATTCACCACCACCCGACCGATGACATTTATTTTATGCCCGGTGTAGCTTGTAAACTTTCTGCTCGTAGGCTGTATATATAATTTGCCTAATACTGTCTTCAGTGTGGCTTCACTTATTATTCCACACGGGGCGCCTGAGTCCAATTCCATTACAACCTTTTTTCCATTCAATAACACTTCCATCATGTGTTTTCCCGATTTGAAACCACCTACTTTATTCAATCTTTGAATTATCTCAGAGTCACTATCTTCATCCGATTTTTGAGCCGTTCTTGACTTACACACCTTTGCAATATGCCCCTTTTTGTTGCAAGCGTAGCATGTGGCATTGCGGAATTTGCAATTGTCCCTATTATGGCTGCCACCGCAACCGTAACATTTAGTATTGTTCAGAGAATCCGAATTTGACGCTATTTTCCTTGTAGGAGCTCTTTTAGAGTTATCCCCAAATTTGGAAGATTTATAACCCACCTTTAACATCGATTCCGTTAACGGATTGGAACCAACATTTCCTTTCATTTCGACAGCTGATTTATGTGATGCTTCGAGCCTTTGAGCTATCTCGTATGCGTCCTTGAATGACGCGGGCTCCTTTGCGATAATCTCGTCGCAAATACTACTTGATTCCAACCCGTAAAGCATTTGCTCAGTTAGCATACGATCTAAAGAGCTTCCGTAATTACAATATGCTGCCGCTCTTCTTAAACGTAGTGAAAAGTCTGCTACACTCTCACCCTTTTCCTGCATCACTTGACGAAACTTCACACTTTCCGCATATTGGTTTCTTTTTCCGTCGAAATGATCCACCAAAGTTGTTCTTATTTCCTCATATGTGAGGTCTTCAGGGACTCTAGGACTCACCAATATTTTGAGTGCATTGTTCAACTCGGCACCCATGTGAACCAGTATATATTTCATAAACTCCGCTTCAGCTATTCTGCTCAATTGGAATGACCATTCACAGCGTGTGAAATAGTCCTGAACGACGTATAATCAGCTGCCTTATATCCCGAAATGGAAACGGGTGGTGTAGATACTCTCGTCGTCGTGTTCTGTTGTGCATTGCCTATGGTTGCAGCATGTAATGCACTCTAAGTAGACTGTTGTATTGCGTCTGCCAGCATCTGTGACAACGCTCGTAAATCATTGGATTCCAAAGGCATTTTGGTTCCTTGCTACATAAAAAAAACTTCTGACACCAAATGTTATGTCCTTAAATAAAAATATACGCAATATTTTATTGAATGAGTTTATGCAAACGTTTTATTTCAAGGTTTGTTCTACAATAATACTTTTCTAGAATAATTAAAATGGCGGTATATAAGAAACAAGTTACCAGAGAGTTTAATAATTTGACCAAGCAAAGGGTGATGCCAGATTAATATCTAACAAATGTTGTTTTCTGTTTATTTCTTAAAAAAACAGAATTATTTTTACTCAATTAGTTAATTTTGTTTGCAAGTTTAAGCGCCCAATGTAGGTGGTTTAAACATGAGCAAAAAATTAAATAGTGTAAAAAGCTGATGCAAAAAAATTAATACAATTTTTATAAACCTTCTATATCTTTAAATCATGGCATAAATTATGGAGACTTCAAAATACATTTTTATACCCTTCACCTTCGTGAGAAGGGTATATATAAGTTTTCATTCCGTTTGTAATTTCTATAATATAATTTTCCGACCCCGTAAAGTATATATATTCTGGATCCTTATATGTAGCGGAGTTGATTAAGCTATGTCTGTCTGTCTGTCCGTCTGTCTATCTGTCCGTCTGTGTGTTTGTTGAAATCAGTTTTTAGAGGACCCCAGATATCGGCGAGATCCAAATCTTCAATAATTCTGTTAGACATGCTTTCGAGAAGATCGCAATTTAAAATCAGCAAAATCGGTCCATAAATACCGGAGATATGAGCAAAAATCCGAGACAACCTCTGAAAATTTCATAAAAAAACATTTTTTTCATACTTTGATATACGCAACAACAACAACACTGCTTATTCATTTAGTATTTCGTTTCATGTGTTTGGATGGCTGTGTGTTTCATTGCCTTGTGTATATTGTTTTTGTTTCTTGGTGCATTCAGTTTCGTTTGTTTGGATGTCTGTTGATTTCATTGCGTTGTGTATTTTGTTTTTGCTTTTTTTTTCGTTTCGTATGTTTCATTGCCTTGTGTATATTGTTTTTGTTTTTTGGTGTATTCAGTTTCGTATGTTTGGATGTCTGTTGGTTTCATTGCGTTGTCTATTTTGTTTTTTTGTGTATTTCGTTTCGTATGTTTGGATGTCTGCTGTTGGTTTTACTGCCTTGTGTATTTTGTTTTTATGTGTGTTTATTTCGTTTAGCGTTGTTGTTGTTCGTTTTGCTATTGCTATAATAATGATATAAACGGGAAAATGAAATAAATTAAAATTTTATAGAATTGATATTTTTAAATACACTGTGGTGAAGGGTATATAAGATTCGGCACAGCCGAATATAGCACTCTTACTTGTTTTGTTTTAAATTTAAGTTTTCATTAATTTTCATATTAAATTTGCAATTGTCTTCTTCTTTTTTATAAAACTTGCATTGTTTCGATAACAAACAGTGACGTTTTCTGTTGTTTTGTATGGTAACACTGTGAAGTTTAATCTTGTACTCAAAAACATCAAATGGGATTAATATCAGATTAAATTTATTTTTAGATTAACTAATCTGATTATTAATTGGCATTTGATTGCCAGCTCAAAAACCCGCTCTAAATGGCAAGAACGGATTTAAAAATTAAGGTAAAATTACTTCATACATTCTAATATTAATACTGACAATTTCCTCTTGTTTGCTTACAGAAGCTGTAAAGGAAGATGGCCGAAAATTTCAAAAGAAAATTAAGATTAAATTTATTTATTTTCATTAAAATTGTTAAATTATGTTTTTATTTAATTATTTTTTTAGGTTTAGTTTAAGAAGGGTTATACATCGTAAAAACGGTGTATATCCACTCGGAGACCATAAGGTCCATTGTGATTCCCTTCAAGAAGTGAAGATTCAAAATAGAGAAGCCAAAACCCCACAACAACACAAGAATGAAAGAAAATAGGTAAAGATGACATATGAATAATAATAATTAAATATAGATAAATAAATAATTATATATAATAGAGAAAATCCATGTCCCCCTATAAAGCCCAGTCAAAGAAGTGACTTTCCCTTGACAAAACCTAGTAGACTACGAGGGTTAAGTCCCTCAATTTCCCCCAGTTCGCCATCGAACCTATTCCCTAGCCATTTCAGCCTGAGGTTCTGTATCCTAGGACATTGGCAAATAATATGCTCGATCGTCTCTACTTCCTCCTCATCTTCGCAAAACCTGCAATAGTCCGGTATAGTACTGTCCCACTTACTCACAAAGGTTCTAACTGAGCAGTGTACAATGTCCTAAAGGCATTTCTACAATCTACAACTAGGTGCGAATGTACCGTGTGACAATCCAGATCGCAAGGATCTCTGCTTGGAAAACACTACATTCGTCAGGGAGTATGAAAGACCGTTTTATGTTGATATCGGCGATATAGACACCGGCACCCGTGCCGTTATCCATCTTGGACCCGTCAGTGAAAACTGCATACCCACCAAACAGTCTATCGTATACAAGCCAATCATCCCTAGTAGGAAATTCTATCAAAGGTGTTTCCCCGAAGTCTAGAGTCGTGATATCTTGACTCGTAGAGTCTTAGTAGATTCCTAGCCGCCACACCCGCTACAAAATGTTCTAAAGGTGACAGGTTCAGAATGATGTCCAAGGCCGCTTGCGGAGTACTTCTAATGCCAATGGAGGCAAACCTTTGAGCTTTATTGAGCAACTTCCTGTAACTGTCCATTCTCAATGTCTCCCACCAGACAATGTAACCATAAGTTAGATTAGGCCTGACAACCGATGTGTAAATCCAATTTACCATATCTGGTTGCAGACCATTCTTTCCTGAGTATTTTCCTTCCATGACAGCTTGCTGTCAAGGAAAAGTACTTAGCTCCTCTAGATAAACCTAATTCGACGCCATCTAACTTTGGTAATCTGAAATTATCCACCTTATACCTTCTGGTAAATAGTACCAGTTCCGTTTTACAAAGATTAACACTCATTCCCTTATCTTCGCCCATAGCGAGAGTTCACCTAGTGCAGTCTCCATGATGTCAATGATCGTGGATAGAAATTTTCCTTTGACCAATATCACCACGTCGTCCGCATAGGCAACTATCTTCCTACCCTTGGATTCAAATAGCCTTAGAATACAGTTAACCGCTAGTAGCCACAGAAGAGGAGATAAAACACCCCCCTGTGGTGCCCCTGGTAACCCTTTATCTAATACAATGATCCTCTAGGGTCGAGTTTATAATTCTACTGATAAGCATGCAGACTATCCAACTCATCAGGAAGTCATGAACTCCGAGCCCTATAAGCGACTCCCTAAAGCCTCAATCCGTATATTATTGAAGGCTCTCTCAATATCCAAAAACGCAGCCAGAGTATAATACCTATTCTTCAAGCCGTGCTCAACACAACTTACCACCTCATGCAGTGCACTCTCAACAGATTTACCCTTAAGGTAGGCATGCTGAGCGCCACTAATGAGGCGAGTATCAATATTGTTCCTTAGATGTAGATTTATCAGTCTCTCACGTATCTTCAAAAGAAAAGAAGACAGGCTGATAGGTCTAAAATCCTAAATCCCTCTTTGGTAAATACCTACTACCAAGGCATCTCCTAAAAATCTTCAGCGAAGAGATATAGCGTCCTGAGGCAAGTTCTTATGCCATCCGGCACAGGTGACTTGATGGGGTCGAATGAATTAACCGCCCATACTAGCTTTACCCTAGTGACTATCTCCTCTATGCAACTGTAGGTGTTACTTGGCGCCACAGACTCGAAGTCCCGTTGGTCGTCAACCACATCTTCAGTTGCAAGACAACCCGGAAAATTTGTTTCCATTAGCAGAGCTAGGGTCTCAGAGCTAGACTCAGTCCATGAGTTATCACTCCTTTGGATATACCCTATGACCCTTGGGTCCTTAGATAATATCCGTCGGAATCTTGATAACTCGTTGACATTGTCTATGGATTCACAGTACTGGGACCATGAAATCCTTTTAGCCCTTTTGAGATCAGCTTTATACTTATTGAAACACATTTTATAGTTGCCAATTGCTTGACTTGAGGGCTTTACCCTATTGAACAATTTCCTAACAGTCGACCTTTAAAATCTAAGTTCCTTGGTCCACCACATAGGTTGCTCTCTTTTGCCCGGGAAAGTAACCGGACAAGCAAGTTTATAGCTTCCCTTAAGTAGGTCTGTGAACTCGTTCACAACCCCCTCTAAATCGGTTGGCAACAAATCGCACAAGGCCCGTTGTGCCAACACAGGCTCTACCCTATCATTAAAGGTTCCCCAATTTGTTTTCCTAGGATCCCTAAAAGGTGGACTCCTAGCCAAGAAAAAATCCAGTGTGAAGGTAATGCGACTATGGTCCGAAAATGAACAATCCGTTGCAACCTTCCAATCCCTAACGAGATCTTAAATCTATAACTGCCTTCCTATCCTTGTTCCTGAACGTCGGCGTATCGCCATTGTTACAGATGATGAAATTATTATCAGTTATAAAATCAAACATTAACTCACCTCTTTTGTTGATGTCCTTGCTGCCCCATTTTTCTTCTCGCATAAGCCGTCAGCTCACGCACCTCCACAGCGAATCGTAAGTCCTTGCCAGTATTCTCCTTACATACCAGTGAGTTCACATATCTCTGTAAGAAGACTACCATTCAGTTTACCCAATACTGCCAGTATGGTTTGCACCGTTCAGCCTGGGATAGACCAGACCTATTCGTTGTGCTAGGTGACTTTGACACCACTGGTTTGGAGGGTCGGTCACTACCGGAGCCCTTTCCCTTACTGACGTTCTTGCGGAGGTCAGTAGAAGGCAGGCCGGAAGTTTACCAGTCCTCTTTACCTTTCCTGGTGTCGTGTCCAACAAGCTAGGGTTTTTGGGTGATAGACCTTTGACGCTCCGAAGACATGAGCGCATTGGTTTTTGGGATACCACCATCTTTGCCTTTTGGCAGACTGCAGGTTGATGATGCTATCGAACCATCACTCTTTTGAGTGTTAGCCGGGTTGATGTCAGCATCCACCTGTTGTCTCCAGGGAGTGGACCAACCCAGAACGTCACCAACCGGGCCGTATATTCTCTCGAATTTAGCGACGATTTATTGGTGCCTTCTGAGCAGGAGCCTTTCCCTTGACGAGAACTTTGAAGATTCAGCCTTTGCCTTCTTAGACAGAAAGGGGAGAGACCTCAAAGTACCGTTCCTAGCCTTCTTCTCCTTCGTTCCTGTATCATTAATATCTCGTGGAGGGACACTTGGCTTCTCCTCCACGGCTACTTGCCGAACGACCTGTGGACGGTCTTCTCCCAAATGTCCCCTTTGATCCTCTTGGCCTCTACAGTAGGGGATGTTATCTTAACATTCTGACTGTCAGCATGCTCATCGTCAGAGAGAGATAAATTCCCCAGCTTCTGTGTGGCACTAGTTTCACCAAGGGAGTCACTTGACACCTCCAGAAAACCATCCACGTCTAAGTCGGTCAGTACCTGACCTTCATGCTCAACAATTCTGGCATGGAGGTCAGTAACGGTAACGTCACCGTCCTCATATGTTCTGTCCAACTCCCCATCATCCTCGTTGACCGTGACGTCCGGATTGTCTCTCCCTAACAGGTCGACCTCCCCTTTCTTCGTGTCCCTACTCTCATCCTTGTTTGTTTTAATGTTTGGTTCCTCTATTTTGAATCCCACGAGTATACACGTACAGACGAACGTTCCATTCAGTGACGGCGTACGTTGACTAGGCAACTACGTTACAACAGCGCTTTACCATGACGCTGAGGGGAGCTGTTAGCAACTATCCAGGCCCTCGGCACTGCTACCACTCTCCTTGACCTTAAAAGTGCATATATAACACTCTATCTAACGGTAAAGCCCTTACTGCTCAAAGAGCCCAATCGAATAACATATTGAATTATAATACATATTGACTATATTTGATGATAATTTTTAAATAAACTTGCATAATTTTAAAATAAATATAAACCAAAACAAGTAAGAAAGTATAGTCGGGCGTGGCCGACCATATGATACGCTGCATCATTTATGAATATTAGATGTGATTTATTTTCCATAATAAAGCATTTATCTTGAGTATTACTGTTTGTGTAGAGAGTTAGACAATAGAAATAAAGAAATAAAACAAATAGTTTTCTTGTGTTAGATAAACAGAAAATCTCAACTTTATTTATCTTTAATTACCTTATAATAGTTGGGCGTCGAAAAGACAAGTGTTCGGTTCTAATATCTTAAATGAACTAGAACTTTTTCTAAAAAAATATGGCTAACCATGAACAATTGAACCGTTAACGTTTTATTCGCTAGAACCTAGCATAAAAAACTCCGAAAAACACAAAGGTGTTAAAAAAAGGGAGTAAAGCTAAGAACCTGCCGAATATCTAACCATTAAATAAGGCCATTATTATATGTTCGTAATAATAAAAGGTAACTTTAATTAAAGTGAGGAATAAAGTGAACTTTAAATATTTTCATTATTACAACATACTTTTTTATTATACAAAAACCGTAGCATACTTTTAGCCGTTTATAATATTGTTCATATGAAAAATGACATTGATTTTATTTTTCATTCATATTTAAAAAAAATCCTAAAGCTTACGTTAAAAGATAAAGGTAAGGTGATCTTCCCGTTAGCCTATCGGACACTTTTAGCTAAAGTTGACTTGTAAGAACGAAAAACACATTATCTGTACGATAACTTCCAAACTTTAGTCATTGGCAAGGGCCATTATTATAACTTGCCTTTAATGTTCGGAATAATAAAAGGTAACTTTAATTAAAGTGAGGAATAAAGTGAACTTTAAATATTTTCATTATTACATCATAATTTTTTAATATACAAAAACAGTAGCATACTTTTAGCCGTTAATAATATTTTTCATATGAAAAATGACATTGAATTTTTTTTTATTCATATTTTTAAAAAAATATTAAAGCTTACGTTAAAAGTTAAAGGCAACGTGATCTTCCCGTTAGCCTATCGGGCACTTTTAGCTAAAGTTGACTTGTAATAACGAAAAACACATTATCTGTACGATAACTTCCTAACTGTAGTCATTGGCAAGTTATAATAATGGGCCTAAGGGCCATTATTATAACTTGCCTTTAATGTTCGTAATAATAAAAGGTAACTTTAATTAAAGTGAGGAATAAAAAGAACTTTAAATATTTTCATTGTTACAACATCATTTTTTAATATACAAAAACCGTAGCATACTTTTAGCCGTTAATAATATTTTTCATATGAAAAATGACTTTGAATTTATTTTTTATTAATATTTAAAAAAAAAATATTAAAGCTTACGTTAAAAGTTAAAGGCAACGTGATCTTCCCGTTAGCCTACCGGACACTTAGCTAAAGTTGACTTGTAATAACGAAAAACACATTATCTGAAGGATAACTTCCTAACTTTAGTTATTGGCAAGTTATAATAATGGGCGTAAATCTATTAAATTTAAGATACAAGAGTATCACGATAAAAAGAGTTATAAAACGGTTCAATTAAACATTGCCGCCCTTCTTGCAATACCTAAAGCATATTGTAACAGCTTAATTCATTCGCAATATCTTAAGCCGAATGAAACAAATATAAACTCAATAATTCATTCGCAATATCTTAAGCCGAATAAAGCAAATATAAACTGAATAATTCATCCGCAATATCTTAAGCCGAATGAAACAGATATAAACTTAATAATTCATTCGCAATATCTTAAGCCGAATGAAGCAAATATAACTGAATAGTTCATTCGCAATACCTTAAGCCGAATGAAGCAAATATAAACTTAATAATACATAATAATTCATAGATATATAGATAATTCAATTTAATAAGGTATATTTATATACATATATTCAAATGCAAAAGAAAGTTTTACGACAGATCCAACAACTGTACGGCGACGTAACTCTTAATAGGGAATTAT
The DNA here is from genome assembly GCF_015586225.1 of Lucilia sericata. NCBI lineage: Eukaryota > Metazoa > Arthropoda > Insecta > Diptera > Calliphoridae > Lucilia > Lucilia sericata. Next base: position 510,614 of record NW_023994062.1, on the reverse strand, counting down.
GCCAGATAAGACCCATCCAAATATGGTGTATTGGGCCAAAGAAAAACCCGAGCTCGAATATGCTTTCCCTTTAATGACCTGAGAACTAACTTCCGGACCCAACACAAGCGCTACTTGTGCTGAGTTATTAAAAGATGGATCCTCCAATGGCGTCTTTAGTTTCTGCATTTTAAAACTTTTTACTGAAATAATAAGGGGTTGCTTACTAGACGAATGTAGTAAGGAATTGTTTTCCTTGACAATGCTTACACTTTGCCGTACTAGAACAATCCCTTGTTTGATGGTCATTATTAAGACATCGAGAACAATACCCGACTACAAGTACATGACGAAATCGATCTTCAGGTTTAAGTTTGCGAAACGTAAGGCACCTTCTTAGGAAATGACTTTTTGAACAACAACTACATTTAGCTTGTCTCGATAACTTTTTTGTTGTGTTGGTCGGGATCGCTGCATTCGAGCTCGAATTTTGAATTGGCTTGTTAACTTTAGGTGTAGGTTTGGATATCGCGTCAGTGGTGGTTTGAGGCGATTCTATCGAAACTTTGGACGCTGCCGGTGAGGTTTTATTATCGACCAAGATTGCATTAGTTGCTTCAATCCATTTCTCCACCTGTGCTGGATCCGCTACCTCCATTTCTTCAGCATATTTTTCAGTAAGAGCATTTTCAAAAACATCTGGTGGAGCTTCCATTTTACTAAGAAACAATAAGGGCTAATAAAATATTTGAAAATTTGGATTTAACTAGTCAAAACGAGTAGTTTCGTGATTGGTCGTTTAACAATCCCGTTTTCGGTAAGTAGATCCGCTGCACGAACATGATGATCATTACCGGGGTAAAGTTTAACAACCCGCCCTAACTTCCAAGACGTAGGTGACATTTGCTCTTGGCGTATAACGAACAGATCATTTATCGAAATATCACTCTCAGGCTATTTCCACTTATATCGCTTGTGCAAATTTGACAAATACTCTTCCTTCCATCGGCGACAGTATTAGTGAGTAAAGGCTTTCACTTTACGATACCGATTAACTAAGCTAATAGGAGATTCAAAAATAGAAGGTTCAGGTGGGGATAAAATGGGACAGCCAATTAAAAAATGGCCAGGTGTCAGGGCTATAGGTTCTAATGGGTTGTCCGACATGTGGTAAAGAAGACGAGAATTTAAACAGGCCTCAAATCAAATGTATATTTTACGGACTGTACTTCCCGACGAAAATGGCGTTTAAAACTTTTCACGGCAGCTTGCCATAAACCACCCATGTGAGGAGCTGCCGCTGGAATAAATCGCCATGATGAACCTTGAGTAAAAAATGTAGAACACATCGCGAAATAAATCGATGAAATGCTGCTAAAAATGCATCCGATGTTGCTTATAGATGGATCGCTTTAGTAGAGAAGCAAACGAAAATACACACATATGCCTTAGTTATTCGACAAGATCGACCATACTCCTCTGTGAAATGTACTTTTTGTACTAAAATCGCCTAACGTATTTTAACTTTTCAAATCTCATCCCTTGATATAATAGTAATTGGAAATATATATCTATTTCTCTGACTAGGGTGAGTTCTAAAAAAGAACCGGAAATGAGACGAAAATCTGTTCAGAACATCTTTATAATTTGTAAAAAACGATGCATGCGTTTTGACAGTTCTATTTCTACTTCGGTATCTACTTGCTCAAGGTTCTGATTGTTCCAACTAGTCTTGGGCATTCTAAGACAAATGGGTCGATGCCACCATAAATCACACTGTGACAGTTCAAAAGGAGAAATACCGTGACTTTCCAAATCTGCCGGGGTTTCTTCTGACTTTACGTGGTACCAATTACGCATGCCTATATTTTCTTGTATTCTACAGACTCGGGTTGCCACAAATGTAGTCCAACTACTAGGGGTTTTCTCTAACCAGCAAAGCACAATCGTCGAGTCTGTCCATAAAATATCCTTCCACGAGGCATATCAATTTCGGCCACTATAGTCTTCAAAAGCTCAGAAGCTAACTCAGCACCACAAAGTTCTAGGCGAGGTAGTGAAATATGATTTATGGGAACAACTTTTGTCTTACATGAAAGTAAGTGTTTATAAATCCGACCAGCCTCCTCTACTCTAATATATATTACCCCCGCATAAATTGAAAAGAAGTCTAACCAGAGCACCACATAATCTGGTACTGCGGGTGGCCAGTTGCCCACAGGACTTGTCCTGGCTGGGCAGTTGGTTGAGGTTCCTTAGGGATCCACGTAGTGGCTGTGGTTGAAACCTAAATCGCAGGAAGGGGGCGCTTGGTTAATAGACTGATACACGGTGAAATATAAATTTTCAGGATACATTTCTGTTATCGTTCCTAGATGCAAAGAGTGGTACAAATTACAGAGCATGACTGTGGATTAATAAAATGTTGGAATTGAGCTGATAATGCAAAGATTGGGTAAACGAAGATGAACGAAGTTTCTGATGTCTACTTTGGTTCTATGAAGAGAATGGAGTGATTGATGGATTTGACGGATGTGTGATGGTGTAACGATGAACGATGTGTTGGACTACGGTCTGGCAGAAGGAAAATGATGATATGGTGCAAGGTCGTCACTGCCCTTTCTTTAATTTATTAGCGATTTTCCAACATGGTTGAGTGCATGCTCAACTTATCACAGTGGGTCTTCGTAGCCACTGAAATGAAGTCTTGTCAATTAATATGATCTGTGTTTCGGACTACCAATTACGTCCCCTAGGTGCTGTTGCCGAATCAACAGAGCCATAGTCTTGTGGCTTGGCGACATTATGTCGGGGTACATTGAGCTTGGTCATGACACCTGTCTTTCCCCAACGTACTTGAGCAAAGTGCTGCTAATTGTAGCAATGTTCTTATTGCTAGATAAGGTGCACAATTGACACCAACAGTTACTGTTTGTAACTCATAGACTTTAATCTCCTCAGTCGGAGAAGATCTAAACACTGTCTGTACATTTGTGTTATATCACAATTGAACACAAATTTAAATAATCGCCAGCACAGAATTAAGAGAACTAAATCAGATTGTAATGTTGGTCCAACATAAAGACAATCATTCAAACTATTCCCGTTGGATGTTTTATTGGACGCATTAAATACGACCCGTAATTTGGTCGTTTGACTATCAATCTTAAATACCGGGTGATGGGGTAAATAACAAGAAAGAGGAATTTGGTTACCGATTATAGGTTTCATATGACCAAGAGTGAGATATTCCTCAACTACGCTATCATATAAAGCTTTGACCGCCGGTTTTCTTAAAAGAGAGGACTCATATATCAAGAATTGTGCTATCACATTCTGTCTTCAAGAGCCTAAACTAATAGAATGAGGAAATTCAGGCTTAAAAGGTAGCGTCACTACAAAACGGCCTTCGGAGTCGCGGCGCGTAGTACTCCTATAGTTTTCGTCACAAGATTTGTCGAAAGGGGTCAATGCCTTTTTCCTTGGTGGTTCCTCCAATTCCCAAAATCGAAGAAGGTTTCGATTGAGAATATCTTCAGGCGATAACTCTATCCTTGTAGAAAACACTTGAACGGTTGGTTCTGGAATAGAGTCTGTAATAATCCATTCGAAAACAGTACTTTGAGCCACTAATGTTCCTAAGACGTTGCGATAGATTTCACATAAGATTATACGTGGATATAAATCCGCTCCCAGCAAACTATCAACTGGTCGACATGTGTAAAAATGTGGGTTTGCTAAGTGAAGAGTTTCCTTTGTACTTTTCAAAAAATACACACACTTTTATATTTTTTAAGGAAATGTGTAAAATATTTAGATCTAAATACTAATTTTTATATTTTTTTAAGATTCGCGATCATTTTTGACCCACACATTATTAGAAAACATATTTTTTAAATATTTTTTATTTTAGCCCATATTTTTATGAATAAAATAAGATATGAAACGTTGAAATCAGATAAAAACTGAAAGACAAAAATTTACCAAATCTCTCTTTGCTGAAGTAAAATATCAACTTAAGATATGCATGTTTTTGAGTGTCACACAGTGCTATTAATTCCCCTTTGAAGATTTTTTAGGCCTGCGCTATTTTCCTTATCGATAGAAGGAAGACTAAAAAGAAGTTTTAACTGGTTATTTACCAGCATTCGAGGATTCTCATAAACTTCTTTCAAGTTTCGCCAAGCTAACTCCAAACCTTCATTACTTAAAGGACTTTTCGAAACGATTCCCTTTGCCTCACCCTCAGTCTTACGTAATAAATGACAGCGTCTTTCGATTTCGTTGATGCGGGAGCTATTAAATCGACGTAAATAAATCCCTAAAAGCATGCCAAGACAAGCCCCTTTAAAAGTTTCAACATCACAAGGGGGTAAGGTTAGATTATGATCTGAATTCCCTGGATTTGAATTCAAATTTGGAGAATTACTCGTCTTCTGCACTGATTCAGATCTGAATGCCTTCTCTTTTATATCTCCCCAGCAAAAAGTTACATGACAAAGATGTTGTTTAATCAGAGGTTCAAGTGATGACGAAGTGGTTCGATTTAGGTGAAACATGCATGATTTTAACATTAGCGTGTCATTGGAGATCATGTGTTTATGCGAGAATTCCGAATAAATAAAAAAAATAAAACCAATGCAAATTCGATGATTCGAAAGCGATGTTTCATTGGTTCAAGCTATTTGTTTTGTATGTATTTTTGGAAGATATTTTAAATATTTTTAAGGAAAATATTATAATAAATATGGGAAAATATATAAAATAATATTAATAATCAAAAATATTTCTAATAACACATAAATTTCCTTTGATTAAATTAACAATCTGAATTAATTTTTGAAGTTTTAAAGGAATTTTTTAACTGCGGAATAGGTTGAATTTAGGAAGGCGTTTAGAATGAGTTGTATTAGCACTGTTATTAAAGAAGTCATGAAACATGCATTCACTTTGCACTACTGCAAAATTTTTTTGCTGGGTCCTAAACACGGAACATATGCCAAATAAGTGACTTGATACTTCGATGATGCCACATCTACATCACCAGCTGTTTTCAGACACGCAGTATATGTTGTCCGAACTTCATCCCACAATAGCTTTATTTCATCACTTTGAACTTCTAACGTGAAAACTTCTAACGTAATCATAGCATCGGAAGCTCTAATAAAATCATTCAATTTTGAAACAATTTTTCTCTTTTCTTTCCGCTATTCAACAAATAGTAATAAAAAGGTTAGTGCGAAAAAACTTCACCAATAACGAAAAATATAAAAATAAATCGAATAAGCACACGCGTGGTTATAGTCAAACAAACCGACGGTAGGGTGACTACTAACAAGAAAATAAACAAATATACTTAGAAAGTAAATAAAAGAACAAAAGGGTTCACACAACAAATTTAGTACAAAGCTAAATATGTTCACTCACTTTTCCCTTTTCAATTGTATCGTTGTTCTGTAGATTTTTTATTACAATTTATTTTATATTTTTTCCAACGAAACACAGACTACTTATTTACGCTGCTTATTAAATTTATTTAATTCTTTCGTGGAGAAGCATAAGTAAAAGAGAATGACGTCTGTCTTAATAAACAAGACCGCGGTTGATTTACCAAACTGATAGAAAATTATTTAAAGCAAATGTCAGATTAGGGCACACCAGGGTTGTTAAACGATCAATCACAATAGAAAACAATTTGTTTCTTTAATTTTCCTCTATTACTCTTTACACTTATTTTATTTTGCACTTTTATTAATTTAAAACCACTTTATGTAAATGAATTTTACGCACTTTTATTTTCCAATAATTTTTTTGTATTTTCAAAGAGTGTGAAGACGGTGTTGATAAATAAGACGATGATCTTCTTATAAAAATGGAAGAACAAAAAATAAAGTGTTAGTGGCTTATAATTGCCAAATCCGGCTCGAAGGACCAAATGTTTGTGTAGAGAGTTAGACAATAGAAAATAGAAAATCTCAACTTCATTTATCTTTAATTACCTTATAATAGTTGGGCGTCGAAAAGACAAGTGTTCGGTTCTAATATCTTAAACGAACTACAGTAGTTTTCGCATATAGTCTACAACTACAGTTGCACAATTTTTGTGGACTATAAGCGAATTAGGACTTCATTCATACAAAATTTAAAAATTGTTTTCTTTTTTTTCTTTCTGAATTCGGGCATAAGTCTTTGGATCACTAAATCAAACACAAGATTCTTTCTTTTTTAAAGAATTTACAATAAATGATTCTATTTTTTTAAAAAATAGGTAGGTAGGTTGATAGGAGGATATATATTACATCAAATCCGAAGAAATATACCTAGGCCACTATAGGGCCGGTTGTGCGCTCCTTATCATGAAAGGGGGAAACTGAATTATTTTTCTGTGTTCAGAAACTCAGTTTCCTGAACGTAATTTCTAAGAATCTTCCAATCAGTGTTAGTCAGGAATGTTATTTCCGGAATAACATCACAAGATACTTGGATCTAACTTCGACGAATGCCTGGCAGTGGCAAAGAAAGTGCTCCAGAGTTTCACTGTCCTCTCCACATGCTCTACATTCGTCTGAAACCGCACGTCCAATTTTGCATAGATGTGATCGTAGTCCTGTGTGTCCACTGAGAATACGTACCATCATACTAACTTCAGACTTGCTCATTTTGAGGGGATTTTTCGACTTGCTCTCATCAGGGTCACCCCATAGGATCTTCGTGGTTCTACCCACTGTTTCATTATTCCAAGAGGCCTTAAGAGATTCTCTCACCTATATTTTTAGTTCAGCTTTTGTTGCGTCGAATGGTTTTGCGTTTGTCAGGTTAACTGCCTCGAGCTCCCTTCCCTTTAAAGCTATTACATTCGCCCTTTCGTTACCGACTACTCCCGAGTGGGCTGGTACCCATATGATGTGAACCTTACCTCTGGGAGAGTATTCAGTTAAAGCTTTCTTACAATCCAATACGGTCTTAGATTTAGTTTTATCGCCTGATATCGCCCTAATTGTCGGTAAATATATTAAGTGCTGTGGTCGCCATATTTATTCTAATCCAATTTACGCATTCCGTTATTGCTCGTACTTCTGCCTGGAAGCTTGTGTTATGATTAGGTAAACGGTGGTATATTTCTGTTTCTGGGTCTTCAATATAGAAACCCAGCCCCACTTTGTCCCCCAATTTAGAGCCATCCGTGTAACAACGGATTCCTAATGGTATTTGCTCTATTGTTCCGCTTGACCAAGACATTCTATCTGGGATCAGCGTTTCAAAGTTTCTGACATATTCTGTGTCTGGTATACGATCAGGCACGTCCGATGATTGTGTATAACCTTCCAATGTGTCCAGTATACATTGATGACGTGTCCTATAACCGCTTTTGGCCAGTTCGCCTAAAGTAAAGAGCCGTTCGGCTGTAAGCGCCGCTTCATATCTTAAATATGTTTCAATGGGTGGAATATCTAGCAACGTTTCCAGAGCCTTGGTTGAAGTAGTACACATGGCACCACTTATACCCAAGCAGCATGTACGCTGAACTCCCTGTAGTAGTTTGATATTACACTTTTTTTCTAAAGCAGTCCACCAGATTATTGAAGCATAAGCTAGAATTGGTCTAATTACACTTTTATAAAGCCATTTCATGCCTATAAAATACTGCTCAAAAATATAGCGCACTTTCTATTTATTATTTTCTCTTTTTATACCATTAAAAAAAACTTAAGATAAAAAAATTTTTTTTTGTTTGCGGTAAATTAAAGCATATAGACCAGTTTATTAAAACAATATTGAAATTTATTTTAAAATTACAAAATAACTGCTCTAGAAAATGTTTTACGAAACAAGTCCTTAATTATTGATTCAAAATTATAGCGCAATTATAATCAAATTGGCAATAATATATTCTTATATGAAATGTTTTTCAATATTGGATCTTGGGATGATAAAATACTACTGCCCCTTGTAACGAATCCCACCTTTCGGTGCTCAGTCCGGGGTTAGGTTCTTTTCCCAAGCGAGACAAGTGAAGGATCGTACATAAAAGTAAAATTTTATTTAGGATAGATATTATAAACGAAATTAAGTTAACAAAACAAACAAAAATCAAAATATATTGAGATCAATTACAGTGATTTAAGTTCTTTTTATTGTCTCATTTTTAAACTTGGTATACCTTCCCTATCTTTTCCTTTCGCGATAAAATTTTAACAATTTAATAATTCATATTGATAAATATTTATTAAATTTCATAACAAACAATAAAGAACAGAGTGTATTATTTAAAGTTAAAATTGAAACAATATTGATAAATTAAAATATGATTAGGTATTAAATTTAAAAACATATATTATCGAGATTTAATTAAAATAATTTTCTAGTTTTTTAAGATATTATTTATATAAACATTTATGTAATTATTTATATATATTTTTTTTAAGTGTAATTATTTATTGTTTTTATACCCACCATCAAAAAAGATGGGGGGTATATTGATTTTGTCATTCCGTTTGTAACACGTCGAAATATTGGTCATAGACCCACAAAAGTATATATATTCTGGGTCCTCATTAAATTCTAAGACGATCTAGCCATGTCTGTCCGTCTGTCCGTCCGTCTGTCTGTTGAAAGCACGATAGAGTCCGAATGGAAAGAGCTATAGGGTTGAAATTTCACATAAATATTTCTTATATGTAAGGTTTGTTTGGTATTGAAAATGGACAATATCGGTCCACGTTTTCGAATAGCCCCCATACAAGTGGCCCCTCCAAAAGTAGCATTAACAGCCATAACTTGTTTAAAAATACGAATATAGCTATAAAATTCGACATTAGTAAGTTTCTTATGATCCAAAATTACTATGCAAAATTTTATGAGGATCGGTCCATAATTGACCCTACCCCCCATATAAGGTCCCCTTCAGAAAATGACTTTAACACTCATTACTGGCTTAAAAATACTAGTATATAGATGAAATTCGACATAAGTAAGTTTCATACTAGTAAAAGACTATCTAAAAAATTGTATGAAGATCGGTCCATGATTGACCCTACCCCCATATAAGGTCCCCTTCAGAAAATTACCGCAACGCTCATTAATGGTTTAAAAATACGAGATGAAATTCGACACAAATAAAATTAATACGAACCAAATTCTGTCTACCAAATTTTATGAGGATCGACCCATAATTGACCCTAGCCCCCTATATAAGGTCCCCTTCAGAAAATTACTTTAACGCTTATAACTGGCCTAAATATACGAGTATATAGATGAAATTCGACATAAGTAAGTTTCATTCGAGTCAAACGAGGTTTGATAGTGGGTATATAAGATTCGGCATAGCCGAATATAACACTCTTACTTGTTATAAATGTTTTAGTGTTTATATATTATATTTTTACTCACACATTTCTATACGGCAAAGTCCTCAAGCGCTTGGTGACAGCTGTGTTGAATTGTGGTGAATTTCTTTTTGAATTACTATTTGAATTTTTCTTGTACAATAAAATTATTAAAAACAACATCAATGCCAATATAATAAAAAAATTACAAATTAACATATAAAAATAGTTTTGAATTATAACAAACAAAAACAAAATTAAATAAAAAAAAATTAGTTGCAAATATTAGGGTGGCATAGCAAAATTTTACAATTATAGGAATTTAAAATGAATGCAGGAATATATAATAGGTAGATTTTTAATATTATTATATTGATTGCTATTATTGTTTTTCTTTTATAGATATTAATTTAAAAGTTTATAGATAGTAAGTTGTTCACATAAGTTTGAAATGAAATTATAGTGTTTAAGTTAATTATTATTCTCTCTTACAGATATTTGTATACGAAATAATGCCTTATATTATAAAATTTCTCAATTTATCGTTATTGGTTTCCAAATTATGAAGATCTTGAATCATTTATTTTCTTAATATTCGGATATTGGCCTTTAATGTAATTTATAGTATCTTCTGTTCTTCTTCTAATCTATTCTTCATGTATTTTATTTATATAAAATTCTTTATAAATTCTCCTTTATTTTAAATAAATTTCTCAAAAATTTTAAATTTTAAATTTTTTTATGCGTACAACTTTTTTCAATGAAAACTTTTTACTCAATGAAATGTTTTTCAATGAATATTTTTTTACTATCTTTTCTAAACGTAAAATCTAGAGTTTTCCTTATATTTTCTAATAAATTTTCTACAAAATATTTAAGAAAATCGTCCTCATAAAGCAGATTTAGTTCCAAGTATTCTGCAAGAACTAAATCTGAAAAAGACGATTTTAACACAATCCCCCTCACAAACCAGATTTAGTCAGAGGATTCCGAATAACTAAAGCTGAAAAGTCGAATGGTTATTCTTATGTTAGCATCTTTTACTATTTCCAAATGTCTTTTAAATGATAAACTGCTATATTTTTGCTATTACAGTCTTCTAACTCATAATATACTTGGCCTATTTTCCTAATTACTTTAGCTTTTATTCCTTTTGCAGCAAGTTTTGCACTAAACTTTTTCGATGAGGAACTTTGTGCGAAATTTATTCTTATAACTTCTTCACCTATTTCAAATTCTCTTTTCTTGGTTCGAAGATTATATATTCTTTCATTTTTCTCATAAGCTTTCCTTACTTTATCTTGAATAGAATCTCTTAAAATAGCAAATTGATCTCGTCTTTCTCAATAATTTTCAGATTCCTTCAGTAAGTTCAGATTTTTTAACAACCGATAATCCTCGCCATGAGTAATCATGGTTTGACCAAAAACAATTTGATATGGCGTGCTATTTATAGTTTGATGAATAGTATTTCTTAGAGCACAATTTATACTGCTAATAAAAATGTCCCAATTTTGATGACTATCATGCACATATGACCGTAGTGCTTCATTAATCGACCTATAAGATCAATATATAATTTCTGAAAAGGTCTTTGAGTTTCTTCCATTTGTCCCATAGACATCATTTACCATTCCTGGCCAAAAGAAATACCTATGTATTCGTTCTAGGGTTTTCGCTATACCAAAATGAGCAGATGTAGGAATATTATGAGCCACATATAAAATATCCCTCCGCAATTCAGTAGGAATTAGTAATTTCCAAGAATCTCTTTCATCAGGGAACTCGATATCAAAATGAGTTCTTTTGTAAATATATTTATCTTCAACCTTGAAATCTGGAAACTCTGACTTTTTATATTCCTCCCTCCATTTTCTATACTCGTCCCCTTCGAAAGCTTCAGAATCAAGATTAACAGATGGCAATATTTCCACTCGACTGATTTTGAATTCTCAAAAGCTCTGGATAATGCGTCTAGGACAACGTTTTCTTTTCCTTTTCTGTGTTCAATTGTTAAATTGAATCCTTGCAATTTTAGCGCCCATCTGGCTAGGCGACCAGATAAATCTTTTTGGCGCATTAGCCATTTAAGGCTGGCATGGTCCGTAATTACCCTAAACTCATGGCCTTCGATGTATGGTCTAAAGTTTTTGATAGCGAGAATAACGGCAAAACATTCAAGTTCAGTTATTGAGTAATTACGCTGAGCCTTATTTAGTTTTTGCGACATAAACGCTATAGGTTTTTCATTGCCTTCTTCATCTAACTGAGCTAGAACTGCTCCAACTCCGACTGTACTAGCGTCACACTGTACTATAAAGGGTTTTTCAAAATTAGCATGAACCAATACCGGAGCTGTCGTTAATTTGGACTTAAGTGTTTCAAACGCTTTCTGAGCATCTTCTGTGCATTTAAAAGTTTTCTTCTTAGAAAGCAGAAGCATAGTCATCAATAAACCTTCTATACCAGCCGGTCATTCCTAAAAATTGTCTTAATTGACGAATCGATTTCGGTACTGGAAATTCTGTAATCGCTTTAACTTTACCCGGATCAACCTTCATAGCACCTCCTCCAACAACATAACCCAAATATTGGACTTCTTTTATTGCAAAACAACTTTTCTTTACATTAATTGTTAAACCTGCTTTTTTCAGTTGTAAAGCCACTTTATTTAAATGTTCTAAATGTTCGTCGAAGTCCTTTGATACAATCAGTAAATCGTCAAGGTATACAAATACGTTAGTTTTCAAATCATACGGAATGACAATGTCCATCAGTCTGCACATAGTCTGAGGTGCATTACACAATCCAAACGGCATCCTTGTAAATTGATACAATGGCCGATTAGGGATTGTAAAAGCAGTTTTTGGTCTTGAAGATTCGTCCAGCTTAATTTGCCAAAATGTATCTTTTAGATCCACTTTGGAAATAAAATAAACTGGAGGAAGCCTAGATATGATTCCGTCAATGTTAGGTATAGGGTAAGCGTCCTTAGTAGTCACAGAGTTCAGTTTCCGACTGTCCACACAAAAGCGTACTTTTTCAGGTTTAACAAGTAATACACCAGGAGAGGACCACGGTGAATTTGGACATTCTTCTATAACACCCAATCCTAACATTCTATCTATCTCCCCACACAAAATTTTCTCTCTAGCCGGAGATATTGGGTAATATCGCTGCTTTATTGGAGAGGCATTTCCCGTATCAATATGATGTTCGATTAATGTTGTACACCAGTCATGGGCAAACACATACCACCATGTGTATATTTGTGTGCGTTAAGCAGCAGAGAGATGACTGCACGTTATAACAAAATGGTGGTACACTGAGAAAAGTTTTGAAATTTGTTTTCTATTGCAAATACTTTTTACGACGAGAAAAACTCATGAACTTTTGGGCATTTTAAACAAAAATGGAATAAAGGGAAAGAGTTTTTCATTTAAGAAAAGTAGTAGTATTTTTAAAAAGTAGTATTAAATAAAGCTACTGAAATATCATTAAGAAAATCACGACTTTCTATTCGATTTCGAACTTTTAAGGGATATTACCGAGATATTAGTTAGTTAGTTAGTTAGTTAGATAGTTTGAAAGGAGGATGTATATACATCAAATCCGAAGAAATACACCTAGGCCTCTATCGGGCCTGTTGTGCGCTCCTTAACCAGTGCCTCAGGTGGGAATCGAACCCACCACCTCCGGTCTACCAGACTAGAACACTAACCACTAACCTACCGGAGGCCACACCGAGATATTAACTGAACTTAATTTAAAGTTCAACTAATCTATCCAAATCAATGTTTCCTTTATATTCCTTAATACGCAATAAGTCACCAATGTGTTGATCGGTTAACCTATTCCGCAATTTACTTAAAATCAGTTTCATACTTGAGAATGCCACCTCACAGTTATATGTGGTGCCAAACATGGAATATAGCTTATATATTTCGTTTTTTAAATTGAAATATTATGTATCATCTATCTTTTGCCAAAATTTTTCCCCAGATTCCATAGGAACTTCAAAATCATTACGCATTTTATGCAATTCTTCGTGAAGAAAAGCATCTTGCTCTTCTATTTCACATCTAAGGGGATTATCATGTATTTCTATTGTTTTTTTATAAATTTTAAGTCTTGAAATCTGTCATTGTAATTCTTTTTTATGGACTCAACCATTTTGGCGTATTTCTGAATACAATCAAACGTATTAAAATTAAATTCTATGAATATTGATGAAGTTTTCTTAAGATTTGATATACTATTACTTTTTAATTGATTTATTAAGAGATCTAATTTTGTACTAAATTGGTGAATAATTCTATTCAAATGAAATATTTTTATATTTTTACCTTGCAGGCATAAATTAAGGTCATTTAATATCTCGGTAATATCACATAAAAATGCGAAATCTAATAGAAAGTCGGGATTTTCAAGACAATTAGTAAGGTGTTTTGTATCTTTATTGGATAAAGTTTTTAAAAATTCGAGTACTTCTTTTCTTAAATGGAAAAGTCTTTCCAAACTTTTGCCTCGACTTAGCCAACGGACTTCGGTATATAAAAGTAAATCTCCATAATCCGAATTAAGGTTTTCTAGAAAATCTTTAAATTTTCTGTGTGTCAGAGAATTGTGCCCCCCTCTTATTATATTTATTATTTTTACAACAACATCCATTGTATTTTTCATACCCAACTCTTTGGAGATAAAAACTTGTTGGTGTATGACACAATGGAATGCTGGGCAATTTATTCCATTTTTGTTTAAAATGCCCAAAAGTCCTTTATTTTTGCCTCTCATTACCTTTGTTCCATCCGAACATATTGAGGCTAATTTATTTTTGTCAGCAAATGCAAAAACATTAACATCTAATGCATCATACAGAACTTGTCCTGTTACATGACCATGAAGTGAAACCACTTCAAACATTTCTTCGAAGCACTCTAAATTTGCATTAACTGTTTTAATACAAATAATTAACTGGCAAATATTATTGATATCCGTACTCTCATCTAGAGAAATCGAAAAATATTTGCAATTAATTAATCTTTCTTTTGCTGACATTTTAATAAATTTGCTTATATCTTCCGTTCTTCTTGTTATAGTACGACGAGATAATGGTATATCCTGGCAGAGTTTCATAGTTTCATGGCATTTTTCTCCAAAACAACTCAAAATATCTGTAGTTAAATTTAAGAAAAAAATGCCATCCTCAAATGGGCGACATTGTTTTGCTAACGATAAAGCAACTACATAAGATGCCTTTTTATGAGGCAATGATTTTTTTTGGCTATTTAAAGGAAGATTGTTGCAATTATTTGCTGTTGTTTCATTAATTATAAATTTTAAGAAAAACTCTGCTTTTAATTGCAACAACTTTACTTTTCTGTCATGTCCCCTAAGGTCATTTAAGGGTCCATGGCAAGTTTCATAATGCCTTTTCAAAAAAAATAAAGCTTTTCTACATATAATTTTATAACATACGACGCATTGTGCCTCACCGTCCATGTTTTCTATAAAAAAGAAATCATTTTCCCAATTTATATCAAACATTTTGCTAGGTGTAATAAAAGAGAAAAAATCATAAGCATAAAAAAATCCGCAACGTGATCTTGCTTCTACAAAAGCTGAACAGCAACTGATTTGATTTTGATCTCTGAGATCGTAACAAAGCAACAAACAAGTGGTCATTTTAGTAAAACACAGACACACTAATACACACAAGCTTATAGTGTAGGTGTGTCAACAAAGCGTCAGCAGAATTTCTTGGCCTATGCACGCGTGCATTAGAATTTCAGTTTTGCTCGTGACTGTTGTACACCCAAGACCGTCTCGTTCGGAATTTGGAAACATGTCAACAATCATTTTTAATTTACTTTTCTGTATATCTGTAAGAGGTATCTGATTGGTATCCAGTTCACTAATTTCGTTAGTTATATTATTAGTCCAATTGTTAATGCCAAATTTATCCCAAAAGTCGATTCCACAAATTATGTTTTGATCAATTGAAGGAATTACTAAGAATTCAAAATTTTCAGTTCGATTTTGAAAACTAATATTTAAACTTACAGTTCCAATTATTCTCTGTTTCTGTCCATCGGCTGTTTTTACACTACCATAAGATTTTATGAACGTACTATGGGATTGAATTTCTTGAGCTAGTTGTCCCCCAAATACACTTTTATTTGCTCCACTATCGAGTAAAACAAAGTATAATTTATCACAAATGGTAAGATTAATAAATAGCCTGGAATCAGATTCTCTATTAACTATCGTGGCAACTCTATATTTATTAAATAATTTTAATTTACGCCAATAATTTCGCATTCTAATTGCACTACGTGAATTTTTAAATTTCATAACCATACTTAAATTTTGTTTAGTTTCATCGTCATATCTACTTATCGTACTAATAGGGTTACTATCAGAAGAATTTAATTCTTGCGAGTGGCATTTGGATGTCCTCTCTTCTGTTGAAGGACATCCCATTTCAAGTTTCCCTGTTGTCTACATTTTACACAGTTGGGTTTGTAGGTATCCTTTAAACCACAGCCATAGCAAAATATTTTTCTTTCCTTAACACAGTCTTTATATGAATGACCTGACTCGTCACAATTCCAACAAACAAGGGTCTTAGAAACAGCACAAATATCAACATCTTCATCTACTAAATTTTCATCCAATTGTGGTGATTCGAAGTCAATTTCACAAACCTGACGTTTAACATTAGAACTTCTATATGAATTATAGAACTTTAATTCATTCATAAATTTTTCATGCTTATGAACTTCATATCGTAATTGAGATATTTGAGAAATATTTACATGGAGCAATTCATGTCTAATCTCAGGTTTAAGATTCCTCAGAATAGTTTCACAAAGTTCTTGTTCGGACATTGGTGTTCTCAGTTTATCTGCTATAGCCATAACAGCATCTAAATATGCATAAAATGTCTCATTCTGTTTCTGTTTACGACGCCTAACATCATCTCTAATATCAAAGTCTGAATAAGCAGTTTTATATTGTCGTCTTAGTGCATTTGTCAGTGAAGTCCATTCTATATTATCATTTCGTTGGTGATATTTCCAAAGCCAATCCAATGTCTTCCCTTCAAAAATACTGTAAGCATGATTA
This sequence comes from Lucilia sericata, assembly GCF_015586225.1. Classification (NCBI taxonomy): domain Eukaryota; kingdom Metazoa; phylum Arthropoda; class Insecta; order Diptera; family Calliphoridae; genus Lucilia; species Lucilia sericata. The sequence continues at coordinate 494,181 of NW_023994062.1, read as the reverse complement.
CACAATAACTCAAAGTTTCCGTTCAATGAATTTGTAGATAAAATATTGACTCTATAAATAAATTAATCAACATCTATATCATCATCAAATGACCAGAGAACTTTATTCGCCAATTGCGTATTATATTAAGGACTTTTTCAGAACTTTCATTTAGATTCGGACAATCGCGAGATCTAAACCATGGTTGGCAACCGTTATCGCTAAGCTATCATTACCGCTAAAATACATTTTCAGCACAACTACCGTTACCGCTAAAATACCGATACCGAAATAAGCCAAAATACCGATAACGCTAAAATATGAATACCGAAATAAGTTAAAATACCGATAACGCTAAAATACCAATACCGAAATATGCCAAAATACCGATAACCCTAAAATATCAATACCGATATTTTATTAAAAAAATTAAAATTACCAAAAAGTACAAAACTCTTCACTTTATTAATATTGTTAACATCACTGACGTTTTTTATTTCTTTCTCAAACATTGACAACCTTATTTTTCGTTTTGTTTTCTTGTTCAATTTTCTTCTTTACCAAATAATACTGAGACAATAATGCTCATGTAAAAAATGAATGCAAGACATTTTGATCATTTTGTTTTCAAAATATGAGTTTTTTAGTACACAGTAAATGTCAAACTCCATACAAACACACTGACAGAAAAATATAAAACTGTTACCATATTAATTCGCTTAAGAATGAGAACAAACAATATAAATAACTGTTTTTTGTGTCAAAAAAATCATATATTTTTTATTTGCAATTTAAACAGCAACAACATACATAATACCGACATATGCCAAAATACCGATAACCCTAAAATATCAATACCGATATTTTATTAAAAAAACTAAAATTACCAAAAAGTACAAAACTCTTTATTAATATTGCTAACATCACTGGCGTTTTTTATTTCTTTCTCAAACATTGGCAACCTTATTTTTCGTTTTGTTTTCTTGTTCACTTTTCTTCTTTACCAAATAATACTGAGACAATAATGCTCATGTAAAAAATGAATGCAAGACAGATGATCATTTTGTTCTCAAAATATGACTTTTTTAGTATACAGTAAATGTCAAACTCCATACAAACACACTGACAGAAAAATATAAAACTGTTACCATATTAATTCGCTTAAGAATGAGAACAAACAATATAAATAACTGTTTTTTGTATCAAAAAAATCATACATTTTTTATTTGCAATTTAAACAGCAACATACATAAATTAGAAATAAAAGGAAATTCTCAGATTTGCGTTCAAATAATTATAAAAGTCAAAAAAGTTTTTTATACAGAAAATTTTTTAGAGTTGAAGCCAACACCAATTACAACAAGTGCACAATAATAGAAAATGAACGTGTTTGTGGGAAAATCTTAAGGGTAATTATTTAAGACATTGGACAAAATTCTGTTCGGTATAAGAATACTTGAGGGGTGAGGAAACAAAGGTAGCAATCGCCACCATGGTATTTTTTCAAATTGAATAACAGTATTTTCAAAGATAGTTTTTAATTTATATTTCAGTTTTTCTGCCTATTTAGCATAATGGAATTAGAAGAAGATCTAAACAAGTTTGAAACTAATTCACATAGAAGTTTTTAGGAAAGGTCTTAAATGAAATGGAGTTTCTACAACCCTCACAGAATGCCTTGATATCGACATAGGTTAAATTTTAAACTATAATACAGATTATATATATATATACTAGACTATAGACTAGACTATAGAGTAGACAAAGACTAGACTATAGACTAGACTATAGACTAGACTATAGACTAGACTATAGACTAGACTATAGACTAGACTATGGACTAGACTATAGACTAGACTATAGAGTAGACTAGACTATAGACTAGACTATAGGCTAGACTATAGGCTAGACTATAGGCTAGACTATAGACTAGACTATAGACTAGACTATAGACTAGACTATAGACTAGACTATAGACTAGACTATAGACTAGACTATAGACTAGACTATAGACTAGACTATAGACTAGACTATAGACTAGACTATAGACTAGACTATAGACTAGACTATAGACTAGACTATAGACTAGACTATAGACTAGACTATAGACTAGACTATAGACTAGACTATAGACTAGACTAGACTAGACTAGACTAGACTATCGACCAGACTATATACTATATTATAGATTAGACTATATACTAGACTATCGACCAGAAAATAGACTAGACTATCGACCAGAATATAGACTAGACTATGTTATAGATTACACTATATACTAGACTATCGAAAAAATTTTGAACTTGAAAAAATTTTGAACTTTGACTTTGACTTAAAAATAATATAGTGCGGATTTTTTTTAAGATTTGAGTCATAAAGATAGACTTGAGATTTTGTCCAACAACTCAGAAAGAGAACACTAATATAAATTTGCGTATGTGAAATGCAATTTAATTTGAATATTGAAGATTCAAGACAAAATTTTATTCAAAATTCAAACAGTTGGAAGCTGCTTTGGAAATTTTATTAAACTTCAATTTGGGGAATAAAACATCAAAATTCCAGATAAGTAGTGTGGTTATCTGAAATCAAATCCTTATCAAAATTGAATAATCCATATCTTAAAGTCTTCAAAACTTCAACGAATTTTCTTAACTTCCATATCTAAATATATTAATCTAACTAACTGAATTTATCCTAATTCTCATCTTAATTTAATAATATTTTAAACTTAACTTAATATTATAAATTGAAATGTGGTCAACTATAATTTTACTTAATTCATCTAAAACTTACTTTAACTTAAAGCTAATTTGATTATAGTTAATTTAATATAAACTTGCCTTAAAATCTAATGATATTTTCCTAATTTATCTAAAATTGAACTTTTTTTAAAATAATTTTTTTTCTTACCTTTAATTACCTTAATATTTACATTAATTGATTATTAATATTTACTTAAAATTAACTTAATATAATGGAAATTCTGAAATAACAAATTTTATTATAAATACACTACACCATCTACACGAATTAAAAAAAATACAAATTTTGAGAATTAGATTTAGACAAAATAATTATCAAGCCATGTTCAACTGTACATCAGGCCTGCTGTCAACGTTGGATAAAATTATGGTGAGTTTTTTAAATAATATTAATAACAATATAATTCTCAATATTTAAATAAAAATTAATACTACATTGATACACCACATAACAAACAATTAATTACACTTCATTATTAAATTTACATTACAATTTGGAAATGTTAACTTTAAAATTTGTTTTAATAAACATTGATTCATTTTGTATTTAAATTATGTTAAATTAAACATTTTTATTATTCATAACCATGAAAAGTTAGTGAGCAAAAGTTAAGGTTATAGATAGGGCTATCAGAGCGGCGACAATATGATAGTATGGTAGGAAGGGTAGAGAATGGGGAAGTAATACCATCTTCTTCCTCATTTCTAATTTCAAACCGGTTTTAGTTTAGTTTTTATTTTATTTTTTTTGGTTAACATTGATATATCTAGCTACCTTTTTAAATTTATTTTTTTGATGGATCTTAATCTTTCTCAAGGGAAACAAGGACACCACCCCATTGCCCTGAGCACGGTCGGATTGAAAGGTAGCGTAAGCTTCCTGAGAGATAGGACCATGGTTAGTCTGGTCCGTTACATAAATTTAATGGCGCCCAACGTGGGGCCTCAGCAAAACAGTTTTGATACAGCTTCTGCTAATATATATAATATTTAAAATAAATGCTGATGGTCACACAAATTTTAATTTCTTCGTGGTGTCAACCATTTTATTAATTTATTTCTTCAGTTAACATTTTGGAATTTCAGATCTTGGATAAATTTGAGTCCTGAACCAAATGTTTACTTTATTTTATTTCACATGTATATGACTTATGTTTGAGATTTTTGATCTTGGTTAATATCGAGATCCTACTCACAAAATAATATATAGATAATTTTGGTTTCTTTTTCTCTATCTAAATTACTGTCTGTCGTGTTGATGATTATATATAAGATTTTTGTATTTGATTTTACTCGAATACATAATTATTATAAAATTCAACTTCTTTCTTATTTTATTTTGTATTAAGGTTTTATTTTGAGATTTTTAATATTGATTGTAATATGTCAATATTATACTCATTTGAAATCTTAAAACAACATCTGTCTTTTTGTTTTATTAAGGTTTGAAATTTAGAATATATTTTATTATTTTTATACTATTACCTTACTATTGTATCACTAACTGAGTAGTGGAATAATTTATCGGTATTTTAAGTAAATTTTATTAAGATAATTTGAATCATGCCGTTAACTAGAAGTCGCGAAAATTTGTCGAATGTTGAGGAGCCTGCAAACGTTAGTTTTACTGTGGATGTAGGAAATTCAAGTAGGAATCAGGTCGAACGTTCGACAAGACGTAGGGCTGCACCTCCAGCAGAAAATAGTGAATCAAATTCAAGTACTGATAATGACACTCGGACAAGACAATTAATTGATAACAGTTTGCAATCTTTTCGAAATGAAATGATGAGTTTGTTGACAAATCAATTAAGAACCATAGTTCAAGATATGAACAATCAACCTACTTCAACCCAAAGTCGTCTAGTTGAAGATAATTCTAATGCATCTCCAAGATCAACTGTACATAATAATACTGATTCTGAACCATTCTTGGCAGATAAAGTTTTGAACATTATCCGAAACTGGAAGATAAAATTCACCGGACATGATAATAATTTGTCAGTAGATGAATTTATTTATCGAGTAAATATTCTGACAACTAATAATCTTAGAGGTGACTTTGAATTACTTTGCAAATATGCACACAGCCTTTTCGAAGGAAAAGCTCTTGAGTGGTATTGGCGTTTTCACAGACAGCACTATGACATTGACTGGTATTCTTTGACCAACATATAAACATGAAAAATTCTTTAAGGATGTTCATGCTTACGACTCTCGTAAACAGAACAAAGGACGGATTTCGGAATTAATTTGAAAATTCTGTGGACAGTCAGGACGAAATTTGTATTTTACATACTTTGACTGCTTAGAAACACGACAAGTATTTTGCTACGGTTGTGGTGCTAAGAATATTTATAAGCCAAATTGCACCAAATGTTCCAAGAAGTCGGGAAACGGACCGAAGGATGTTCGACGGACTTATTGAAAACATCCTATACGCTGACACAGAAGAAATCGGACATAAAAAAAATCTTAGACGTGAACAATACAGAGATCGTAAACTCTTCTCACTCTTTGTTAAAACCTTATCATGTTAGATTAGCTGAGTACAAAAAGGTTCGAGCTAGAATTTTTGGTAAAAATGACAAGATTAGTAGATCTAGCAGAAGAATTCGGGAATTTTACCGAAAATTAAAATTATTAGGAATACAATTATTTCACCTATCATATCTCAGGAACACGATACTAGGCCATATATTAATATTTTCTTTTCGGATGGCTCTGCTAGATAGCGGAGCGAACAAAAGCGTTATCGGTGGAATATTAGCTACTGAAGTTCAAAATGGGCCTTGTTACAGGAGATGTGTGGGTAATGTACGTACAGCAGACGGACAGAAACAGGACGTTTTAGGCATTGCAAATTTAGATGTGACTTTTCAAGGACAAACAAAATCTTTTGAATTTTTAGTAGTACAGACTATAAGACAGGACATTATTTGCGGTTATGACTTTTGGTTAAATTATGTAAATTATGTTAATCAAATTGACAGGACTGAAGTAGACCTAGACCCAGACAAACTTAGACTTACTACAGAACAGAAACAACGTTTGGACAGTATTATTGCAACGTTTCCGAATTCCGAAATAGAAGGTTTGGGATGTACCAATTTGATTGTACATAGTATTGATACAGGAAATGCGAAGCCAATAAAACAACGGTATTATCCAATTTCGCCAGCCGTTGAGAAACAACTTTGCGGAGAATTGGATAGAATGATATCATTAGGCGTCATAGAAGAAGCTCCAAATTCTTCATGGTCATCTCCTACCGTAGTTGTTATCAAACCGGGTAAAGTTAGAATGTGTGTTGACAGTAGGAAACTGAACTCCGTGACTGTTAAGGACGCGTACCCTACACCGAACATTGACGGACTATTGTCGAGACTTCCTCCAGTTCACTGTATTTCAAAGATTGATTTGAAAAATACCTTTTGGCAAATCAAACTGGATGAAGAATCGAAACCGAAGACAGCTTTTACAGTCCCTAATCGGCCTTTGTATCAATTTACAAGAATGCCGTTTGGACTGTGTAACGCACCGCAAACGTTGTGCAGACTAATGGACATGGTCATTCCGTACAACTTAAAGACACATGTTTTTGTGTATCTAGATGACTTATTAGTAGTTTCACGGACTTTCGACGAACACTTAACACATTTAATGGAAGTAGCAATGAATTTGAGAAAAGCCCGTTTAACAATAAATATTAAGAAAAGTAGTTTTGCTTTAAGCAGAGTAAAGTATCTCGGTTACGTTGTGGGAAACGGGACGTTGCAAGTTGACGAAGACAAAGTTTCGGCCATAATAGACTTTCCAGTACCAAAATCTATAAAACACTTACGACGATTTCTAGGCATGCAGGCTGGTACAGACGATTTATAAAAGATTACTCGACAGTGACATTTCCATTGACCGAACTTTTGACAAAGAAAAAAACATTTTTGTGGACAGAACAAGCACAGGAAGCTTTTGACTTATTTAAGACTAAACTGATTACTGCGCCCTTACTCATTCACCCCAATTACAACAAACCTTTTATTTTACAGTACGATGCAAGTACATGTGGGGTGGGTGCAGTTTTGGCACAGGAAGACGAGGACGGGACTGAAAGACCTATTGCCTATATGTCTCACAAACTGAACAAGGCTCAGCGAAACTATACCATAACAGAACTCGAATGTTTAGCTGTTGTAATGGGCGTCATGAAATAACTCCCCAAAACAAAAATGAAATAACTTCCTAAATTTGGGGACTTATTTCATTATGAAATAATTCCCCAATTTAAAAATGAAAAAAAGCCCCAACGAAATGAAATAACTTCCTAAATTAAAATGAAATAACACCCCATTTTTGGGGATTTATGAAACAAATCCCTAATTTTAAAATGAAATAAGTTCCCATTTAAAAATAACAAATTATGGAACAAGTCGGACATTTCTAAAAAAATTAGGTCGCTCATACTTTCGAGTGGGGCTTCAAAGTTTAATATATTTCAGTTTAATCGCTTAATAAAGATTCCCTCAATAGCCGGCCTGCGGCCGGGCGCAAGGACTTTCTACTCTATGGTATGTCTAACAACGGCTTCGCTTAATAAATATTTCCTATATAGCCGGCCTACGGCCGGACGCAAGGATTTACCACTCTATAATATGACCAACACCGGCTTCGCTTAATAAAGATTTCCTAAATAGCCAGCCTAAGGACGAACACTTTTGATACAAGGAGAATGTATTCTTAGCGAAGCCGGTGTCCAATGTAACCCAGAGGATGAAATCCTTGCGCCCGGCCGAAGGCCGGCTATGAGATATATATTATTTATTTCGTGTGACAAATGTAATATAATGAAATAATTCCCCAAAAATATTTTTAGGGATTTATTTCATTTTTGAATTTTGAGGAATTATTTCATAATGAAATAACTCCCCATTTTAAATGTGAAATAATGCCCCAAAAAACGAATAAATCCCTAAATTTCGTTGTTGTTGCTTTCTGAACAAATTTTTAGGGTGTTATTTCATTTTTGTTTTGGGGAGTTATTTCGTGGGGAGTTATTTCATGACGCCGTTGTAATGGCAGTGAAAAAGTTCCGCTCCTACATTGAAGGCCAAGAATTTAAAATTGTAACTGATCACGCTAGTTTAAAGTGGTTAATGAACCAACGAGACTTGTCGGGTCGCTTAGCTAGATGGTATTTAAAACTTCAAGGTTTTACTTTTGGTATAGAACATCGGAGTGGCAAGGAAAACGTAGTACCTGACGCTTTGTCTAGAGCACATGAAGGAGAAGTATTCTTAGATGTAATTGAATTAGATAATCTTCCGGCAATAGACCTTGACTCCGACGCTTTTAATTCGGACGAGTATTCAAAATTACGTGACGATATACGAAATTCAAATTTATTAGACTTCAAAATTATAGACGGTTATATTTATAAACGGACAGAGTTTTCTTCTGGTGATACTGACGAATCCAAATTATGGAAATTATACGTACCGACTGAACTGCGACAAGAAGTTATTTATTCGGCACATGACACACCAAATTCATCGCATGGAGGTATAGCAAAAAAATTAGAACGAATACGACGATATTTTTACTGGCCAAGACTTGTTACTGACGTCAAATACTACATCCAAAATTGTGAATTATGCAAAACCTCCAAAACACCGACTAACGTTTTGAGACCTCCTTTAGGACAAATGGTACAAACTGAACGACCATTTCAAAGACTTTACATCGATTTGATTGAACCCTTTCCCAGGACTAAGAAAGGACATATAGGACTATTAATCGTCCTTGACCATTTCTCGAAATTTACATTTCTTAAGCCTCTTAAGAAATTTGTATCAAAGGACATAATAAATTATTTACGAAATGAAATTTTTATGTGTTATGGAGTGCCAGAAATTTTAGTGTCAGACAACGGTTCTCAATTTAGATCTAGAGATTTCGAAAATTTTTTGTCAAAATTTGGAGTTAAGCATATGCTTTCGGCAGTATATAGTCCACAAGCTAACGCTAGTGAGAGAGTGAATAGATGTATTAATGAAGCTTTAAGATCGTATATAAGAAAGGATCAACGAGAGTGGGATATATACACAGAAAGTATAAACTGTTCATTAAGAAATAGCATTCATCAATCAATAGGAAAAACTCCATATCAAGTTGTGTTTGGACTGACAATGATGACTCACGGAAAGGACTATGAACTTTTACGAAGACTGAATCTTTTAGTGGAGACTGACCTACAAATTGAACGACATGACGAGTTTAAATTAATACGTGATAAAGTCAAGGAGTGCATGAAGAAGGCATATGATAAAAATGTGAGAACCTACAATTTACGATCCCGGACAAAAGACTTTACAGTAGTTCAGACTGTGATAAGAAGGAATTTTGTGCAAAGTTCAAAAATTAATGATTTTAATTCTAAACTTGCTCAGGCAAAAGTTTTGCCCAAAATTGGACAGCTAAACTACGAATTACAAGACATGGACAGTGGAAGTATTGGTATATACCACAGTAAAGACATATGGCTCTGAATATTTATGAAAACTTACTTTACTTTACATAATTTTTGTTTGATTTTTAATATTGCTGCCCTTTACAGATCCAGTTAACGATATGCTTACGCATACCGTGAAGCTGTATCTGTTTTGTGAGGGCTAATTAGACTTGAAATGTTTATGGGGGTTTGGAAAACAATAAAATTTTATGAACTTAACATAATAGTATTTGAATTTTGAGTATTAGAAAAATTTATATTGATATGAAAAATTCATTCATTGAAAAAATTTTGAACTTGATAGACGACTTAAAAATAATATAGTGCGGATTTTTTTAAGATTTGAGTCATAAAGATAGACTTGAGATTTTGTCCAACAACTCAGAAAGAGAACACTAATATAAATTTGCGTATATGAAATGCAATTTAATTTGAATATTGAAGATTCAAGACAAAATTTTATTCAAAATTCAAACAGTTGGAAGCTGCTTTAGAAATTTTATTAAACTCCAATTTGGGGAATAAAACATCAAAATTCAAATACTAAGTCCAGATAAGTAGTGTGGTTATCTGAAATCAAATCCTTATCAAAATTGAATAATCCATATCTTAAAGTCTTCAAAACTTCAACGAATTTTCTTAACTTCCATATCTAAATATATTAATCTAACTAACTGAATTTATCCTAATTCTCATCTTAATTTAATAATATTTTAAACTTAACTTAATATTATAAATTGAAATGTGGTCAACTATAATTTTACTTAATTCATCTAAAACTTACTTTAACTTAAAGCTAATTTGATTATAGTTAATTTAATATAAACTTGCCTTAAAATCTAATGATATTTTCCTAATTTATCTAAAATTGAACTTTTTTTAAAATAATTTTTTTTCTTACCTTTAATTACCTTAATATTTACATTAATTGATTATTAATATTTACTTAAAATTAACTTAATATAATGTAAATTCTGAAATAACAAATTTTATTACAAATACACTACACCATCTATACGAATTTAAAAAAAAAATACAAATTTTGAGAATTAGATTTAGACAAAATAATTATCAAGCCATGTTCAACTGTACATCAGGCCTGCTGTCAACGTTGGATAAAATTATGGTGAGTTTTTTAAATAATATTAATAACAATATAATTCTCAATATTTAAATAAAAACAAGTTAGAGTGCTATATTCGGCTATGAAGAATCTTAAATACCCTCCACCAGCAAGCTACTTTTTATTAAAACCCATTTAACTATCTAATCTTTAGAAAACTTGGCAAAATTTTTGTTTCCATATTGAGGGTATTAACATTTATGCATATGTCAAACTAATTTTAATTAGGTCCAGAAATATTTATATTAATAGGCCAGTTCAAAAACATTTTAACAGAATGATTTATCTGTACTCAGAACATACTCATTTTGAATTTTATTTTTTATGAGAACTAAGACAACTTATGGACCGATCCGGAAAAGAATTCCGTAGAATATATATATAAATACAAAATACACATTTGTGTCGAATTTTATCCCGATAACTTTGATTTTCAATGTGCATTTGAGTAATTTTCGGAAATGGTCCTTTCATGGGAGTTGTGACCAATTATCGACCGACAAGATAAGTTATTCGATGCAGAACTCTAATATGTAGAGGAGCTATGACCTTATAGAAATCAAGATATTTTTATTTGATAATGAAATATGTGCGTTTAAGTGATTTTCTTGAAGTGGACCTTATATGGGAGCTATGACCAATAATGGACCGATCCTTAAAAAATTTGGTAAAATGATTGGTATGTATATGAAACATATTTAACTCGAATTTTATCACAATAGCTTTTTTCATCAATGAAATATGTGCGTTTAGGTGATTTTCGGAAGTGGACCTTATATGGGAGCTATGACCAATTTTGGACCGACTGAGATCTACGTTAATGGTATGATTTCTGTTCATATTATATTTGCATGTACAACATTTTGTGTTGATACCGATATATTTGAGGGAGTTATTAACGATAAACTAATTTCCGGGAATATATACCTTTGTATGGGGGCTATGAGAAATATTGGATCGATTGTAAAGATTTTGAACACAATTGATCACTGCCCTGAAAAAATAATGTGTGACAAAATTCATCGAAATATCTTTGGTACTTTCTGAGAAAACTTCAAAACAATTAGAAAAAAACGTAATTTTTTTCGAGGTAGTCTGAAATTTTTACTCATAACTTTTTACGTTGTGAACCGATTTTGCTGATTTTCAATATTAAACTGCTTAGAATAACAATAAATGTTTTGGGTGAATTTGGTTGATTTCCTTTGCTTAGTTTTATAGTGAGCGTGTTTTACACAGACAGACAGACGGACATAGCTAAATCGACTCAGAATTTCATAAGGATCCAGAATATATATACTTTGTTGGATCTTAGAAGAATATTTCTTGGTGTTACACACGGAACGACAAACTTATATATACCTCTATCACCACTGATGGTGGTGGAGGGTATAAAAAGACTCTGCCTTCATGACAACGTTATTCAATGGTGGGAAGACAGAAGAGAAATAAAATAACAGCTGTACAATATTGCAATGGTTATACTTGCCGTTCCAGCAACGCAAGTCAGTGTGGAACGTCTTTTTTCTGGTATTAAATTTTTAATGAATCCGAACCGAAATCGTCTGGATGAAGATAGTTTAAATGCAATAGTGGTGATACGCTCCAACAAGGAAGAATCCGAACCGAAATCGTCTGGATGAAGATAGTTTAAATGCAATAGTGGTGATACGCTCCAACAAGGACTTATTTTAACATGATAACTTTATATGTATTTCTTTATTTTAAATTTACACAAATATTTTACAGCATTCATAGCTGTATTAAAAAACTTTATATTTCGGCATTCCAATTTAAATTATATTTCTGAAATCCAATTGAATTGTTTTATAAATAAATTAGAATATGTATATGTGTTTATAAATAAAATTCGATAATTTGGTATTTGTTTTTGAAAATAATATTTTTGTTCTTTACTTTTCTGTTTTCTCGAAAAAAGTTCAATAAAATCGAAACTGAAAATGTCTTTAAAAAATACTTCTTCTTCTTTCTCAATCAGTTGAAAAACTTAAAATCGGTTGAGAATCAACTAAATTTCTGACTTATATGTGCTTAAAAGTACGAAATCCCGGTTTTATACGTACCTATCTCAAGATTTTGGAGGTGTTTGGCAAATTAAAAAAAAAACAGATTCGTGTTCTACTCGGATCCATCTTCCAGAAAAATAGTATAAATATTTGTTTTGGTCGCATATTGTAATAATTGTTAAAAACGAAATCCATACAATTTTGAATTTAATTTATTTATTTCTGAACATTATTTTTTACTTTTAATTTATTAATGAATGAATTAAAGTTGTTATTTAATGTTTCTATATAAAAATCTAATTATTCGTAAAACAGTTAAAATTATGAGCGCATTAGTAAATGCAGTTGCAACAGTATTGCGTAATTCTACGAAATGTTGCGTAAATTTGCTCAACACTGTTTTTAAGTTAAACTTAAAAAAAAATACGTAAAACAATAATACCAATGTTATTTTTGTTGTATTTAAAAGTTTGCTTATGCTGTTCCACTGCATTTATGAACATATTTTAATTATTTAAATCATATCGAAATTGCCGTCAAAATATCTTTTTTGTACACTACCGATAACGCTAAAATATCAATACCGAAATATGGCAAAATATCGATAACGCTAAAATACCAATACCGAAATAAGTCAAAACGGTTTCCAACCTTGATCTAAACTGATTCCCTGTATATTCTCTTTCATCAACACTATTATATCGAGTCTGTACATGCTCTGATCTATTTGAAGAAAACTGAATATTATTAAACATGACCCCCAATTCTGAAGTTAATTCACTTCGGAAAGTTGTAAGAGAATCTGAAATCATTTGGCGAATTCGATTTTCATCAATAGAAGTTGAAGAAGTTCTATTTTCATCTGTTCTGTAGTATTATTATTAGCATTAGGAACCCTAGCTGATCTTGTCATAGACCTAGTAACTGGTCTAGTAGTAGAAGTATCTAAATTATTTTCCATATCAACGAAAAATGTGGTAGAGTGATCTCTATGATCAACATTCGTAAGATCAAATTATAAAAAAAAATTAAAAATAAGTAAAAAAATAATAGTTTTTTGTTCAATGTAAAACGAAAGTAAAATAATAATTGGGGTTGTAAGAAAATTTCAGAAACTTAAAAAAAAAATCTTTTTATAAACAAATTACAAATTATTGCACCGATATATCAATCAATATGTATTCAATATTTACTACTCAGAAAAGAAGTAAAGATAGACCAATAAAATTGTTTAAATCACTGACTATATTCAATCAAAATATAAACATTTAAGTGTAGTTTACCAGAATGAATCCAGTAAAACAAAATCATACTCAAAATCTTATATATAATTGAAAAAAAATTCCTCTGAGTGTATAAAAATATAATTTCTAAAAGTCACTTAGAAAAATATGTATGTATATAAAATAGTACAGATCCCAATAAAATTAAAATGTAATAAATGAAGTAAATCAAATCAAAGTCTTGAGTTTGATCTCAAGAGTCCTCAAGAACAAAAGTCTCAAATAGACTATACTTGACAATATGAGTACTATTCAAAAGGTTTGGATACGAAATAATCCATATGCCAAAAATCTCAATGATATACTCATTTGAAAGTATTAAATGAAATCTGTTGTATGAAAATCACAAGTGTAATCTTTCAAAAATCAAAACAAATTTCATTTATACCCAATTTCAAATAAAATGACAACAAATAGCTAAACTTAAGAGAGACCTCAGCATTAAGATGTAAAATATAGTTTTCCGAAATGTAAGCCGTAAATGCACAATGGTATGTGCTGAGGCCCCACGTTGGGCGCCATTAAACCCTATATTTTAAGACCCATTTGGTGCCAGTTGGTATTGAGTAGCCAAAGTGTATCGAACTCTTTGGGTTTTTTACCAAATTAATTTTTTAGCATTTTACAATCAATTTATGCAGCTATTTTCAATTCTGAAGACATGAATCGGTAATCAATCAATCATAATATAATTTATAAACATTTGATAACAATTTAGTCAATGTTATTTGAGAATATTTCCTTGATAGATCCAAAATTTCTAAATTTCGCGCGATAGCATTGAGCGTTTTTAATATTTTAACTAGGCCTATGTTTAAATCGGCACAAAAATATAATAATATTTTCTACAAAAGGTTAAAATTTAGTGATCCTAGTATTTTCATATCCTTAAAAAAAGATAATTGGCCAAGGGAAAGGATGCTAAGACATGCACCTGTGCTAACTGAAACACCACCAAGAAAAATGTTTTTAAAATTCTTTTAAATGGTAATTGTATTTTCAGTAAATGGAAATTTTATTTGCAGAAAATGGAAAATAGAGGTCAATTCGAACGAAAACTATTATTTTTATTTAATTAGTATACAAATTTATTATCAAATCGATGTAATACGATATTAGATATTAACGGATTAGTTCTTAAATTTTTTTATATTACATGTGAGGTTTAGCTTGTGTAGAATTAAGCATATTCAGTACCCCGTTTCTGTAACTTTTAGTGAGAAGTTCTCACATCGAGAAGTGTGAAACAAAAAATTCCATCGTTTCTCGATTTGTGAGTAAAAAGTGTTTCTGTAACTTAAAGTGAGAAGAGGCTACACGAATTACGTTTTTATTGGAAATTTCCAATAAAACAGCTGTCAAAAATATAAAAATTAAAAGAAGAAAACGAACAAATTTATAAACGAAGAATAAATAAACAAAAAATATAGAAATTAAATGAAAATCGTTCGAAAAATTATCCCACTAAATTCGCCCTTGCCAAATTCCAAATTTACGCCCACGTACTTTTTTAGCATTTGCTTCTGTACATACGAAATTCCTCGTATTTTCTAAAAATTAGTGAACAATATTTATTTTAATCTTAATTAATTATAAATATAACATTACTTTTTCATTATTTCATAGAATTCATGTTTAAATTAATTTTTTTTTAATTAAAATTTTACTTTCCGCACCGTTTTAAAATGTGAGTTTTTTTGACAGTTCATGTGAGAAACTTCTCACAAAATTTTCTTACAGAAACACTTTTACTCACAAATTTCCAATAACTTACTTCAAAAAACATAAATGACAGATAGTTCTCACAAAATTTTCTTACAGAAACACTTGCATGTGAGAAATGATATTTTGTTTCAATTCACATTGTTTTTTCTTCAATTTCACTGTTTCATGCGAGAAACTTCTCGATGCGAGAGTTACAGAAACGAGGCACAGATCACAGTAATGATGTGTTATTATTCCATAGATTAAGATTAAACATTAGAAGCAAGTTTTTTAAGGTTTTATAGTGAAATTTGATAAAATTATTACAATTTGTATCATCACAATCTTAAATCTGCCAAAAAGTGACCCATGTTAGAGGGTCAGATTGTTGTTTACCTGGGAAAACAAATTAAAATGTCATTTGAAGGTTATCTGTAATGTCACTAGATATAATCCTCATTAAAAAAATTGACCAATTAGGGTCATATTTTGACATAAAGAAATTTACTAGTACTACAAGACACATATCAGCAAAAATAACCAAAAACAACAGCATAAATTAGCCATTTCAAATTAATAGCATAGACAATAAGTTGCAATTTTTCAAAATTAATTAACATTTTTCAATATTGTTTCAACTTATTTCAAAGAGTGCGCTATAATTATGAAACAGTTTTTTATGGTTAGTTTTGTATAAAAAGCCCTATTACCGTTATTTTGCCGTCTTACGCAGAATTTTAATACTTATTACATAAACTCGACTTCGTTCTTGAATTTGCCATCAATCATTTTTTTCTAACTTAATTAATTGTAATAATATAAAAAGAATAAAAACCTAATACAAGGTGCGCTATATTTTTGAGCAGTACTTTAGTTTTCCTACATATCGTCCAGCACCGATGTGCCTTGTTGATCCTATCCTCTATGTGGTGTCTCCATTTTAATTTCCGGTCGAGGATTACACCTAAGTACTTAACTTTGTCTGTCACTGGTATCTTCTTGCCCAGGAAGCAAGGTTCAGTATACGTAGAAATTTTTGTCTTTCTTGTGAAAAGACAGATTTCCGTTTTTGCCGGGTTAACATTGAGGCCTCTCGGTTGAGCCCAGCTCAAGGCCGTATTCAGAGCCTCCTCAGCTCTTCTACACAAGTAATTTGGATCCTTTCTCTTTAAAAGTATTAAAAAAATAAGTTTGCGAGTTTGTTTAAAAAAAGTATTACAAAAAACAGGGTGAACTATATGAAATATTTTTTCTATACAATATTAGTTATGCATGCAAAGAAAATTTGGCCTTTAAACGAAAATGGACTATAGGCGAAGTGGACTTAAGAACAAATAATTTGTATGAAATTCGAAAAAACCTGCAAGTGAATAGTGTTGTTTTGGCTTACATCCATTTTTGGCCTTTAAGCGGAACTATAAGCAAAAAGTGCTGTAGAACTTTTTCTAAAAAAATATGGCTAACAATGAACAATTGAACCGTTAACGTTTTACTCGCTAGAACCTAGCATAAAAAACTCCGAAAACACACGAAGGTGTTTAAAATGGAAGTAAAACTAAGATCCAGCTAAGATCATTAAATAAATCTATTAAATTTAATATACAAGAGTATCACTATAAAAATAGTTATAAAATGGTTCAATTAAACAAATACCTTGATTCCGATTTATTAATTTATTTATTATTTATTAATTTATTGACGAAAAACGAATTTTTTAAAAGAGGCTTTATAATGTGGGGGATAGGAGTGAATGTGGACCGATCCAGATAAAATGGGCTGGATAGATTTATATTTATATAATATTTGTCTGTGCTAAATTTAATTGCAATAACAGTGTTATTAAATGAATTGCACATATTCAAGTCACTTTCTGAAGGGGGCTTTGTATGGGGGCTAGAGTCAAATGAAGTCCGATCATTTCGAAATTCAGCAAGGTCATCAAGGCTTGTATGAAACTTAGCTGTGCGAAATTTCATCGAGATACATTTATATTATACATAATTATGAGCTCAAAAGCCCTTTTCGGGGGGTTCAGTTGTATGGGGCTTAGGTGAAATAATGGACCGATTTTAACCATAGGCTTTGTCCTTAGCTCAAAACAAACGTGTATTTAAAATTTCATCAATTTATCTTGAAAATTGCGACCTGTACTTGGACATCGTTAAATCGACTCAGATTCTGAGTCGATCGGTATACTTAAAGGTGGGTATAGTACTAATATTTTAATGCGTTACAAACATCAGCACAAACGCATAATACCCTTCCCACTATAGTGGTGTAAAGTATAAATATATTTTTTCTATAACAAAATCGGAATGCATGGTACTTTAACTTACAAGTAAGTAAATATTTATTGAGACTTTCTTCTTTTTCTATAACATGTGTTTACTTAACTAAATGGTAACATGTATGAATATAACAAGAACTTTTGTTGTCTTATTCTATTATACGGTGTTTTATGGAAAAACGCTATTTGCTATTTTTATACCCTTCACCTTCGTGAGAAGGGTATATATAAGTTTGTCATTCCGTTTGTAATTTCCAAAATATAATTTTCCGACCCCATAAAGTATATATATTCTGAATCCTTATAGATAGCGGAGTCGATTAAGCCATGTCCGTCTGTCTGACCGTCTGTCTGTTGAAATAAGTTTTCTGAAGACCTCAGATATCTTCGGGATCCAAATCTTCAATAATTCTATCTGACATGCTTTCGAGAAGTTTCCTATTTAAAATCAGCAAAATCCGTTAATAAACAACGGAGATATTAGCAAAAAGACAACCTCTGAAAATTTCATAAAAAATAAACAACAACAACACTGCTTATTAATTGAGTTTGTATTTTGTTTTTGTTTTTTTGAGTATTTCGTTTCATATGTTTGGATGGCTGTGTGTTTCATTGCCTTGTGTATATTATTTTTGTTTCTTGGTACATTCAATTTCGTATGTTTGGATGGCTGTGTGTTTCATTGCCTTGTTTATATTGTTTTTGTTTTCTTGGTGTATTGAATTTCGTATGTTTGGATGGCTGTTGGTTTCATTGCGTTGTGTATTTTGTTTTTGTTTTTTCTGTATTTCGTTTCGTATGCTTGGATGTCTGTTGGTTTTACTACCTTGTGTATTTTGTTTTTTGTGTGTTTATTTCGTTTAGCATTGTTGTTGTTAATTATGTTTTGCTATTGCTATAATAATGATATAGTCGGGAAAATGAATTTTTAAATACACTACGGTGAAGGGTATATAAGATTCGGCACAGCCGAATATAGCACTCTTAATTGTTTTATTGAAAATAATATGTTAGTAACATAAAATTGTAAGAGAACAAGGTTTGCTCGCGACCTTTTTCTTTTGCAGACAGCGCAAGAGAGTCTGTCAAATAAAAAAATAAATAAAACAAAATAAAATACATAACACTTAAAACGAGATAACAAAATAAAAATCTGTTACAAAAATAAAGTATGGCTACAGAATTCAAAATGTCGAAAAGACATACAAGGAATGTAGATATCACAGAATTGTGATATAAAATATCCGATATAATACGGTAGTTCAGGTACATTTGTTGAACTTATATTAGTCAAAACGGACTTTTTAGCCCCTATGGGAGCCAGGAACTATTTTGGAATAAAATTGTGACAACATATGTGGATCAGGATCGATGTCCGGGTTCCCGTTCAGTATACCAACTGGCGAAAGATAAGCTGAACTTGAACACTGCAGACCCCTTTCCAACTCATGAATTTCAATCATCAGGGAGTTTTATTTACAGAAGGGTTGGACTTCAGAGGTGTTATATATGTATGTATTTGAGCACTTTTTAGTGCGACTTACATAATGTTTGTTGATACACTTCCGCAGAATCTTCCGTTCAAATATTTCCAATTCTTTGGTAACTATTGGCGAAATAGTGAACCAGATTGGAAATCCATATAACAAGACGGATCTGATGGTCACCTTGTGTATGAAAACATCCCAGCTATTCGTTTTGCCCTTTGAAGTGTTGATCGCGCATGTTCGTTAAATTTAAATGGTTTACTAAAAGTGATACCCAAATATTTAATTGTAGATTAAATGAAATCTCAACACCATCGAGAGCGGCGCGTAACATTTTGCTTTGGAGTACTACTGACCGATGACACTTTCCGAATACAGATGGCCTCAGATTTGGTAGCATTTATTTAAATTACCCATGTTTTATAAAATTCATGTCTCAGCGTAAGATGAGTTGAAACATTGTGAAGAGCCTGGGCTGGTGAGGCGCTGTGGGCATAAATTAAGCAATCATCTGCGTATAAGATTGCCTTAGAGTTCTGTGTGGTATGTGGAAAATCATGAAGAAAAATATTGAACAAAAATGGGGCAAGTACTCTTTCTTGAGGGACTCCATTATTTACATACCCAAATGACGAACGGTAAATTTACGGTCGGATAGGAAACTCTGGATCAATTTAACCAGGTAAGGGTCAATTCCCAGATCTATCAATTTATAGATAATCCCACTATGACACACCGAATCAAACGCCTTTTCTATATCCAAAGATATCGCCACAGTGCAGGATTGATTTCTCAAGTTTGAGGATATGTCACGGTGAAACTTTAAAAGTGCGTGCTGTGTAGAGTGGAATTGCCTAAAACCAAATTGAAGATCCGATATGAATTCATTTTCAATTTTTTCCTTCAGGACGTGTTCAAATACCTTTCCAAGATTAGAAAGCAAGAATATATGGCGGAAATCAGACAATTCTTCACTGTCGTTTTTCTTTTTTATTAGAATTATTTTCGCCAACTTCCAATCAATGGGAAAATAACAATTGTTAATACAATGATTTACAATACAGGTAAGTAGATCAACTGTTGACTGTGGAAACTTTTTGATGATATAGTTGGAGATGCCACCTACGCCACACGATTTTTTAGAATTTATATTTTGAATTATTCTTCCAATTTTCGTAGAGTCGGTGAAATGGTATCCATCCGGATTTGAAAATACGTTAAAATTGTCATCAAAGGTGAAAATGTGGTTTGGAACAACTTCAATATAATATAAGATTCTTGAGTCAAGATCATCCACCGGCTGCTCTGGAGTTGTTCGGCGAAAAATCGATGAATAAAAAATTTTAAAATATTCCGCAGGATTAGATATGATATTATCATTGTGTCGTATCTGTCGATACAGCGGAGATTTCCTTCCCCCTGTTAAGTGGTAAATTTCTTTGAATGCATTCGGACCTGGTTTAATATTTTGTAATTTGTCATTAATTTTTTTCGCATGTTCAATTCCAACAGATTCTTTAATAATTATCTTTAGTAATTGAATTTGTTTAGATAATATTTTGTAATCACTGCTGAGTCTGTTTCCGGTGCGATGAAAGATATTCTTCAGTTCCTTTTGCCATTGGTACTTCATTTTGAAAAGTTTTTTTGGTTCTCTCCGAAATTGGCGTTTTCCCGCAATTAGTTATTTTCTGGCAATGCGAATCATGAATTGTGGTAAATGACGTATTAAATTCTTTTATCAGTGCATCAATTTCCCGATTTTCCAAGTTGGTGTTTATTGAAGGAATAATAGATCTAAGATCGCCGCGGAATTGATCCCAATTGGTGCTTTTATACGATGTAAATGATTGAGATGGATTCAAAATTATGTTTGATGAATTTATTTTCAATTTCAGTTTGATCGGGAAATGATCTGAAAAAGTTGGCATTGAGGATACAGTAAAATTTGGATAATTTCTGAAGGTCCATTTGGATAACATGGTATAGAATCGCAGATGCGAACAACCTCCAACGAGTTGGTGTCTAAGGTCGAATTAAGGTCGCCACCAAGGATGAAACCATCAAAACTTAAACAAGTTTGAAGAATAATATTTAGATCTGATTCTTGCTGTTGAGGTTGAGAGATGCAAGGAATATATATTGAACCAAGTAAATATTTCTTATGTGTGTTGTTGTATGTAGAACTAGCATACCCTGGGTGCTTCGCTACCCCAATCAAAATTAAATACAAACAAAATTTTGTTTACTTTTATAGAAAATTAAAATTGATTAAAAACTTTTTTTTTAATGTTTCAGTTTTTAAGTTCAATATCACGTGAATAAATTCGCATTCAGTAAGAAACTTGTATTTTTAGTTTCATTCGTTTAGCTTCCATATTATAGAATATTTCGAAAGTACTATTTGAAAAAAGTGCAATAAAATATATACAATTCAAAAAATATAATTTGATGAATGAAAAAGTACCAAAAGTCCCTTTCAGTAGATTCTCATTCACTAAGGTCCCTACATTTAAAATTTTACATTTCTATATTCAATATCGTAAAAATATCAAAAAGTACCATCGGAAAAACGAAAAAGTACAAAAATCTCTCTCAATAAATTCTCATTTAATAAGGACCGTGTGTCATGTGTTCCGGTTAACTATTACAGAGAATCCAAAAGGTACCATTTGAAGAATGGAAAAGTACCAAAGAGTACCCACTTAGAGAATATTATTCAGTCAAGAACCATTTATGAGATAAAAAATACTAAAAAGTTCCCTCTTAAAGAATCTTATTCAAATAGGACAGTGTATGTTTAATGATCATGTGTTTTGAATTCATATTATAGAATATACAAAAAGTATCATTTGAAGAAAGAAAAAGTCCCAAAAGTGGAATAAATTTTACCTCAGTGGAAAGTACTAATAAAAATAGTACAATTTTTCCCCCTTTCGTTTAGAAATATACTTTTTTGAGAATTAAGTTTACAAAATATTCCGTATTTAAATCTATATATCACAAATCTAAATCTATATATCAAATCTGCATTCATTTGTTCCAGAAAAATAGGCCTTAGTACTCGAATTCCAAAATAATATACCAATAGCTTTTTTTGTGTGAGTAAATAAACTACTTTTTCAAATTTTATAAAAATTGGATCAATGAGTTTGAATAAAATTAAATTTCCCTTTTTTCCCCTTTTTGGTAGTTTTTTCCCCAGTGAAATAGCAAAAATTTTGTTTCAATAAATATCACAGAGTTAGTCCGTAATTTAATAGGAATACTTTAATAAATCGAAAAAGTGTTCTTAATATGCTAAAAAAAAAAGTACCAAAAATACAGTTTTCTCCCTTTTACACCCAAAAAAGGGCTGAATTTTAAAAAAGTACGAAACAGGTGTCTCCTAATTTTGGGAGATATATTCAAAATATTTACAAACATTTTATTTTGTTTATTAGTTAAAAAGTTATAAAGGACCAAAAAAGGTACCAAAATTACATTTGTTATACATTTTCACCCCTTAAAAGTACGAATTTCAAAAAAGTAACAGACACCCATCTGCTTATTTTAAGAGTAGATATATGTGCATTTAAAATTTTTCTTGTATCACTAATATTGTGTAAGATAATTAAGAAAACCTGTTTTACCCGTTTTTTTCCTTTTTTACCCCTAAATGTACAAATTTCCAAAAATTCATCCTTAGTGGATCTACATAACTAAAAACACATCTACGGTCAAAATTTCATGGTTCTAGGTTTAGCCGTTTGGGCTGTGCGATGATGAATCAGTCAGTCAGTAACGCTACTCTTTTATATATATATGTAGATTTATTTGTATAAATGAAGTATTTATACTAATATTAGTGTTCTTAATCGCCACTGCTACACCAAGCGGGGAATTATCATAAATAAAGTTATAACCATATAGTAGCATATAGGCGAAAGGGATTGTCAAAGACCTAAGTCCCCTGTCAAAAACCTAACTGATGAGAATTTATTAGTAGAAGCACAAAAATAAACACAGTTGTTCAAAAGATACTAAATAATAAATGCATTTTTGATACGTTATTTTTTGTACATTATTATTGGGATTTCATATACTAGTGAATGAAAATATTAGTTAATTAATTTTTTTAGAAGATATTTCATCTTAAAACATATTATAAACACGTCTTTTTGTTATTTTTTCTGCACTAATGGACAAAGAAAAAAAGTATGTGAAATACTTTATCATTTTCAATACGAAAATTTACAACTTTTCTTTTTTCAGTTTTAATTAAAATGAAATGTCAAAGAATAAAAAATATTTTTTTTCGTTTGTAAAATATAAATTATTTTCGGGGAATTAAATACATTAAAAGTGTGACAAAAAATAATAAATATTAAGTTTAAGTGATAAGAAAACCTATTAAGTGCTAATATCCTCGCAATTTCGCGAAGAAAATTTGAAGGTTTGTTAGTGCGTTTAGAGTGTTTTATTCTCTCAGAACTCGTCTGTGTGAAGAAAATAACAAATTTAGTTTGACAACCCCTTCAGTTTCGCCTATATCCCTACTATATGGTTATAATCTTCAATTTTTATTGTCTTGCTTCTTCTCAGGTGGCACTCTTGCATTCGCACATTGAATGATAATATATTCAAAGATCTATGGTCCATATTGAGATCAGACTTTGTTTAGAAGGCGCAAAAATTTGGATTTGGCCTCAGACTTTGGCATGTTTTTGAATTCATCCAGGAATATGTTAATTTCCTGCTCCAGGGTCAATTCTTCTGACTCTAAAAAATAAGTGGCTAGCTTCAAAAAATCGTCAATTGGCAGGATGTCCAGTCTTCCCAAAATTGGAACAATATGGTTCTGAGGAATCTTCGCGTGAACGTTGGCATTCACCAGGAGCGTGATCTTGATCACATTTCACGCAGGTATAAGCCGAGTTGCAATTGCGTGCGATGTGTAATTGCCGTCCTTCTTTTTTGGCTTTTCCCAAGATATAACTTGGTTTTGTAGGCCATGAATTTTTGAAACACTGCTCAATGATTTCTCTGGGAGGAGGCAAACCAGAAAGAGCCCCGTGTCGGTATTTTGTTTAATGGACCTTGGCGTTTTAAATTTGGTTACAGAAGCAACTGTGTCGGGGACAATAGTGTCAAGTTCCGTTTTAATTGCTTCACTTTCTGTATCACCAACCAGTCCTCGTAAGAGTAGCGACTGTTGTTTGAGTTCCTTTGGGGTGAACGAGTAGGAATGAATATTCTTTGTTCTAAGTATAGCCATCATAGATACATAAACTATGTGATCAGAAAAATAGAGCTTACTTTTACTTTTATTAACATTTTTCACCTTAAATGAAAAATCCGGGATCGTAGATTTTAATGTATCTACCAATGCTTTTATGTTGACATTGTAAACTATTATTAGCGCACAACATTTTCTTCGTGTGTCATGTTGTTGCTCGTCATTTTTCTATGGTTGATTATTTACTACCGTCTGGGTGCCTTGCAAGTCCATGTCAGCTAGAACGCTGAGGATGCCAAATTTATTCTGGTCTAGAGGAACATGATTAGCCAGTCTTCTAGATAAATCAGAGATATCCACACTAATTGGTGGTATAGTGTTTTCCACCTTTTGTCGTTTTCGGTCATTTGCTATGTCCGATGTATTTATCGTAGTATTTGTGCAGCCATTATCTAAAACGGCAGTCGATGCAACCATAGAAGTCGCCACTTCCTCCTCTGAAACATCGTACACCATGTCAATGGGGCAAAAATATAGACATACAATTGCAATATTATGCAAAATGATGCAAGTAGTACATAAAATCAAAATATAATAAAATATTAAAAATTTATCTCTCTTCGCTTAAAAAAAATACGTCTGACCCAAACGGTGTTGCCACGCATTTTTCTTTAACTTACATTTTTTTTTATGATAAGGAGCGCACAATAGGCCCGATTGTGGCCTAGGTGTATTTCTTCGGATTTGATGTAGTATACATCCTCCTATCAACCTACCTACAAATGCAAATAGGATTGTAATCTACATATGTATGTACATTACATTCTTATTTGCAAGCGTTTATACGTGTATCATTAACTTTGCTTAGAACTTCACACATTATGTAAGTGAAATTTTAATTTGCCCTTATGTCCACCACCTGGGAATATTATATTATCCGCAGACCAAAAAACTGAAAAAAACAATATGGAAAATAAAAATATAAAGGTTACGGTGCAGGGCCTAAATAACCCAGTACCGGCGGCAAGTGTTGATCCACTCGCGAGTCACGTGTCGTCGTCATCCAACGAGCTGGGATGTGAGCAAAATACTACTACGGAGGTGGGTACCTTGGCCTCCGTGGCGGACAATGCGTCAAATGTACAGCATGCCATTGGCAAACACATAGGGGTGAAAGAGAAGGATGTACCTCAGCCTTTAAATATAGGTGAGGGTTCCGACTCTGAATCCTCGGATGATAATAACAACACCATTATAGCAAATCCTTTATTTGTAATAGGTATCGACCAGAAATCTATGGTCTATGTCAAGAATAAAGGTAGGGCTTACTTCGCCTCTAAAGCTGTCATATTCAAAATTGTGAAGGTGCCGATTGGAAGGGCTGTTACAACAAGCCTCGAAAAGGACACTAAAATACCTAAGACCACAGCATCAGTAGCAACTACTGATAACGTTAACGAGTCACATCCTAAAAGCGAGGAAGGTGCAGCTGCAAAGGGATGTCAGCTGCCCTGATAAGGACACTAAAATACCTAAGACGGTACCCAAAGCATCATTAGGAAGTACTAATAATTTTGAGGAGTCAAATCCTAAAAGCGAGGAGGAAATCACTCACCCGCCAGAAGACAGAACAGCAGTGCTGTCCAAAATTGGGAAAGTGTCGACTAAAAAGACTCCTCTTGCTATGCCTGATAAGGATACCGCAGTGCCATCAATGGTACTCCTGGAAACTTTTCTGTGAACAGGTAGACAGCGTAAATGACGTATCGAAGATACAAAAGTTCCTATTCAAAACTCATGTCCAACCGGAATCTATGGTCGATGATACGGGCAGGAGGCTGGAGGATATGGGGGAGACAATGAAACTCCTAATGGACTCTCATTTCCCACCCGGTATATCGAATAACATAGATGAACCGATATTGGAGGGAGGGGATGCCAACACGGAAATTGTAATTACATCTGATATGGTTAAAGGAGCAATCAAGAACTTCGCTCCCTATAAAGCTCCAGGGCCGGATGGCATTTTCCCGGCACTCTTACAGATGGAGTCGGGACTGGTTTCCGTACATCTGTCTCAGTTATTCACTGCATGCTTGAAATTCACATATACCCCCATTAAATGGCAGGATGCAAGGGTAATATTTATACCTAAACCTTATCGACCGATAAGTCTTACGCCCTTTCTACTTAAAACTTTGGAACGGATAGTTGATAGTATGGTGAAAAGCAGTATAGTTGATAGTATGGTGAAAAGCAGTATGGTGAAAAGCAGTATACCTGAAAGGGACGATCGGTGGAAACCGCTTTAAACGGAGTTGTCCACTACATGGGTGCATCCTTTGATAGCAAACTATATACACTGGCGGTATGTATTGGAATCGAAGGCGCCTTCAATAACGTGCACACTGATATTCTTATCCAATCCCTGGACCAGTTTTATGTTGACCGGGTGCTCCGTAACTGGATCAACCACATGCTAAGGAACAGATGGATAAGCTGCGAGATGTACGATATAACTATCAGGAAAAAGGTATTTCGCGGTATACCACAGGGTGGC
This sequence comes from Lucilia sericata, assembly GCF_015586225.1. NCBI lineage: Eukaryota > Metazoa > Arthropoda > Insecta > Diptera > Calliphoridae > Lucilia > Lucilia sericata. Next base: position 467,240 of record NW_023994062.1, on the reverse strand, counting down.
ATTTTGTCACCTTTACTCTGGGTTACCACGATTTATAGCCTCTTAAGGACCCTAACCGAGAAAGGACTTAGACCTGTCTGCTATGCAGACGATGTCGTAAAACTTTAAAGGGAAAGGATCCAAATTATTTGTGTGGAAGAGCTGAGGATGCCTTAATGTTAACCCGGCAAAAACGGAAATCTGTCTTTTCACAAGAAAGACAAAAATTTCTACGTATACTGAACCTTGCTTCCTGGGCAAGAAGAACTATAGGCATGAAATGGGGTCTTAGTCCTACTATGACAAATTGGCTTTATAAAAGTGTAATTAGACCAATTCTAGCTTATGCTTCAATAATCTGGTGGACTGCCTTAGACAAAAAGTGCAATATCAAACTACTAAAGGGAGTTCAGCGTACATACTGCTTGGGTATAAGTGGTGCCATGTGTACTACTTCAACCAAGGCTCTGGAAACGTTGCTAGATATTCCAGATTTAGATATTCCATTGAAACATATTTAAGATATGAGGCGGCGATTACAGCCAAACGGCTCTTTACTTTAGGCGAACTGGCCAAAAACGGTTATAGGACACGTCATCAATGTATACTGGACAAATTGGAAGGTTATACACAATCATCGAACGTGCCTGATCGTATACCAGACACAGAATATGTCGGAAACTTTAAACCCTGATCCCAGATAGAATGTCTAGGTCAAGCGGAACATTAGAGCAAATACCAGTAGGAATCTGTTGTTACACGGATGGCTCTAAATTGGGGGACAAAGTGGGGCTGGGGTTCTATATTGAAGACACAGAAACAGAAATATACCACCGTTCACCAAATCATAACACAAGCTTTCAGGCAGAAGTACGAGCAATAACGGAATGCGTAAATTGGATTAGAATAAATATGGCGCCCACAGCGCTTAATATATTTATCGATAGCCAGAAGGCAATTAGGACGATATTAGGCGATAGAACTAAATCTAAGACCGTATTGGATTGTAAGAAAGCTTTAACTGAATACTGTCCCAGAGGTAAGGTTCATATCATATGGGTACCAGCCCACTCGGGAGTAGTCGGTAACGAAAGGGCGAATTTAATAGCTTTAAAGGGTAGGGAGCTCGAGGCAGTTAACCTGACAAACGCGAAACCATTCGACGCAACAAAAGCTGAATTAAAAATATGGGTGAGAGAATCCCATAAGGCCTCTTGGAATAATGAAACAGTGGGTAGAACCACGAAGATCCTATGGGGTGACCCTGATAAGCAAGACTCCTCAAAATGAGCAAGTCTGAACTTAGTATGATGGTACGTATTTTGAGTGGACACAGAGGATTACGAGCACATCTATGCAAAATTGGACGTGCGGATTCAGACGAATGTAGAGCATGTGGAGAGGACAGTGAAACTCTGGAGCACTTTCTTTGCCACTGCCAGGCATTCGTCGAAGTTAGATCCAAGTATCTTGGAAGTGATGTTATTCCGGAAATAACATTCCTGACTAACACTGATTGGAAGATTCTTAGGAATTACGTTCAGGAAACTGAGTTTATGAACACTGAAAAATAATTCATTCAGTTCCCTTTTTTCATGATAAGGAGCGCACAACAGGCCCGATAATGGCCTAGGTGTATTTCTAGTATACATCCTCCTATCAACCTACCTACCTACCTACCATATATGTATGTATATTCTGGGTCCTTATTCTGTCTGTCTGTTTAAAGCACGATAAAGTTCGAAAGGAACGAGCCACAAATATTCTCTATAGGTAAGGTTTGTTTTGTATTGATAATGGGCAATATCGGTCCACGTTTTCGGATAGCCCCCTTATAAGTGGACTCCCGGAAAACAGCTTTAAAGGACATATCTGATTTAAAAGTACGAGTATAGCAATGAAGTTCCACATAAATATGTTTCATATGATCCAAAATCTCCCTACCAAATTTTATGAGGATCAGTCTATAATTGAACCTACCCCTCATATAAGGTCCCCTTCAAAAAATTACTTAAACGATCATTACTGGCTTACGAGTAAAGCGATGAAATTCGACCCAAGTTCCTTGCGAACCAAAATCTCTTAACCAAATTTTATGTGGATCGGTCCATAATTGACCTCACCCCCCCCCTATAAGATCCCCTTCAGATAATTAATTTAATGCTCATTACTGCTTTAAAAGTACGAGTATAGAGAGAAGAGAATCCGCATATGATGGACCCCCATATAAGCTCCCCTTAAGAAAATGAAATGAAAGCTCATTACTGGCTTAAAAATACCAGAAAAGCGATGAAATTCGACACACATGTGTTTTATACGAGTTAAAATCTCTCTACTAAATGTATTGAGGATCGGTCCATAAGAAAATTACTTTAACGATTATTGCTGACTTAAAAATACATGAAAATTGATATAAGAAACATTTATAGGAACGTAAATCTTCCTACCGTATTTCATGCGGAAAGTGTAGGGAAGTGATATTCGATGTAAAGTTGTTTTATATGAACCTAAATTGGTCTAAAAAATATATGAAAAACTGTCAATAATTAACCCTATCTCTCATATAAGGTTCACTTCAGTTAATTTTATGAGTAATATCACCCTGATGTTTATAGAAGAGCATTCCTTTTAAGGCATACGGTTTGATGGTGGGTATATGAGATTAGGCTCAGCCTAATATAACAATCTCACTTGTTATTTTTATGGTTTTGACAGATGTTTATTGGAAATTTCCAATAAAAACGTAATTCATGTTGCCTCTTTTCACTTTAAGTTACAGAAACACTTTTTACTCACAAATCGAGAAATGATGAAATTTTTTGTATTATTTCTACTCGATGCGAAAGCTTTTTGATCATGTTACAGAACACAGGTATAGGAAATAAAAATTATAAATCACGTAATATGTACTTAACTTTATAAAAGTGATACAAATACAATAAATTTGTAGGGCATAACATCGTCCTAATAAACAACTCAAAAAATGAAATTCAAAAAGTCAGCAACAAGTCTCTGATTACACTGTAAGTAAAATTCCAACTTTTGAAATGACACAGAAAAACGCCGAAACACGTTAACTTTGTTTTCAAAAGTTAGGTCAAAATAAGAAGTTATTGCAATTCGAAGTTTGCATTTTCACTGAAGCGATTTTCGATATCTTAAGGACAACTCTTTCGAAATTACTTCATTTTGTGTTTTTTTACTCAAAAAAAAAAACTACACAATTTCCCTTAAAGGCTTTATGGTCCCATAATGGGATGCGAGAGGGATATCTATCATTTTGAAACAAAATGAAAAAATAATTATTTTTTAAAAAAGATTTAAAAACTATTTTTTTGGAAACAACAGAACCCCCGAAAAGGGCTTCTGAGCTCATAATTATGTTAAATATACAGATATATCGATAAAATACGACACAACTAAGTTTTATAGAAGTCTTGATGACCCTGCTAAATTTCATAAAGATCGGGCCCCATTTGACCCTAGCTCCCATACAAAGTCCACTTCAGAAAATTACTTGAATGTCTCAAATTAACTTATAAACACAAATATCGCGATGAAATTCAGCACAATAAAATATTATGTAAATATAAATATATTCACAAAATTTTATCGGGCTTGGTCCATATTTGCCCCTAGCCCCCATATAAAGCCTCTTTCAGAAAATTAGTTTTTCATCCATAAATTGCTTAAATGTATCGGAACAAGGGAATATTGAAGATAAATGCTTTATTATGAAAAATAAATCACATTTAATATTCATAACTGGTGTAGGGTATCATAAGGTCGGCCACGCCCGACTATACTTTCTTACTTGTTTAATTTTTTACGCAATTTTATCGCATTTAACAATCCGAAATATTTTTATTTTTCACAAACTAAAATAATATTTTTTTTGACAATTAATTTTTGTGTGTTGAAATTAAAATTGACAAAAGAAAGTTGTATATTTTGGTATTGAAAATGAAAAAAATATTTAAAATAAACTTATTTTTTGCAAAAAAAGAGATTTTAAGTCCGAAAAATATATTTATTAAATGTTTACTGATTAGATGTGGGCAAAATAAATTAAAAAATCTGCGAATGTAGAAATTTAAATGTTATTTATTTTTCCTAAAATTTTTATGTACGATTTTATGCAAGTATGTATGTTTGGAAAGTTTGGTGAAAGTGGTTGGAGCTCCAATACTAATACAAAAATTCTACCAATACATACTTAGAGTTAGGTACCGAATGACAACTCCTTTACCTACCAACTGACAAGCCCCAATTTCTTTATATTCTTTGTTTTAGATTATGAGTTTTATAGTCTCAGAAATATGTATATTTCGAAAACGCACGCTTAGCGAGGAAACGGAAAAAAGGGAATTTAAACTAAACGGGCAAAAACCAGTAATTATGTGTTCTTTTAGCACTTTCGTGAAATTTAAGATATAAATATGTATGTAAGTTTTTTATAAAAATATTTCCATAATCAGTCAAAAGGTTCTAAGGACTCAATTTTTCAACATCGATTTATGAAATGCTGCAAAACTTATTAAACAACATAAATTTGGGAAATTCAATAAAGAAAGTGGTATTTTTCGTACTTTTTGTGTGCCTTTTATATTATGGACCGATACTCATAAAATATATTATGGACCGATACTCATATATATTAGTGTAGCGATTTAAGTTCATTAAAGTTTTGTCCATATAGAATTTCAAAGCTATACTGACATATTTAATACATTTATGAGCGTTAAAATGATTTGCTGAAGGGATCTTATATGGGGGATATGATAAAAAAAGCCCGATGTCGGCTATTCTTTACTATATAATTTTTGAACACAAAAAAATAACTTGAACCAAATTTGATCACGATTAATGGATACTACATCTACATATCTATATCTGTTTAATCTCTTTTCCGAGGGGCCACTTGTATGGGGTCTATTAGAAATCGTGGACTTATTAAATTTTATGCACTTCGTTCAAACGACACAGCAAAACATTGGTGTCAAATTATATCAAATTATCTTCAAAATAGAACCTGTACGTGAGAAAAAAGTTATAGGAAAATGTGCTAAGTCCAGCAAAAAAATAAAAATTCTGGAAAAGTCCTAAAAAACCGCCATATGTATTCAACAGCATAATTTTTAAATTATTTCACAACCGATTTAAAAGAGAAAAAGTCTAAGAAGAAGACCAGATTTTAACAAGTAAGAAAGTATAGTCGGGCTTGGCCGACCATATGATACCCTACACCAGTTATAAATATTAAATGTGATTTATTTTTCATAATAAAGCCTTTATCTTGAATATTACCTTGATTCCGATTTATTTAAGCAATTTATTGACGAAAAACTTATTTTCTAAAAGTGGCTTTATATGGGGGATAGGAGTAAATGTGGACCGATCCCGATAAAATGGGCTGGATAGATTTGTATTTATGTATATAATATTTGTTTGTGCTAAATTTCATTGCAATAACAGTGCTAATAAATGAATTGCGGATATTCAAATCACTTTCTGAAGGGGGCTTTGTATGGGGGCTAAGGTCAAATGAAGTCCGATCATTTCAAAATTCGGCGAGGTCATCAAAGCTGGTATAAAACTTAATTGTGCGAACTTTGATCGAGATACATTTACATATATTATACATAAATTTGAGCTCAAAAGAACTTTTAGGGGGGTTCAGTTGTATGGAGGCTTGGTGAAATAATGGACCGATTTTAACCACTTTCAATAGACATCGTCCTTGGGTCAAAACAAACGTGTATTCCAAATTTCATATATAGTACTAATATTTTAATGCGTCACAAACATCAGCACAAACGCATAAAATACGCTTCCAATATTGGTGTAGGGTATAAAAATATGAAATACAAGAAAAGTTATGAAGTTTCTGCGAAAACTAAAGAGAATATTTTTCTATCTGTAATGACTATACAGTGGACGTCCAATAGTACGTATACTCTTTATTACGAATATCCAATAATACGAATGGCAAAATTGTTGCATTGTCTACTCTATAGTACGAATAAAGTCACAATTTTTCTGTTCGATAGTACGAATAACGCATTTTTTATGGGAATTTTGGTTTTATTTACGTATGAATGAAGTTTTTATTATGTTTTTATTTTATTATTTCGGTATCATTCACCTTAAGCTCAGTAATTTTGAAGTTTTTTTGTATTTATTACAAGTGTTTTGTATTTTTAAAAATCCTATACACACAATTTACTTCATGTATATTTACAAATCAACAATTATTTAGTGTTATTAATTTATTTTATTGGAATTTTGATGACCCAAGAGAAGAAATTAAATTGGATGATAACGCCAATGAGGAAAGTATTTTATTAGTTCCCGACAATAACTCTGTTGAGAACAATATTGAAGCCTCAAAAGCGCTGTTATTGAAAAAGCCGTAGGAATCATTTTACAATGTAATAAACATCGATGTTAAATGATGGATTTTTTAATAAGTAAAATTATATTTATATACATATGTATGTATGAACTGTTAATTTTGAAAGTAGTGTGACTCCACATTCCAAACAATGGGTTTAAGGATAACTATTCTAATTTTTAAGAGAAAATTATAAATTAGAGAATTGTGGTATATTCCATTCAAGTTTCTAATAAAAGTTTTATGTAATCTGAACATTTTAATACATTTTAGAACACATATGTAAATTGCAAATTGTCTTTGGCACACATCTTTTTAAAAACATTAAAATTTAAAAACTTCTACATATATCTCATTTCAACCATTGGACTCACGATACTTTCAAAATTAACAATTCATATACGTAAATATGTCCCTTTTATGCCTGTTTATGTACAAGAAATTTATTTAAAATAATACACATTTATTATATTTTTTCCGTTATGTAATTTTTCATGAAAAATATAACAAAAATAAATAAAATCCAATATTTTATGTGTATTATTTGAATTTAAACATACAAAATGTGTTGTTCAATAATACGAATTTTTCGGTATTACGAAAGGGCCTGACACTATATAATTCGTACTAGTGGACGTCCACTGTACTAAAAAAAACGTGTGTCACTAACTAATTTTTTCACCTTCTTTTTATGTTTTTGTCCAAAGTTTTAAACTTTTGTACACTATTCGTTATTGTCAAGTGACCAACTCAAAAAATCGATTTGAATGAAATTTGCACCAAGGTTAGTACTATTGGATAGTAGGCCGGATACAAATTTTCAGCTCTATCGGTCAAGAACTGCCGGACTTAGAGAGGGCCAGATTTGGACATTTTGGTCATACATGAGTTTAACTTTTTACCTATTGGTCCAAAGGAGTTCAGATTGCTATTTCTTCATTGTTTCCAAAAAAAAAAATAATTAAATTTTTTTTTTTCAAAAAACTCCCTTTCTTATACCCTCTACCACCATCAGTGGTGATAGATATAATTATATATAAGTTTGGTGTGTAACACCAAGAAATATTCATCTAAGACCCAACAAATTGTGTGTCGATTTAGGTATGTCCGTCCATCTGTCTGTCTGTGTAAAACACAGCAAAGGAAATCAACCAAGTTTTCAGAAAATATTTATTATTGTCCTGAAAATCAGCAAAATCGGTTCACAACGTAAAAAGTTATGAGTAAAAATTTCAGACTACCTTGAAAAAAATAAAGTTTTTTTCTTAATTCTCGAGTAGATTTCTCAGAAACTACCGAAGATTATTCAATGAATTTTATCACACATTATCGGTCCAAAAGTTCCCATAGCCTCCATACAAAGGTACATATTCTCGAAAAATGATTTAACAACTTCGTCGAAAATATCGGTATCACCGTCGAAAATATCGGTCCATAAATGGCCATAGCTCCCATATAAAGCCAACTTCCGAAAATAACTTTAATCCACATAACTAATTAAGAAATAAAGATATTGGAATCATATTCGACATAAATATGTTTTGTGTATACATATATCTCTCTGCAAAATATTTTTCAGATTGGTCCATAAGAGGGCATTGCTCCTATTAAGGTCCACTTCCGAAAATCACTTAAATGCACATAACTAATTAAGAAATAAAGATATTGGAATAATATTCAACATAAATATGTTTTTTGTATAAATATTTATATCACTCTGAAAAATAGTTTTCGGATGGGACCATAATTAGACATAGCTTCCATATAAGGCCTATTGCCGATAACCACGTAAACGCACATATTTCATTACTGATTGAAGATATCGGTATAAAGTTCATCATAAATGTGATTAAAGTACATATAAAATATCCTGCGAATTTTTTTCCGAATCGGTCTACTTCCGAAAACCACTTAAAAGCACATAACTAATTAAGAGATAAAGATATTGGAATAATATATGAATCTACCAAATTTTTTCCAAATCGGTCATTAGTTGGTCATAGCTACCATATAATGGCCCACTTACGATATCCACGTAAACGGATATATTTTATTGCTGAATGAAGATATCAGTATAAATTTCGTAATGAATGTGTTTAAAGTAGATATAAAATACCCTGAGAAATATTTTCCGGATCTGTTCATAATTGGTCATAGCTCCCATATAAGATCCACTTCCAAAAATCGCTTATTTCATTGATAAATAAAGATGCCGGAATAAAATTCCTCATAAATAAGTTTTTGATATATACAAATCACTCCAAATATTTTGTCTAGTCTCCGATATACAGTCCACTTCCGAAAATTACTTAGCCGCACATATTTCATTGACAAACAAGAGAAATCGCATTCTGAAAAATGTTTGGATCAGTCCATAATTGGTCAAAGCTCTCATATAAGATACATTTCCTTAAGTCACTTTACCCCATAAATTTCATTAACATACAAGTATATAGTGACAAAATCCCATATAGTATATTTTATATATCGATTAATAATTCTGCGATATTTTGTTCAGATTGGCCATATTTTCCATAACAGGTCCATAAACTAGTTATAGACTTGAACAAAGTTAGCTCCATAGGTGTATAAAGCAACTACTAAATAATTTCTAAATGATTTATTAAAACTCTGAAACTATTTAGATGGGTTTCAAAATGCTTACAGGTGGAGGGTATTTAAGATTCGGCATAGCCGAATATAGCACTCTAACTTGTTTTTTAAATAGATTTAGTTTATAATGATAAAATAGTTATTATAATTTTCTGCATTTTGTTTAATACTTAAAGTCAGTTTCTGGACCAAAAAGTCCCTTAAAAATTTACAAATTCAAAACAAGTAAGAAGTTATAGTCGGGCGATGCCGACCATATAATACCCTACACCAGTTATAAAAATAAAATGTGATTTAGTGTTCATTATAAATCATTTAAGTTGAATTGTACCTTGTCTCAGATATAATTTAGCCATTTTTATACCCTACACCACTATAGTGGGAAGGGTATTAGCGTTTGTGCTGATGCTTGTAACGCACTAAAATATTAGTACTATACCCTTTAAGTATACCGATCGACTCAGAATCACTTTCTGAGTTGATTAACCGATGTCCGTCCGTCCGTGTGTCCATGTAAACGTTGTTATTAAAGTACAGGTCGCAATTTTCAAGATAATTTGATGAAATTTGGCATACATGTTTCTTACGTACCAACAAGTAAGAAAGTATAGTCGGGCGTGGCCGACCATATGATAGCCTACACCAGTTATGAATATTAAATGTGATCTACTTTTCATAATAAAGCATTTATCTGGAATATTACCTTGATTCCGATTTATTTAAGCAATTTATTGACGAAAAACTAATTTTCTGAAAGAGGCTTTATATGGGGGATAGGAGCAAATATGAACCGATCCCGATTAAATGGGCTGGATAGATTTATATTTATATAATAATTGTTTCATTGCAATAACAGTGTTAATAAGTGAATTGCGGATATTCAAGTCAAATGAAGTCCCAGCATTTAGGAATTCGGCAAGTTCATTAAGGCTTGTATAAAACTTAGTTGTGCGAACTTTTATCGAGATACATTTATATTATACAGAATTATAAGTTCAAAAGCCCTTTTCGGATGGTTCAGTTATATGGGGGCTAGGTGAAATAATGGACCGATTTTAACCATTTTCAATAGGCTTCGTCCTTGGGTCAAAAGAAACATGTATGCCAAATTTCATAAAATTATATTGAAAATTGCGACCTGTACTTTGATAACAACGTTTACATGAGACACGGACGGATGGACGGACGGACATCGTTAAATCAACTCATTCTGAGTCGATCGGTATACTTAAAGGTGGGTATAGTACTAATATTTTAGTGCGTTACAAACATCAGCACAAACACATATTCGGCTGTGCCGAATCTTAAATACCCTCCACAATAAACAGGTTATATAAATCATCAAATGTTAACGGTGGATTTAAATTCACCATAACATATCCTTTATTTTCATTACGCCTTAATTTGTATCTTTGTGAAAAAGGAAATAAAGATGTATTACAAAACTTTTTATATAGGTTTTTACGATTTTCAATATTGTTTATTCTAGTACCAAAATCTATATGTCGGACAAAATCATAGATCTGCATTACTTTTTGTAAAAAAATTGTTTGTAATTAATTAATTAATGCTATTTTTGGCTGTGCCGAATCTTTAATACCCTCCACCATAAACAGGTTACATAAATCATCAAATTGTAACGATGGATTTAAATTTACCATATACATACATATGAGCAAAATCAAATATTTTTAAGAATCGATGAAACTTAATTCAAATGCCTCCTATTTGCGTTAATCTTTTAAAATAAGTTTAAATGTTTTGATACATTTCGGTATAATAGACCAAAACACATGTCAGACCACTTGCTTATTATCTCTCAACTCTATGAACATTTAAAATTTTTAAAATTAAAAAAATGCTTTGAAATTTTCCAGTTTTTTCAGAAATTTCAAAACTGTACTCTCAGTTTATAACTTACAGAGCCATCCTTTATAAACAAGAGCCACAAAACTTTGCCGTATAAAAATTTAATTAATACTCTTAGGTGCAAATATATACCGTTGTAAACAAATATAACCAAAATTTTGCGTTTTAAATTTTTTTTAATTTTTTGAATGGTCCATGTGCACGCATTAATCAATTTAAATTTAAGTAACGGTATTTAGTAGGTGTAGTAATTTCACGCAATTTAAGGTGTATCTTATATGTCAGAGATCTAAGGGCATAGCAGGACCTTTACAAACTTGCCAAGAATAGGCGTAAATTTTTTTAAAAATATGAAATTTTTTAATGTGATATTCATAGCTGTTTACGAATATATTTGTAATACAGCGTAAATTTAATCTCATTATAATTAAATCCTCAGAGTCAAATGAGCATTAAAAAAATTGTAAATGCAAACTTTTTATGATAATTTTAAAATTTTTGAAAAAATTAGATATTGCGAAAGAAAAATAAAATTTCTTCATTTACAGTGGTCCTAGCAGCGTTTATCTGAAAAAACATTTTGCTTTCAGACAACTATAGCGCCATATGATTTGCGAAAATATTAATGTCAAATAAAAGCCTTCTTTTTGGATTATGCCAAAATCTGGTGCGCATTAAAATATTTTAAGGATATACAATTTTACGACATAAATGCAAATTTTATAACCTCAAAAATAAATTCACACCTATAGCAAAATGTTTAGCAATTTAAACACATTCACTATGAATTCATACATAATAATGACTTATAATTAAAATTATGTTTTCAAATGCGGCGAAAAAAATTTTGCAAAAATAAAAAAATATTAATATTGTACTTTGATTCTATATAAAAATATACGAGAAAACTACTTCAAATGCCTATAATTTCAAACCGACTGAGATATTAACTTAGTCAGTTCATTTTGCAATGCATTGAAAATCATCTCTAATTTTAGGACAATTTTTTCGAATTTTTTTATTTGCAAAATTTTGGGTTTGGAAAGAAATTGCAAAAAAATTAAAAAAATTCAGAGTTATGAGTAAAAATTTGAGACAACCTCGAAAAAAATTTGCTTTTTCACACATTTATTTGTATTTTTTACAAAAACTACTGTAGATAAATTGATGAATTTTGTCAGAGATATAACGCTTGGTGCCAACATCAACATTGTTAAAAATTGGATAAAACGGTGCACAATTTCATATACCTCCCATACAAATGTACATATTCCCGGAAATGAAATTATTGTTAATAACTTCCGTAATAATGCCGATATATTTACAAAATTTTACTAATTTAAGTTTTATGCCGATAGAATTCATATAAAGAAACAATTTTCTAAATCAGTTCATAATTGGTCATATCTCCCATATAAGGTTCCTTCAAAAATCACTTAAACGTACATAAATCATTACCAAATAACGATATGCATGCAAACTTGGCCACAAATATTGCTTTTATCTTACTATAAATTTTTTTCACGATCGATCCACAATAGACCATAGCTTCCCTACAAGGTCTCCATCTCAAAATCAATTAAACGCATATTTCTCATTCCTAAATAAAGGTATCCATACAAAATTTTGCACAAACATTGCTTTTATATACGGAATTGATACTGTAAAATTTGTTTACGATCGGTCCGTAATTGGTCGTAGCTCCCATACAAGGTCCCCTTTCGAGAATCACTTAAACGCATATTACTCATTACTATAACATGCACTATAAAATGGGAAAATATGCACTAAAAATGTGGAAAATATGAACCAAAAAAATATTTCCTTGTGAAATTTATTTATTGACACTAATTTTTCTTTTATCGTATTTAAGTAAATTTTTATAGATATTTAGAACTTTAGTTTTTGACAACAAATATATAGGTTCTTGATGACAGAGGTACCGCTTTATGTACTCTAATACCAATTTAACAGAATCACGAAATCAGAATCAGAAAATATTAAATAAAAACTGTCCAACACGAACAGGATTCGAACTTAAAATCTCCCAGTTGCTAGTTCTACGACACACCCACTACACTATTAACTAGCTTCGTAATTGTGTACAACTGTGATATTGTACATTTTTTTAAAAATCAAATTAAGTGTCGAAATTAGGTTCAACAATATTTTTTTTTTTTTTATTTTTTTCATAGGATCAACAACGTTGAAAATCTATTGTACCTCCCGTACAAAATTATATAAGTTTTATAACTTATCATATGAAATACATTTTTCTCACACATAGAAATTATTTTAAATAAAGAACATAGGTTAACATTTGTTAAATTTAGTACGTTCTGTAACAGTCTGTTAAGTGGTAGTTTTGTTTTTAATTGCATATTGTAAGGCGTAATGAAAGTAAGTCTAAAATATTAAGGCAAATTTGAATCAATCCATAAAATTTTATAATTTATAAAACCAGTTTAAGGTGGAGGGTATTTAAGATTCGGCAAAGCCGAATATAGCACTCTAACTTGTTTAAATTCTATTATTTTAAACCACTATAATTTTTACGTTTTCATATTTATCATATGTAATTATTACCCAATTCAACCACTAAATATGGTTCTTGTCAGAGGAAAAAAAATTTCGAAAACAAATTTCATTCAATTCTTAAAAATTTTTGATTTGCTCATATATCCTTTATTTTCATTATGCCTTAAACTATACCATGTAAAACGGAACTAACACTTAACACACTGTTACATAATGTACTAAATTTAACAAATCGCCACCAGAAATGCAAAAGGGCGTAACAAAACTTTTCAAAATTTTACAGGAGAGGCAAAAAAGTAAATATAATTAAAACTATTGTTGTTATAAAAATGTCTCCTTCTTCCGTGACTCCAGACATTGTCTATTATGATGCTTTTTAGAACATTCTGACTTGTGAAAATGTCTAATTTGTTGTTACGCCCTTTTGAATTTCATATTAATAAAATTAGTGTTTTTGACAATAAAGTTCTAAAAATTTGCGACAACTTGTATTTCGATGTGGAGGATCGTGAATCAAAAAGTCGATTTTCAAATTTTTGGTTGTTACGCCTTTTTGCATTTCAGGTGACGAAATGTTAAACTATGATAAATGTTTAACATTATTTGTATCTGCGTGAAAATGGAAATAAAGATGCATTACAAAACTTTTTATATAATTTTGTTTGTAAAAACTTGTGTTCCGATTTTTACGATTTTCAACATTGTTTATCCTTGTATCAAAATCTGTATGTCGGACAAGATCATTGATCTGCATTACTTTTGTAAAAAGTGAACAAGAAATAGTGAAAAACAATGATTAACCCCAGCCTTATGTAAATGCACTTACCCAGCAATAAAGAACTTCCAAAGAAGCGAAAAGGAAGTACAATTTACTGTATGGAAGAACTAAAAAGACATGCAGAAGTGATGATTTTAGCAAAGACTTGTCATAAGAGGGATGTTGTTTTTATTCGATTCCTACTACTACTACTTTTTAAATCATTCTGAAGAAGTAATATTAACATTAATAAGAGAAATAGAGAAAAAGAGAATTTAACACAAAAGCCCAAAAATAATATTTTTTAACTCATAAAAATGTAAGACCAAAAAATATAAGTTTAGCATTAAAAAAATATAATTATTGTCGCTTCTTCGGAAGTCATTTAACACCACTTTCACAGAAAAATGTTATTCTTTTGGAAGAACTTCGTTTTATTTTTGCTGGATAGTAATTATTTTCCAAATTGAAAAAAGGGCGATTTTTGATTTGGCCCATATATGGAAAAAATACTCAAATAATTAATTTGGTTCTCTAAATTTAAACACAATTTATTTAAACGTACATAGCTAAATCGACTGAAATTTTTATAAGGACTCCCAATATTCATACATATGTATGTCCATAGTAGTGCACCACAAAGTATATACTCAGCGTTGTCGTTTTGGGCTTTTCCTACAAAATTTGGTAGGATGGTAGTTTATTTACTGTATTAAAATATTAAAATTAGTCTATATCAAAATCTTATTACATTTTTGAATCATTAAATGGATTTGGAATAACGCCTTATAACAGCACTTGAGGATTAAAAACAAAAGATTTTTCTAGAGTCATTAATTTCTTAAAACAATTTATGTTAATTTTATCACAAATTTCATCGTAATTTGAATTTGAGAACGACGTAATGTGGGAGCTAGGGCAAAATTTTGTCTGAAATTCTGAAACAAAGAAATATGTAGTTTATGACGGATTGTATCGAAGTTGTCACCTGAAATGCAAAGAGGCACAATAACCAAAATATTGAAAACTTTTTTATTGAAAATAGTTCACTGCATCAAAATGTATATTCCCGAAAATTTTAAGAACTCTATTGTCAAAGACAGGTCCATATTAATATTATTTTGGGCTATTTTATGTGGCAGTTAGGGAACCGATATTATGATTTTTGGGTACTTCAAACTGAGTGGGGGTAAATTTGCTTACAATTGCTACTTAACCAACATAGTTTTGAACATTAAAATTATTTTTCAGAAGTTTTCCGATTTGTATTGGGTCTTTATACAATTATATATAACAAATTTAATCGAAACATTTTAATCCTTGTAATTAGGTACAAAATATAAATATTTCCTGTTGTTAAGTCGTTTGGGTTTTACAAAATTCATATCTTCAAGAACGTTTCCCTACACAAATTAACAAAGAATCTCAAGAAATAAATGTATCATAAAAGCTTTCATACATTGTTTTTAGATCTTACAAAGATGGCTGAAAATTTTTCAGAAAATGTCTAAAAATTGTATGTTGACACGAACGATAGACATTTTCTGAAAATTGTTCTGCCAATATTGTTAGATCTAATATCAGTTTATACAAAGTTTAACACCCTTTTGCATTTTTGGGCGACGAAATACCTTAATAAATAAGTCACAGTTTTCACAAAAAATAATTTTATATGATTTTCAAAATTTGGTAGGTTTTAAACCATAGAAAAGGTATACATAGAACTGAAACTGAGTATGACAAAACCTAAGTCTGCTGTCAAAAACCTAAGTCGTGAGAATGTATTAGTTGAAAAATATGTAACCCAACAAACACAAACTCTTTCGTTTAAAAAGTTTTTATATTTTTGTTTGATATTATATTTCGATATTTTATGAAATAATGGTTTGAATTAGCCATTTTTATTCAATATCAGTTGACCAATGTAAGAAAGATCTTCATTAAAAATTATTTTTAATTTTAAATAAACTCTTTGTGGTTGCTGGGTTGAGTCAATATTGACACTTGAAAATAATATTAAAAAATAAAAACGATTGAAATTTTTTTTTTTTTTCTGAAAATGTTTTCAATAATTTTATGGGAAAACATAACTTTTAGCAGTGTTATTGCAGCAGCAGGGGCTATTTTGCCAAAGGAATTGTGCTAATGCTAAAATTAACGCTTGATATGAACGATTATTGTTAATTTCAAAGCAGCCCAAATGCAGTCAAAATACACCCTACACCACACTAATGGGAACGGTATTTTGTTTACGTCTTAAAGTTTGTAACACCTGCGTCGATGTAATCATGTAATCCGCCCATAAATTAGCCTATTGAACTTTTTTGTAAGCGGTACATGCTATACAAGAATAGGGTATTTATAAAATTCGACTCAACAAATTTTATATATACGAAATTTTGACTATATATTGTTATAATGAGTAGTACATTCATTAATTAAGCAAACATCAATCTCTTGAATATAACTTCTACATTAAAAAATACTAAATAACTTATTGCTACTTACTCGCAATGTGGTAGGGTATGATGTATTCGGATACATTTTGTACTTTCATATTTTTGTTATTTTATGTAAACAAAAATAAAAATACTCATACAATTGTATTAAATTCACACAGAACCTGTACATGTGAGAGAGTAATATTTCTTATTCTCAGTTTCAGTTCTATTTATTTTTCTATGTTTTAAACGATTTTGGTTTTTTTTTTTGTCAAAAATTTGGTAGGTTTAAAATTTGGTTAGTGGCAACGCTGCTAATACTATAAGTATAAATGAGAGAATGAGTGTAACTGATATTGTATGCTTTTGCTCATCCACTCTATCCACAAAAACAATACCAGTTGCTTATGGTTTTGAGTTGAATACTGTATTCAGCGTTGCCACTCACAATTTATTTTTCTTACCAAAGTTCCAATAAAAAATTACCAAAACGTTCCAAAAACTACAAAATTTTTCCTTAGGGACAATTGCTTCTGTTTAGAGTTCCATTATTTTTAAAACTAATATGTAATATCATACAATGATTTGGTCCAAAGAATATATGGTTTACTTTTACGTAATTAGACAAAATGTCCAAATACTTTGGTACTATATAGTTAAGAAATACATAATTGCAGTTTTCGAAAAAATTTGTACCAAAATCATTCCCGAGAAAATATCGTACAAATTGAGGACTTTATGGATAAATAATTTTATTATACTACGGTTAACTAATTTGTTATTTATTGATAATAAAATTATTTTCCGTAAAAGGGTCTATATGGCTGTAATAGGATCAATTGTGGACCAATCGACATAAATTAGATAAAGATTTCGGTTCTTAAAACTGTTTCAACAGACAGACGGGCGGACATGGCTATATCGTCTTAGAATCTAATAAAAACCTAGAAAAAATATATACATACATACAATCTGGCTTCTTAGACAAAAATGAATTAGTTTGGCCTCCAGTAGGTTAGTGCTTTATGTTATAGTCAGACCTGACGTCGTGCGTTCGATTTCCACCTGAGGCATTGGTTAGGAAGTTCACAAAGGGACCGATGCAGGCCTAAAAGTATTCCTTCGGATTTTATGTAACATCCTCATTTCAAACTAACTAACTTACTAACATACATGAATCAGAAATGTTGAAATACATAGAAATTTGATATTTTCTTAGAACAAACAATATAAACTTAACAAGGATAAACAAATATAAGCTTAACAAGGATAAACAAGATTGACGTATTTATTAAAATTCTTATTATGCCATAACAAGGTCATAAATGTTTACAAATTCATATGCATGAGATCAAAATTATCCCATCCTACCAAATTTGAACCAAAATTTAAACCTACCAACCAAACTACCAAAAGTCATATATATAATATATATATATATATATATATATATATATATATATATATATATATATATATATATATATATATATATATATATATATAAATACCTTTATGAAAAATAATTTCTTTTATTGTTATGTACAGAAGATATGTTTTTATTTTTAATTTTAATTTTTTAAATTTTTATAATTTAAAAAATTAAAATTAAAAATAAAAACATATCTTCTGTACATAACAATAAAAGAAATTATTTTTCATAAAGGTATTTATTTATATATATATATATATATATATATATATATATATATATATATATATATATATATATATATGTGTGTTTTTGTATACGTTTTTGTGTTATGCTTCAATCAAAATAAATATGACTTTAATTTTTTAAATTTTAATGTTTACAATATGAAGATTTTTTCTTAAAAAAATTTTTTTTTGGTTAATTTGAAGGATTTCGTTGAAATTTATATGGCAACACTGAGAGCAAAACAAATATGTTACTCTTATTCACTTTGTACTCACTCACAGTACCTATGTTTAAGAAAATAATAATATCTACTTGAACCAGAACTACTCAACTACTCATCAATACGCACTCACAGTAGTAGACACTGCAATTTAAATGTTTTTAATGAAAATAATTACTTTATCAAGATTCGTATCCCTAATGTTCCACTTCTCATGCCACTCTTCTACCCACAACACCACTTGGTCCAATTTTCCACATAGTTGATCCTTGTATATAAAGCCATATAACTTCCAAAATTCATTTGTTTATCTGCAGTAGTTTTTGTAAAAAGACAAAAAAATCAGTTGAAAAAGCAAGATTTTTTTAGAGGTTGTCTGAAATTTTTACTCATATCTCTGAACCTATTATTGCTGATTTTCAATACCAAACTGTATAATGAATGTTTTGAGTGAATTTCCATTGCTTCGTTTTAACGTTAGCGTGTTTTACACAGACAAACAGACGGACATAGCAATCAATAATATATATGTATATACTTTGTTGGGTCTCAGATAAATATTTCTTGCTGTTACACACGGAATGACAAAGTTTTATATACCATCTATCAACACTGATGGTGGTGAAGGGTATAAAAATATAATTATTTTCGCTTCTTCGGAAGTTATTTAATATCACTTTCACAGAAAAATTTTATTATTTAAGAAGAACTTCGTTTTATTTTTGCTGGGTATTAATTATTTTCCAAATTGAAGAAAGTACGATTTCTGATTTGGCCCATGTATGGAAAAAATATTTTAAAGCATTAATTAGATTCTCTAAATTTAAACACTACTTATTCATGTATGTTTCGTCCCTGTTTTGAATTTTAGTACTATGTGGAATTTTTCGAAATTTTTTTTATTATTGCAATTTGTACCTCTACTGGTTGTACTTATGTGTACAAAAGCACCATAATATTATTTTATTTGCACTAGTTAATCTGACAACGTCAATAAAGGATCCTCACTCACATTTTGGTGCACTGATCAACTTAAACTTTTCGGGGCGATCAATTCTCGTCCGTCCTTCCGTTAATATTTTTCTAGAAACATTTTAATTTAAGAACTTGCGGTACTTATATGAAAAAACGAAGTAGGCTATATTTAGAATTCCGATTTTTATGAAATTTGGTGGGAGTAAATTTAGACCACAAAATTAAATTTCAAATTGAAAGTGAAATTGCAACTTCTAGACCAATTTGAAATTTTGCATAAACAGATGCAAAGTCGGAATTCTAAGATAAATGATTTAATAAGAATTAAATAAGTATTTTCTGTTAGCTTAGGAAAATGAAAACAAAATAATTCGAAAACTGATGATCCGCGAAAATAATCTTTATCAAAATATTGGAATTTATATTCTCTACAAAAGTTGTAATAACATCAAAAGTCGTACGACGAACAATAATAGAGATATATGCAAAGAATTGATGCCTTTGACTTCCACTATCTCATTAGGACTGCGACTTTTAGTTCCTTATAAAGATTGTTTAGATGTATCGCTGATGTTGTGGATGTAACGCTAACATTCGCTGCATGTTATTATAATTGGTCAAATATACCCCTTAAAGACCCTAAACACAAATATCGAAAGAAATCTTAAATTGGAAGAATTTTTCAATATAAAAACTGTTTTCCAAAAAGTCCTATGTGGAGTTTTTTTGAATTGCGCTAAAACGCGTTAAAAATTCGGTTATGTTTCAAAATACATATTAATTACATTAGCTAATGAATCCGAAAAGATACATATTTCAAAATTTCATAAGGGCCCCCTGAGATTAATATTTCTTAGTGTTACACTCAGAATAACAAACCTGCTCCAGTGATGGTGGTAGAGGTTATAATAATCTAATTTTGAAAAGATACAGATTCCTTTCAAAAATCTAATTTTTTTAAGAGGAAGATTCGAACCACTTATGCTCCGTTTCTCATTCCACTGTACTACCCACCGCCCCCCCGGGCATGTTTCCTTGTCAAGATACATTTCTGTTATCGTTCCTAGATGCAAGGAGCGGTACAAATTACAGAGCATGGATTAATAAAATGTTGGAATTGAGCTGATAATGCGAAGAATTGGTAAACGAAGATGAACGATGTTTCCGATGTCTACTTTGAATTCTATAAAGAGAATGGAGTGATTGATGGATTTGACGGATGTGTGATAATGGGGAACCGATGTAAGATGAACGATGAATGATGAATGAGAGTTAGACTACGGTCTATCTAGCCAATGGAGTGCGACCACTGAAATAAAGTCTGTGACCACTTAAATAAAGTCTTGTCAATTAATATAATCTGTGTTTTTCGGACTACCAATTAGTCCCCTAGGTGCTGTTGCCGAATCAACAGAGCCTTAGTAGTGTGGTTGGGCGACATTATGTCGGGGTAGATTGAGCTCGCTCATGACACCTGTATTTCCTCAACGTGACTACTTTGGCAAGAGATTAGATAGCTCGAGTACTTGAGCAAAGTGCTTGTACATGGACCGGCATATCCATGTACAAAGATTGCGACCTGCGTGTAACAAACACAAAGGGGCAGTGGTGAGTTGTTTACTTGATGCTCACCCAGTGGTTGAAAAAGTACCACCGTGGGATAGGGCTACACGCCAGGTACTCACGTAAAGCACTTCGACATCTTGTACTACCCACAAGACCACTACCTTACTTGGTCGCTTAATAACTAATGTTTATCATAAAAATTCTAGATTATTTTCTGTATGTACAAAAAAACAGTTGCTGAATACCTTTTGTCAACACTGATCTAACAAAAAATTAAACAGTTACGTTTTCTTATTGTCTGTTTGTTTGTTTTTTAAGTTACTTAGTTTCCAAAACTAAGATTTATTTGGCCAGTAATTAAAAATTATACAACGCCATCACCAATTCTAGCTAGAAAAAACTAGCTCATATGTCCCAATATCATGATATCAAAATTAAAAACTTAGGTTAAGTCAACACGATTGCACATGGTCAAATATGCACCTCAAGAAAAACTGTAACTCGGTACAGTTATCTGACGTCACAAATTGGCCAATGCGTTTTGAAACGCAAAACTCTCGAAGGCAGAGCAAAAAGGACGGCCTGATTACCCTTAAGCGATAATGGCAACGACGGTCTTCCTCCACCCAGAGCTGAATTACGAATGTTACGTTTTCTTAATGTGCGAATTTTTTTGGTCGCGCGTTAGCAAAGAAATTCGTATTTTTATGTATTTTATGTAGAACCGGCAACTGTAAGGATCTAGGTTCAAACTAGGGTATTCAAACGATTAATCGTCGATCGGTTAATCGATGAATTTTTGTCGATTAATCGTTCGAATAAATTAAAAATGCCAAATTGCGAATAACGAATAAACCGAATAATTTCTATCAAATAACCGATTAATAAAAACTCACTTTTTAACAGTAAAACAGATATATATCTCATACAAAATTCAATATCTTTATAATAAATTTTCTTCCTTTAATTTAATTATTTTTCAATAATAGTTGTGTTTTGTTGCTATCAATGAGTGTTAACGCTTAAAGTTAGCAACAAAACGAACATTACCTGACTTGGCATCACTCCACAGAAGAAATCTGCTAAATCTTGAAATTATTTACAATTTCTTGAAAAGGTTTTTTTATTTGGTAATTTTCTTTGATTTAAATTTTATTTTAAAATATTTTTTTAGAAGAAAGTTTATTTTATGATTTTTATATAAATGCTTCAGAAACATTTTTGTTCTGATTTACCTACTTTTAGCATGGGTTCATACAGAAACCCTTCAGACTCTTGAACAGCAATCTTAAAAATAATGATATCGCCTTTACTTCTACAATCAGTTTTGAGGAATATTGCTGTGTTTCTTAAGTATTTCTAATAAGTTCTTCATAGTGCAGTAACATTCTACTACTTTTGATTACTCAATACTACTCAATACATACTTAATACTACTCGATACTTTAAAGGGCTTTAATTCAAAAACGAGGAATTTATCTGCTATTTCAGTAAAGTAAGACCAGACAAATCATTTTTGAGTTAAATTCTCAACTATGTAAATTACCAAATTTTTTATACCCTATACCACTATAATGGGAAGGGTATTATGCGTTTGTGCTGATGTTTGTAACGCATTAATATATTAGAATCACTTTCTGAGTCGATTTAACGATTTAACAAATTTACGTTTGTTTTGAGCCAATGACGAAGGCTATTGAAAATGGTTAAAATTGGTACATTAATTAATCTAGCCCTCATACAACTAAACCATCCGAAAATGGCTTTTGAGCTCATAATTATGCATAATATAGATATATCTCGATGAAAGTTCGCACAACTAAGTTTTATACAAGCCTTGATTAATTACCTTGCCGAATTTCGACTTCATTTGACCCTAGCCCCCATACAAAGCCCCCTTCAGAAAGGTAATATCCAGAGGATTTTAAGGAGAATAAATAATTTCTAATATTTGAAAAATAATAATTAAAAAAATTACATAGTATTGAACTCAAAATAATTGAAAATTATCATTTTCTTGATTATAAGAAAAAATATTGTAAAAACAATAAAATTAATAAAAAACATCCATTTTACTTTTATTCGATTAACCGAATAATTTTGAATTATCCGATTATTAACCGGCTAACATAAAACCTCAAATAATTATTTGTCGAATAAACCGAATAACCCAAAAACTCGAATAATTAAATACCCTAGTTAGGACCGAACCCCCCCCCCCCCCCCGCACCGCTGGAAGCTAGCATTCAAAGGCTCCCGCAGTCCTATCCCTTTACAGTCATTTGAAATTCGAATTACTGTGATCCTTTTGTTAGTTTTTTAGTAGTTCGAAATAAAGAGAAGTGTTAAGTCATTTTAATACTTTAGCGTGAATCTTTCACTCGTGAACATTACATAATTAATGGCGCCCAACTTGGGGCCGATAGGACTATAAGTTTAGAGTGCTCTACAAAATTTTACGTTTTTCTTTAAGTAAATTTCAACTTTAGGCTTAGCTTTCATTTTACATAATAAATGCAGATTCTTTTGGTGAATAATTCCTCCGGTTTTGCAGGATTTTTACAACTATTTGAGGTAGAATGGTTCGAATAAGTTGTCCGCTTAATGCTGAGGGATTTTTTTCAACAAAAATGTCAGCGTTTATTTATGCTAAATGGTAGTTTATGCAATATTATTCAATAAAGAAAAATTATGTTGAAAACTTTTGAAGCATTCTTAGTGCATGTCGGATTTCATATATTGTGCAACTTGCGATTATATGACCAAGACACTTCGAAGCTGCGAAATCGCATATTTGTTAAGTTCCCTTTAATGAAATATTGGAATATTGAAAATTGATATTGAAAGGAATTTTTCTTTTCTATCGTTGAAAAAATTTAAAGTTATTGTTCGCATAAGTCTGTATAAACAAGTTAATAATTGTTGGTTTTTGATGTTAGGTAAAAAAGAAATCAATTGATATTTTTCAGGATTAATACTTTTTCATTAAATTCAAAATCGAAAAGCTTTTATATTTTATAAAGCCTTGAACGGAATCAAACCAATTTATATTTAAAAGGAAAGTTATGTTTCTACATGTTTAAAACTCGTTCTGATAATTCTGGGACAATAAAGTAATTGCTAAAGGCCGTTAGTTCTTAAAATTTTCAATTAATTTTCATTTTATTTTATTTTGAAAACATTAAAGTTGTTAATGAATCCACATCTCCTGAAACAATTTACCAATCTTTGCTAATAAAGGAAATCAATAATTTAATGTCTGAAATCATAAATTCTAACAGCTAGTTGATCAAAAAGAAAACTTAAGCTTTAAATTTTTCATAAAGTTAATATTTGGAAATAATTTTTTATGTAAAAAAGTTTATACTCATTTTAAAGTTAAATTAGGTCGGATTTTTTGGTAACTTGAAAGTTTTCAATATTTACTGAAATACAAATTTTTGATTATGTATGAAAATTTTTTGTAGTATTTTTTGATTATTCCAAATATTTTTTATATTTTCAAAGTTTAAGTATTTCATTACTATAACCCTTTTTGGAAATATTCAAAAGACTTCGCTATTTCATAAAGTTCAAGAAACGAATATCTTTTCAATATTATAACGAATTTCTTTAAGTTTTGCTGCATTAAAACAAAACATTATAAAACCTGGTAAACCAGTGTACATAATTTTCTGGAAGCCAATAATTAAAATTTGTTCAGACAATTTAACGATTAAAAACACATGAGCTAAAACTCAACTTATTAGTTTACAAAATTTGTGAAACAATACGGAAAAATTTAGAATTGGTGAAAATTAAATCAAATATTGGAAATATTCTCACTATATCTTATTTTTAAAACAATAAATATTAAAAAGTTTAAGAACCAATGTTATCAAACTTTATTATACGAAGGTATTTAGCATAATTTGCCACTTAAACCATATTTATCTTTTATACTTTTAATGGTTTTTTTTAATAAGAAGAAAACTCAATCATTTAATGCTCTCAAAAGTTAAGCATTATATTTGATAATAATATTCAATTACCAAATTTCAAACATCTCAAATTTTATTTGCAAAATAAATTTATTAATAGGCGATTTACTAGTGTTTTGTTTTTGAAAGTTGAATAATGATTTCATTTATTTATTTATTTTACGATTGTTTTCAAGTTTAATTCGTTCGTTTAACGAAAGGCTAATAGTTTGTCTGCCTGAATAATTTCCCAAAATTTACTTCGAATTTTAATATAACAGATTCCTGATCAGTTGAGTATATCTAGTTTCTTTAATTAATATACTTTTACAAATTGAACAATATGGCAAGTGAAAGAACATCACCTGAAGCAAGTTTACCACCCCCATTGCCTTTGGCACCACTTCAGAAAGAGCCCTCAGTATGTCATGTCTGTCACGAGACAATGTTGGAAGGTTCAGATTGTTTAATAATCCAACTTTGCTCTCATGCTTTCCATCGACATTGCATAGAGTCCCATTTAATGTCCAGCTCGGAATGTCCGGAATGTAAACGGACTTGTCAATTATCCGAACTTCGGAAACTAGTAATAGTCCCCAGAATAACAGCAGCCAGAACTGCTTCTAAAGCTAAACCCAAGATCAATCAAGATACAAATGTAACAACATCGGAAACGATTCAAAATATTCCCAACGAGAATCAGTTAAACTCACCAGTTCGAATTAATAAATCATTGGTAAAACTGCTTGCAAAAACGAACAATTTTTTGCTACGGTTGCGGTCTAAAAGGATTCTATAAACCAAATTGCACCAATTGTTTGTCGAGGAAGAATCCAAAAAACTTTCGACCTCCAGGTCCCTCGAAAGACAAAATCTAAATCTCAGCCTAGACGATAATACCAAAAATAACCATTTATTAAATACCAAATGTGAAAAATTTTCAAATCCCAAATGCGACAACTATTTTAATCCCAAACGTGACAATTCTCCTAATACCAAATTTGACCATTCAAGCAATATCGATAATTCCCAAGTTTCCCCTTATTTACCTAAACATAACAGCTTTGAAAACACCAAAATGAGAATCCTAAAGCGTCCCGAAACATCAAGCGATCCTTGCTAAATTTTCATGTTATACGAAATGTAAATTCAGTGTGAAAACTGCTGATGGCAAGTCACAACCTGTTTGTGGCTGGCTTGATGTCGAAATTTTCTTTAGAAACGAGTGCAAAAGAATTAAATTATTTGTGATACCATCAATATCACAAAGATTGATTCTTTGTATTGACTTCTGGAAGGAATTTGCACTGTTTCCAGATATTGTTGGGTCTGTAGACATTATTTCTTTTAATCAAAAGTCCAACTTGTCCTTATAAGATCTTTCCGTTCTCACACAGAAGTCCGAAAGTCTGTCCGATAATAATTGTTCTCTATTAAAATCTCCATTAGATGAAAATCTATATCCCTTATCCGAAGGACAACGGCAACAGCTTAAGGCTGTTTTAAATCTTTTTCCGAACTTTGAAAAATAAGGGTTAGGGAGAACCAGTCTTATTAGACACTCGATTGATGTAGGTAATACTACACCAATCAAGTCACGGTTCTATCCAGTTTCTCCCGCGGTTGAGAGACTGATGTTTGGTGAACTTGATCGAATGTTGGCGCTAGGGGTGATTGAACCATCCACATCCACCTGGAGTTCACCAATGCGTTTGGTTGTGAAACCAAACGAGGTCCGTTTATGCTTAGATGCTCGAAAGGTAATTCAGTAACCAAAAAGGATGCGTATCCTTTACCAAATCTTGAGGGAATATTCGCAAGACTTACACAGGCCAATATCATCACGAAACTAGATCTTAAAGATGCCTACTGGCAGATTGCCTTAGACGAAAAATCAAAACCTCTGACGGCATTCACAGTTCCGGGAAGGCCACTCTACCAATTCGTAGTAATGCCTTTCGGACTGTGCAATGCTCCTCAGACCATGTCAAGACTTATGGATGAAATAATTCCACCAGATCTACGGCATTCTGTCTTTGGGTATCTTGATGATCTAGTCATTGTTTCAGAAAATTTTACAGATCACATTGAAGTTTTAGTTCGTATAGCATCACAATTTAGGAAAGCCAATTTGACGTTAAATATGTCCAAATCCAAATTCTGCATTACAAAAGTGAACTACTTAGGATACGTGATAGGAAACGGTGGAATCACAACAGATCCCGAAAAAGTAACAGCAATAAACAACTGGCCTGTTCCCAAAACGTTAAAGCAGGTTAGAGGATTTCTTGGTTTGGCGGGGTGGTATAGACGCTTCATTGAGAATTTTTCGTCAGTGGTATTTCCGATTACCGAAGTGTTGTCATCAAAAAAGGTGTTTAAGTGGACACAGGAGGCTCAGGAAGCTTTCGAAAAAGTGAAAAAGTTACTCACCTCGGCTCCTGTGTTAACGAATCCAGATTTCAGCAAGAAATTCTTTCTGCACTGTGACGCCAGTGATTTCGGAATAGGGTCAGTTCTGGTGCAATTGGATGACCAAGGTGAAGAGCGTCCAATTGCATACATGAGTAAGAAGTTAAATTCAGCGCAACGAAATTACAGCGTCACAGAGGGAGAATGTCTTGCTGCAATGGAAGCCATTAAACGATTTTGATGCTATTTGGAGATGCAGGAGTTCGAAGTGATAACTGATCACTCTAGCATCCTATGGCTCATGCTACAACAAGATTTGAGCGGAAGGTTGGCCAGGTGGGTGTTTAAGCTTCAAGCTTATAATTTTACTATAAGCCACCGAAAAGGCAAAGGACATGTGGTACCAGATGCTCTGTCCAGAATCCCAAATGATGATATTGCAGCCTTGGAAATAGTTGAGCCTGTTTGAATTCTCCATACTTCGATGATCCAGATTATATCGATTTAAAACGAAAAGTATCTGACCAACCTGCGAAATACCCTGATCTTGAAATAATCGACAAATACCTCTACTACCGAACCGAACACTACACTGGCAACGAAGATGAGGAGCAGCTGTGTTGGAAATTATGGGTTCAATACAATTTAAGAAACGATACCATTTCAAAAGCTCATGACACACCAGTGACAGCCCATGGTGGAATGGCCAAGAGTTGCTAAGGAGACACTTTTTCGTGAATGCGAAATCTGTAAAACTCCAAAGGTCCTAACGTTGTAATGAAACCGCCAATGGGAAACTCAAATATCTCAATCCCACCATTCCAGCGCCTTTATGTCGACATACTAGGTCCCTACCCTCGCAGCAAATCTGGGTATATTGGTCTTTTAATCGTCTTAGACCATTTAACGAAGTTTCACTGGTTGTGTCCCTTGAGAAAATTTACGTCCACAGTCATTCAAGAATTCTTGAAAAAACATATTTTCCACGTATATGGTGTGCCAGAAGAAATTGTCAGCGATAATGGTAGTCAGTTTTGTGCTAATGACCTGAATGCATTTTTAACATCCTACGGAATCAAACACATCTACACAGCGTTATACTCCCCCCAATCCAACGCCTCTGAACGTGTTAACCGGTCGCTTATTGCCGGTATAAGAGCATACTTAAAATCTGATCAACGCCTATGGGATGAAAAACTAACCGAAATCTGTTGTGCCTTACGTAACTCCTATCACCAGTCTATTAAGTCTTCACCTTTACACGCTTTATTTGGATTCGATATGATCACGCATGCGACATCATATGAGTTGCTGCGAAAATTAAACCTACTGAATGAACCAACAGCTATAGTTTCCAGAGATGTCAGTCTTCAACTGATTCGTCATGATATACGAAAGTGTATTAAAAAGGCCCAAGAAACGAATCAACATCAATACAACCTTCGCACAAGACCACAAAACTTTTCAGTGGGCCAAGAAGTTTTTCGAAGGAACTTCGCACAAAGCAGTGCTGAAAAGCATTTTAATGCTAAATTGTCACCTCTATTTATTAGGGCCAGGGTGAAAGAAAAGATAGGTAACAATTATTATATATTGGAAGACCTAAAGGGCAAGACTATTGGAACATTTCATGGTAAGGATATTGGAATTTAACGCCCTTTTTCCAACTAATTTTTTAACGTATGACTAGAAAATTGTTCGGTTTTGTAATGGTCGTTTTAGTAAAATACTATTTTGGTTTTATTGACATGATCATTAACAACTACTTGTCAACATTATATACTTCCATTTCTCTCTCTTTGGCAACATCCCTAATAAATTCGTAATTTTCCAAATCTACATATTAACTTCATCTCTAGTGTATAACTTCATCTAACACCAAGTAAACAGTCACACATTACATATGTACATATATCAAAACAATAAATATTCTTTTATATAATCTTACATACAGATGTACATTTTAAAAACAATCTGATTACCACTTATAGCTAAATTTACTACTTTTTGTTACAACAGTATAAGTTGAACAACTCTACATTTGGTAAAATTCTTATGGCACGAGGTTTGGTAGCTTGTATAATTTATCTTTAAATTCTTTTTTTCTTCGACTCTAAGGCAGAAATATTCCAATTTACCATAAAAAAAACTAAAATAAAAGTTTAATATTAATTTCGAAATTAAGTAAATTAATTTAATTGTGTGACCGTGAAGAAACTCATTTGCAGTCAAATTATCTTCAATTATCTCAAAATTTATATGGAAAATCTACAAGTGGAGTCAAATGAACTTCTGCTCCCTGCTGATATAATAATCTTAACCAGCCATAGAATATTGAAGAACATTTATATGCTTTTTATTGCTCCAATTCTGGAACTTTCAAGGTATTAATATCCCATATCATGCTAAAGCCAAGCCCAACCTCACCAGCCTAAAATCGGTTTCCATATTACTACTCATATAAGGGATCACCAACAATCTTTTACATAAATACACCTCAAAGGTTAAACTAGATTGATCTAAAGCACAACGTCATTATCGTCATTATTAAGATCTGCATTAAATGTCAGTATCGTTTCAGTTTATTATAAAATCGAAATTGAACTTTAATTATCCCTAATCAAAGTTACGTAATCAGTGCTCAGATTGACTAATCACATGTTAAAATCATAAAGTATACAGTTTAAACACAATTAACCAATTAAAACAATAAGAATATTACGATTTAAAGCTGAAAATTATTCTACCTAACCTAAACATGCCTATAAAAACGTGATTATGAAACTATTAATACCAAATTAATCTAATCATTCACATTATTCTAAAACTTATATTTTAAATATGATTTTCTAAAATTATTTAAACACTAATCCAAAATCAACTACACACTATGCTAAAATCTAATATCTAATTAAAAACTTTTCTAAAATTTATTAAACTTATATGAAATACAAATCAATATAAATGTGGGAGATATATTAATTCAGTTTTTGCTTTCCATGAACTCAAATACCTAAAGCATAAATTGTCCCTACATCTGTATTCATTTATATTACAATTCTAACTTAATATTCCAAATTTTAAGTCTAAATATCACAGAAATTTATAAAACTTAATGCTAATTTTAAAATCTACTCGTAAAATATAATGCTAACCTAATAAGAAGTGAACTATGTACATATATATCACAGAAGTCTATTAAACTTATAGCTAATCTGTAACTCTACTCTTAAAATATAACATGAATTTAATTATAACATGCTAAACTAACAAATAGTAACCTAAATATCACCGATATATACTTATAAACTAAAACTTTATAACAAATCTGGCAAAAAGATACCTTTAATGCAAGTTGCTGTTGTTGCCAACAATAATGTTAATACCATTTGATTAACCCGTGAAAGGACATATTAGTTTTTTATTCAAATTGTGTTAATTTTCGCGAAGTATTAAAACATTAGGTTTTGTTATAGTGTTAAAATTATTTTTTTTATAATTACAATGTGTATAAATAAGTTTATTTACTATTAAAAGTTAGTTAAATAAAAAGTTTTGTATAACATTATGGAAATGTAAATTAAACTATCAGGGTGTTTTCTTTTGGTAAATATGGAAAAGTAGTGTAAGACTTAATTTGAGTTATCTTTGGGGTTTCAATAATATTATGGCCTTTGAAACAATGGTAGGCGCGGGTTTTGAGGCTAATCCTCTCTGCTCCATCTGAGAGAGATGTTAAAATAGGACATGAATTCTGACACCTTTATCATTAGTAATTTTATTTTGTTAATAATGTCTAGATTGGGGAAAAATCGTTTTTAGATTCTAGGCATTCTGGCCCTGACACCACAATCTTGAAAAATAGGGAGTCTAAAATAAAATATTTTTTAATGCATATGATGGTGTATTGGTTAGGTCCGAACCCCCCCACACCGCTGAAAGCTAGCATTCAAAGGCTCCCACAGTCCTATCCCTTTACAGTCATTTGGAATTCGAATTACTGTGATCCTTTTGTTAGTTTTTTTAGTAGTTCGAAATAAAGAGATGTGTTAAGTCGTTTTAATACTTTAGCGTGAATTTTTTACTCGTGAACATTACAATCTAGCAACGTCTCCAGAGCCTTGGTTGAAGTAGTACACATGGCACCACAAGCAGCATGTACGCTGAACTCCCTGTAGTAGTTTGATATTGCATTTTTTGTCTAAAGCAGTCCACCAGATTATTGAAGCATAAGCTAGAATTGGTCTAATTACACTTTTATAAAGTCAATTTGTCATAGTAGGACCCCATTTCATGCATATAGTTCTCCTACATATCGCCCATCACAGATGTGCCTTGCTGATTCTATCCTCTATGTGACCGGAAGTTATTAACAATTAATGCATTTTCCGTGAATATGTACATTTGTATGGGAGGTATATGAAAATGTGGACCGATTTCGCCCATTTTTAACAGGAATCAAGCTTTCATATGGAAACAATTGTGTGCTGATTTTTATGAAATTATATCGCATAGTTTTTGTGCAAATTGTATTAGATTAGGGTCTCAGATGAATATTACTTGGTGTTACACACGGAATGACAAACTTATATATACCTTTTATCACCACTGATGGTGGTGGAGGCCCTCCACTGGAGGGTATAAAAATCTTCCTTTACGAGTTTTGAAAATTCTAGCTCTTACAGTTTCCCAGATATACGAATTTTTGCATTTAATTTATATGGAAGGTGCCAAACCCCTATTGAATGTCAGAGTTCTTCGTGCAAAATTGAGTATTCTAGCTCTAATAGCTTTCCAGATACTCGAATTTTTGTACTTAATTCATATGAGATGTACCAAGACTGCCTAAAAGTTGCTATTCCGCCCATTTTTGTCCTAAACATTCAATTTGATACTAAAGTTCCTCCGAAAAAAAAATGAGGACTCTAGCTGTTACATTTTCTCAGATATACTAATTAAAGATTTTGTTTGTATGGGAGGTGCCACGCCCACGTACAGGAAGACACTAAGAAAATTTCAGTAAAATTACATATAGATCCGTATAGGAGGTACCAAAACCCCCTTATGAAAGTCCACCCATTTTACTCATAAATATCCACGTGGATGTTAAAGGTCTTTGTGAAAAATTAAGATATTCTATCTCCAATAGTTTCCCAGATCAACGAATTTTAATATATAACTCATATTGGAGATAACACGGCCCCTTTTGCTAGTCCGCCCATTTTTGTCCTAAACATTCAATTTGATACTAAAGTTCCTCCGAATGACAACTCTAGTTGTTATATTTTCTCAGATATACTAATTTAAGATTTTCTTTATATGGGAGGTGCCACGCCCACTATAGCTAGGCTTATGTGTTCATATGGATGTCAAAGTTTTGTATACAAAATTTTAGGACTGTAGCTCTTGCGGTTTCTAAGATATGCTACTTTTAAAACTTATGTTGTATGTGGGCGTGGCACGTCGCCCACTTAAAATCTTGAAGTATAAAATAGCCTATAGTTCCTTTGAAACATACAGGAAGAGACTGTGAAAATTTCAGAAAAATCGGTTCAGCCGTTTAGTTGTCTATAAAGTCCAAACAAACATACAAACACACATTCATTTTTATATATCGTCACCTAAAACGTAAACGGCCCTATCTAACATTTTTAAAATTTTACAGGAGAAGCAAAAAACTATTGAAATTGGAAAGTTTGTTTCTATCATCTCGATTTATTTGTAATAAATAAACAAAATGTTTAATAGTGAAACCTATCAGGTATTATTATAGTGGATGAAATGGATAAATTGGACTTTTTACCTCTAATATTTAAATGTTTTTGTTTTTGTCAATGAAATCGCTAATTTTGTTATGTTTTGATGCAATACATTATAATCAACAATAAAATTGATTTTGAATTTTTGGTTAGTTAGGGCCGTTTGCGTTTCAGGTGACGATATATAGATGGGGGTGCTACTCTCCCTCCAATTTTTCCACCAAATAATCATATGGATGTCAAAATTGTCCATAAAAATTTGAGGACTCTAGTTGTACCATGTTCCGAGATATTCTTTTGAAGAAGTGGGCGTGGCACCCCTCTCACTTGCAATTTCAAAATAAAAAGTAGCCTATAGTTCCTATACACTGAAAATTTCAAGAAGATCGCTTCAGTGGTTTAGCTTCCTATAAGGTACAAACAAACAAACAATCAAATAAACAAACATACATTGATTTTTATATATATAGATACATAGATACATACATAGATATAGAAGATGAAAATATACATATTTGTTAGATTTTTAATAAATATTTAAAAAGTTTATTGGATAAGGTATCTTCACAAAATATTTTCGTTTTCTAAATGACATCGTTTTCGCCTTGATACAATTACTATCAGTTTTTCCTTGAATGTATTTTACAGCATTTAACCACCGGTGCTTGACATCTCTTTTCTGCAAAATAAAATTAATAGATAAAGATTAGTTATACATATTTATGTCCTTACTAAAAAATACAAATGTTAATAATGATGCCTACACACTATATACTTATAAGTAGTTACATTTTTATTTTATACTAGCTATACCCAGTGTGCTTTGCTACCCTAAGAGCAATGTAAATAAAAAACACTTTACGATTTTGAAGATTCTAACTTTAATAGTTTTCCAGATATACATTTTAAAATCCCCAATATGTAATTGGGGATGTCACGCAAATTATTGTTCGCCAATTTTTCCAAACGTTAATTTAGATTTTAATGTAACCTATGAAAAATTTTTATAGTATAATATTTTCCCAGATGGGAATTGCCCAGGTCCTATTGAAAGTCCGTCCAGTTTTCTCTAAATATTCACATGAATGTCAAAGTTTTTCATGTAAAATTTTTGTATTTAATTCATATGGGAGGTTCCAATTTGCTAGTCCGCCAATTTATAACCAAAATGTTCACATTGATGTGTCGTGTGCACCCTGTAGTAGGGAAAAATTTAAGAAGAAGAAGTTAAGTAAAAAGTTGGCAAACAAAAACAAAACTATGCCAGAAAAAAAAAACTATAGAGGACTGAATAGCTGAAATTAAATTGAATAAGAGGGAACCATATTGGCAACCGAGGTTTCTCGGTCACTAATGACCAAAATGTCGGTCCTTTTCATTTTTCCCTGCCCGGGCTCCACCCGTGGCCGTCAGAGAAAAAAAATCTTAATTTAAATTAAATAATTCCTTTTTTATTCATAAAAGTTTTAAACTAAAACTTCAAATAAAAGTAAAACCAAATAAAATAAAACTTAAAACTAAATTAAATTAATCTTAAAACTAAATAAAGCCAGAAACATAAAACTAAATCAGCCAACTCTGAGCCACGCCATCACCAGCTCCATCCAGCGTGGGACTACTTTAGCAGATCCGCACCAACAGTCCTGTGGTGCCCAGGTATTAAGGTTTTCGACATAGAAGTGTACCTCTTACCCGAACGACAGGACGAACAGAACCAGTCCTTTTAGATAATTTCTATATATAAAAAAAAATAAAAAAATTTAGTAAACAAAAAAAAGCTATATATTCGTTTATAGGCATACCTTACGTTAGTTGCTCGAAGCCAGTCCGCGGGTTGAAATTGATCCAGGCGTGCGCGTAAGGATAGGATTGAGCTCAGGCCTAGTTAAGAACAATCCCGCGGTAGATTTGAACTCATAGGTTGCCGGAAACCAGTATATACAAAAAAAAAAGAAAAAAACAAATTATTTAAATGATTCTTATAATATATTATTCAATACTTACCTGAAATACCCGAACAAACTAATACGGACGGACAGAAAACCTGTACATTCACCACCTGTCGTCAAGCACCGTTGATCCTTGGGAGATTAGTCCAGTCTATTGCGAACCTGAAAGTAAAAGGGGAATTTAAATTAGAAAAAAAAAGAAGAAAAAAAACTCAAAGTAAATGTAAAAACTTAAATTAAACTTAAAATCTAAAATTTGATTAAATCTTAAAATCTAAAAGCTAAAATCCTAAAAACTAAATTTTGTTAAAACTTAAAAACTAAATTTTGTTAAAACTTAAAAAACTAAAGTTTGTTAAAATCTTAAAACTAAAACTAAAAACTAAATTTGCTAAAAACTAAAATTTGCCAAATTGTTAAAAACTTAATTTGTTAATAATTATCATCTGAAGTTGGATAATTAAAATTTGCTAATATTTTAAAATTTTTCTAAAACTCAAATTGAATCTTTGCTAAGCCTAAATTTCGATGAGACATTGTTAATTTTTTAATAAACAAAAACCTTTATAATGTTTAAATGAAAATTTAAAAGTTTGTTATCATTAATATGACTGGCTAACTTTATTAATAATAAGTAGGGTGACTAAATGTTTGCGGGGAAGATCTGGGACGTCGAGGAAGATGATGTCATGGCGAGGATGAATCCTCGAGAGGGAGGGTCATAATTGGTATGACCGTAGGGAGATGCAACACTACTTTTGGCCCCTTTTCTTTTTAAATACCCTAAATGCTGGTATGAATTTTGTGTCAGTGTGTGTTCGTGGTCCAGATTGCCGGCAAGAACCACCCCATCCGGCGAGCTTTAGCCGCGCAATACGCGGTCATACCAGCGCCGCTAGCAATCTGGCCACTCTGTCCCTTTTTATTCTTTATGTTGTCTGTTTGTTTATTTAAACAAACAGTTGACACACCACACCATTACATAAATGGCGCCCAACGTGGGGCCCGAACCCACGACCCTGAGATTAAGAGTCTCATGCTCTACCGACTGAGCTAGCCGGGCGCATTTATGTAACGGTATGGTGTGTCAGCTGTTTGTTTAAATAAACAGCAGTCACCCTACTTACCGCCGATTATTAATCAAGTTAGCCAGTCATATTAATGATAACAAACTTTTAAATTTTCATTTAAACATTATAAAGGTTTTTTTTTATTAAAAAATTAACAATGTCTCATCGAAATTTAGGCTTAGCAAAGATTCAATTTGAGTTTTAGAAAAATTTTAAAATATTAGCAAATTTTAATTATCCAACTTCAGATGATAATTATTAACAAATTAAGTTTTTAACAATTTGGAAAATTTTAGTTTTTAGCACATTTAGTTTTTAGTTTTAGTTTTAAGATTTTAACAAACTTTAGTTTTTTTAAGTTTTAACAAAATTTAGTTTTTAGGATTTTAGCTTTTAGATTTTAAGATTTAATCAAATTTTAGATTTTAAGTTTAATTTAAGTTTTTACATTTACTTTGAGTTTTTTTTTCTTCTTTTTTTTCTAATTTAAATTCCCCTTTTACTTTCAGGTTCGCAATAGACTGGACTAATCTCCCAAGGATCAACGGTTCCACAGTGG
Source organism: Lucilia sericata (assembly GCF_015586225.1). Lineage (NCBI taxonomy): Eukaryota > Metazoa > Arthropoda > Insecta > Diptera > Calliphoridae > Lucilia > Lucilia sericata. Next base: position 430,520 of record NW_023994062.1, on the reverse strand, counting down.
GGCAGAATGGAAATTTTTGGAAATAAATCTGGCATTTCTAAACGGCTGATCCGATCGGGATAAAATTTGGCGTGAGCGTAGCCAAGGAGTATTCGAGTTTAAGTTTTGAAGATGAACCCTGCAGATGCCCCAGGGACGGCGCTGTGGCGGCTCAAAGTAGGGTACCTACGACATGTAAAATTTTTAAACTCGTGCCATTTTTTGTTTTTCACCCAAATACAAAGATTTTTATATTTTGTGAAAGCGCTCGACGAGATCTTGAAAAAACATGCTTGGACATACTACTTATCTCTTATAATATCCGAGTTATAGGCATTTAAAAATTTAGTGATACAAAATTTACCATACCTTGGTCCGCCTTTTTTTTGAATACCGGGCATAATTTTGGACCAAATGGACTAAATTTTTTCTTGTTAGTTAGACAACAAAATTTCCAATAATATACAAAAAATTTCAGATCAATATCATTTACAGATCCAAAAATATACGTTTTTTAATTAAAAAATTCAAAAAATTTTAGATTTTTGGCCGTTTTTTGCCAAAAATGTGTCTTAAATCTTTTATTAATAAAATAAAATTTTCTTTAAGAACATATAACAATTTTATAGTTTTCTAAAAGGTATCTTTACGCAGAACGCTTTGGCGTAAAAACCTTGTCCTATTTTTTGAAAATGTTGCCACTGCGTCCTTCCGAATATGACCTATTTTTTATCAAAACTTCAACTTTGGGCGACATGTTCTAAAATCCCAAAGCTGAGATCAGAAAACTGAAAGCAGTTTTGGAAACCTCAATATGTTTTCTATTTACTCCAAAAGTATTTTCCCAGCCCTGAAAGAAATGTGGACCCTATGGGCAAAAAAGTAAAAAATCCCATTTTTGGGATTTTCATTCCTATTTTTGGGAATTGCGGGATGCCCTTTGACCTTTTCAATTTTTTTTTTTTGCATTTTCTTATTTGAAATGACAAATTTAACAAGCGTTGAAAATTTCATTTTCATTTATTTTGTTCATAAATAAAGATTTTGTCATATATTACATATTTGTTTAATTTCTAAAACTATGATTTATATCAAAATTTTAATAGTGTCGCAGATAGCTACAACAATTTAGTCCATATTTATCCCTTAATATCATTTTTTAGTTAGATATGGAAATTCTCGACCCTTTACAAAAAATTTCAAGCCAATATCTCAATTACATTCAAAAATATGTTCATTTAAACCTGTGTCCTTTAATTTCATCTTTTTCATATTTTAGTATTAAGTATGACAGAACATACATTTGGTGTTGAATAAAATATTTGGACAATTTTTAAAAATTATTTAGTTAATTATTTTATTATAATATTGTATATAAAATAAAAAAAATTATAATTTTATTATGAGCCACGCACAACAACACCTAAATCACCCCACACAAATTACCTTTCCCGTCCACCGAAATATAAAACACAATTTAATACAATATCATCCGTTAGTATAATAGCTTTTTTTATTTGAACTGTTTATCTTAAACATAATACAATTAATTCTTACAACCTACTTATATAGTTAATTCCTAACACTACTTATTTTCTATAAAATAATCTGTCATATCGGTATACATATCCAGAAGGTAATATAAGTCCTTTAAATCTTCCTTGTTTTGAGATGATAGAGTTTCATAACAAATCCATCTTTTTCGCATAGTTGAAAGAACAGGATCAGAAGATAGAAGTAAACTATTAAAAATATCTTCATTCTGTGATTGCCTGGAGCATTTTCTTGAGCTGAATAGTTGAACATGCTTAAAATCTCGATTCCTCGCTTCCTGGGCTTCTTCTGTTAACTCTCCAAGTGGAAGAATATTCGATTCAATTATTATTTGACCATGACACAATACTTTGTGTACTGTTGGTGTTAGTTCCCTCCATGGATACAGAGATACAAGTAATTTAGAAATTTCAGATGTGTATTCCCCAAATCGATTTTCATTAATTTTATGTTTACTATTCAGTGCCATTAAAATAGTTTTAACTCTTCGAAGCAACTCCTTGTCGATTCCAGTTATTTTTGAAGTAATTTCAAAATCACGAAAAAACCTTCTCGACGTATTACCGTCATTTGTACTACCTCAACTTGAAAGTGGTTTGTCGATGTTTAATCCCATCTGAACTTTAAATTCTTCTTGGATTCTGCTTTTTTCCGCAGCTCTCAGTTCTTTCAATTCTTCATTATTTTTTGTTGATTTAGTAGGATAGTTTGTTTTTTTTTTCCTGGATCGCCTTGTATGATGGTAATATATTGTGTCCTTTTTCATGCAGAGCTTTCCTTAATATTTGGTACTTATTTCGACTGAGACCCAGTTCCAACATAAGCGCTATTGCTTCCTCTTCAGTAAAATTTGATTATGATGTTGGAGTTGGTATACTTTCCACAATTCGCTTAAGTCGTTTTGGTGATGCATTAGGAAGAATAGTTGCAATATGTACGACATCCATATGTTGGTTTTCCTTTTTCAGCATTTCGTTAAATGTATCAGCAATTTCATCATTTGAGATTGAAAAAAGTTTTTGTGTGACCCTCTTTTTTTACCTTGAACATAAGTCTTCGTATGACTTGCAAGGCGCTCCTATTGATGTGTTGTAAGTTGAGATTTCCGTAGTAGTTTCCATCCAACTACAAAATTTTAATCGAAATTTCTTTTGATTTCCATCCACAGACTTACTTTTTACATCAAAAAGTTTTCAATTTTTGATATGCCTGTTTTGTCTACTTTTCTACTACAGTAGTTTTCCGATTTAACGACCATTCAATTCTACGAACATCGCATTTAACGAACAAGCTAATTTTTCCTATTGACTACCTTAAATAACGAACAAAACTTGTTTTTTGTACTCTGTTTAACGAACTAATAAAAATATTATTATTTAAATGAAGATAAAATGACATTTATCAAAAATAACAAATAACCTAAGTTGTAGCAAAAAACTATACCGTTGTTTTAAGCGGTGCTTTTGTACCCAAAACTGTAACACATTCTGGGTTCTTATTAAATTTTAGTTCGATGTAGCTATGTCCGTCCGTCCTTCAGATAATGACTTTAACGCTCATTACTCGCTTAACAATACGAGTACGCCGATGAAATTCGATACAAACATGTTCTATACTAACCGAAATCTCTAACAAATTTTATGGGAATCGGTCCATAATTGACCTTACCCTCCATATCAGGCCCCCTTAAGAAAATTACTTCAACGCTCATTACTCGCTTAAAAATACGAGTATAGATATGAACTTCGAGAAATAACTTTAACGCTCATGACTGAATTAAAAATACAGCGATTAAATTCGAGACAAATATGGTTTGAAGGTGGGTATATAAGATTCGGAATTTTGTGTTTTGTGCTATTTTTATAAAAAAAAAGAATTAATTTTTATAAAATACATTTAAAAAATATTTTATGTACCTATTTTTAATCATTTTCCTACCAAAAACCCACGTTTTAGTTAGTACTGCATATAACGAACTTTTCAATTTTACGAACAGGCCTGACAACATATGGGTTCGTTAAATCGGAAAACTACTGTATATGTAGTTTTTATATAATTTGAAATGTCTTCAATTCTTTCTGGCCCTTTTGAAGATATACTCCATAAAACGGAACACAACTCTTCGTACTTTAATGTAATCTTCATTGTAGATTTATTAAATATGGTACTTAAAATCTGAGAAGTTTACTTATATACCAATTCTTGTCATTTCCGATACAGGTATTCCAAAGTAAAAAATTACGAATTGTCTACCTATTAACATTTAGGACTATATTACTATAACCTGTAATTCAGTCATTGATATTTCTTATTAGTGAATGAATCGAAATTATCATTACCTGTATATTTTTACCTACATGATCATAAACGAAACAGAACGAAATGATCTGTCGAAAAAATTTTGGTAAAAAATAGTTATAAATTTTTGAAAATTTAAGCATAATAGGACCTTTCAATTATAAGGATAAGCAAACAAATAGGTAAATATAAGATTTAAATATGTGCTGTCATACTTAATACTAAAATATGAAAAAGATGAAATTAAAGGACACAGGTTTAAATGAACATATTATTGAATGTAATTGAGATATTGGCTTGAAAGTTTTTGTAAAGAATCGAGAATTTCCATATCTAACTAAAAAATGATATTAAGGGATAAATATGGACTAAATTGTTGTAGCTATCTGCGATCCTATTAAAATTTTGATATAAATCATAGTTTTAGAAATTAAACAAATATGTAATATATGACAAAATCTTTATTTATGAACAAAACTCAATGAAATTTTCAACGCTTGTTAAATTTGTCATTTCAAATAAGAATATGCAAAAAAAAAATTGAAAAGGTCAAAGGGCATCCCGCAATTCCCAAAAATAGGAATGAAAATCCCAAAAATGGGATTTTTTACTTTTTTGCCCATAGGGTCCACATTTCTTTCAGGGCTGGGAAAATACTTTTGGAGTAAATAGAAAACATATTGAGGTTTCCAAAACTGCTTTCAGTTTTCTGATCCCAGCTTTGGGATTTTAGAACATATCGCCCAAAGTTGAAGTTTTGATAAAAAATAGGTCATATTCGGAAGGACGCAGTGGCAACATTTTCAAAAAATAGGACAAGTTTTTTACGCCAAAGCGTTCTGCGTAAAGATACCTTTTAGAAAACTATAAAATTGTTATACGTTCTTAAAGAAAATTTTATTTTATTAATAAAAGATTTAAGACACATTTTTGGCAAAAAACGGCCAAAAATCTAAATTTTTTTGAATTTTTTAATTAAAAAACGTATATTTTTGGATCTGTAAATGATATTGATCTGAAATTTTTTGTATATTATTGGAAATTTTGTTGTCTAACTAACAAGAAAAAATTTAGTCCATTTGGTCCAAAATTATGCCCGGTATTCAAAAAAAGGCGGACCAAGGTATGGTAAATTTTGTATCACTAAATTTTTAAATGCCTATAACTCGGATATTATAAGAGATAAGTAGTATGTCCAAGCATGTTTTTTCAAGATCTCGCCGAGCGCTTTCACAAAATATAAAAATCTTTGTATTTGGGTGAAAAACAAAAAAATGGCACGAGTTTAAAAATTTTACATGTCGTAGGTACCCTACTTTGAGCCGCCACATCGCCGTCCCTGGGGCATCTGCAGGGTTCATCTTCAAAACTTAAATTCGAATACTCCTTGGCTACGCTCACGCCAAATTTTATCCCGATCGGATCAGCCGTTTAGAAATGCCAGATTTATTTCCAAAAAATTTCCATTCTGCCCCACTGTGGGTTCTTAACGACAGGTGGTGAATGTACAGGTTTTCTGTCCGCCCGTATTAGTTTGTTCGGGTATTTCAGGTAAGTATTGAATAATATATTATAAGAACCTTTTAAATAATTTTTTTTTTTTTTTTTGTATATACTGGTTTTCAGCAACCTATGAGTTCAAATCTACCGCGGGATTGTTCTTAACTAGGCCTGAGCTCAATCCTATCCTTACGCGCACGCCTGGTTCAATTTCAACCCGCGGACTGGCTTCGAGCAACTAACGTAAGGTATGCCTATAAACGAATATATAGTTTTTTTTTTGTTTACTAAATTTTTTTTATTTTTTTATATATAGAAATTATCTAAAAGGACTGGTTCTGTTCGTCCTGTCGTTCGGGTAAGAGGTACACTTCTATGTCGAAAACCTTAATACCTGGGCACCACAGGACTGTTGGTGCGGATCTGCTAAAGTAGTCCCACGCTGGATGGAGCTGGCGATGCACAGTGGTATAGGAAAAAAAAAGAGGTAAATAATTCGGTAACTTCTAAACGGTTAATCCGATTTTAATGAAATTTGGTATGCACAAAGAGGAGGTGTTGTCGAGTTTAGTTTTTGAATTTGGACCTTATAGGTCAACCAGGGGCCCGGCGGGGGGTCCTCAAATTAGGACACCTCGGCTATGTTAAATTTTTAAAACGATCCTATTTCTTCATTTGAGTTCCGATTTAAAAAAAATTTCGTATATAGAATCTCCTCATCGAGCACGATAAAAAATTATCTCTTATAATTTAGGAGATATTCGCATTTGAAAATTAAAATTTTAAAATTTTTACCGTCCTTACTTTAGTTTTTTTGATAATAGCGGGTCCAAATATTCCCGATTTTCGCCATTTTTTTTTATTCGCTTAACAACAAGTTTATATATCAAGCAGTGAAAGAATTATGTAAAAATCATGACTGAGTCCAAAGTTATAGGCATTTTAATTTAAAAAATCAAAAAAAAGGCGATTTTTTGTCATTTTTTTTTTGGGAAAAAAGTATCTTTTTCTTTTTAAGTTATCTAAAAAGTTTCTAAGAAGATGTATATAGAATTTATACTTTTTGGAAAGCTGACTTTACATAAAGTACGATAAATGAAACAAAACCTAAAAATTTTTGATACCGAGGGGACCAGGTCCATCCAAAAAAACCCTATTTTTTATGGAAAATTCAATTTTGAGCAATAATTCTCAAATCGCATAGTCGATATCAAATTATAGTGACCTGTTTTATATGACCCAATATGTTCTTAATCATTTTGTAACGGGTTTCGATAACCCTGCCCCTGGTATGGATATAATAGGCAAAAAACCAAAAAATCCCATTTTTGGGATTTTTTAAAACTTTTTTGAGAATTCCGGGATTTCTAATAAGAAAATTCGAAATTTTTATTTAATTTTGGATTTTGAGTAAAAAAATCTACCTAACTGTAAAATTTCATCAAAAAATATTCATAAATAAAATTTTTATTGCAATTTGAAAAAATTGTATCTTCGCAAAAACTAAATAAAAAACATTTTTTAATTTTTTTTAAAAAAAGTATTCCGCGAATTTTTTAATTTTCAAAAATTATATACAGTTTTGAAAAATAGACAAAATTACCTTTCCATTGATATATAACATGCCTACCTAATGTTTTTAAGTGACAAATTAATTAGGGAAAACTCAACATCTTTTAGAAAATTTACATAGCACTATTATTTTCATCCATAAGGTTAACTCTTAAATTTGTTAGATATATGGATGAAAATAATAGTGCTAGGTAAATTTTCTAAAAGATGTTTAGTTTTCGCTAATTAATTTGTCTCTTAAAAAACATTAGGTAGGCATGTTATATATCAATGGAAAGGTAATTTTGTCTATTTTTCAAAACTGTGTATAATTTTTGAAAATTAAAAAATTCGCGGAATGCTTTTTTTAAAGAAAATTAAAAAATGTTTTTTATTCAGTTTTTGCAAAGATACAAATTTTTCAAATTGCAATAAAAATTTAATTTATGAATATTTTTTGATGAAATTTTACAGTTAGGTAGATTTTTTTACTCAAAATCCAAAATTAAATAAAAATTTCGAATTTTCTTATTAGAAATCCCGGAATTCCCAAAAAAGTTTTAAAAAATCCCAAAAATGGGATTTTTTGTTTTTTTGCCTATTATATCCATACCAGGGGCGGGGTTATCGAAACCCGTTACAAAATGATTAAGAACATATTGGGTCATATAAAACAGGTCACTATAATTTGATATCGACTATGCGATTTGAGAATTTTTGCTCAAAATTGAATTTTCCATAAAAAATAGGGTTTTTTTGGATGGACCTGGTCCCCTCGGTATCAAAAATTTTTAGGTTTTGTTTCATTTATCGAACTTTTAGATAACTTAAAAAGAAAAAGATACTTTTTTCCCAAAAAAATGACAAAAAATCGCCTTTTTTTGATTTTTTAAATTAAAATGCCTATAACTTTGGACTCAGTCATGATTTTTACATAATTCTTTCACTGCTTGATATATAAACTTGTTGTTAAGCGAATAAAAAAAAAAAATGGCGAAACCCGGGAATATTTGGACCCGCTATTATCAAAAAAACTAAAGTAAGGACGGTAAAAATTTTAATTTTCAAATGCGAATATCTCCTAAACTATAAGAGATAATTTACTGCTACGACATTTTTTATAGTGCTCGATGAGGAGATTCTATATACGAAATTTTTTTTAAATCGGAACTCAAATGAAGAAATAGGATCGTTTTAAAAATTTAACATAGCCGAGGTGTCCTAATTTGAGAACCCCCCGCCGGGCCCCTGGTTGGCCTATAAGGTCCAAATTCTAAACCTAAACTCGACAACACCTCCTCTTTGTGCATACCAAATTTCATTAACCGTTTAGAAGTTACCGAATTATTTCCCTCTTTTTTTTCCTATACCACTGTGCGATGGCGTGGCTCAGAGTTGGCTGATTTAGTTTTATGTTTCTGGCTTTATTTAGTCTTAAGATTAATTTAATTTAGTTTTAAGTTTTATTTTATTTGGTTTTACTTTTATTTGAAGTTTTAGTTTAAAACTTTTATGAATAAAAAAAAGGAATTATTTAATTTAAATTAAGATTTTTTTTCTCTGACGGCCACGGGCTCCACCTTCTTCTTGGGCAGGGAAAAATGAAAAGGACCGACATTTTGGTCATTAGTGACCGAGAAACCTCGGTTGCCAATATGGTTCCCTCTTATTCAATTTAATTTCAGCTATTCAGTCCTCTATAGTTTTTTTTTTCAGGCATAGTTTTGTTTATGTTTTCCAGCTGTCAAACTGTTTACTAATCTGCGTTGCCAACTTTTTACTTAACTTCTTCTTCTTAAATTTTTCCCTACTACAGGGTGCACACGACAGATGTGAAAGTATTTTTGTTCTAATAGTTTCCCAGACATATAATTCTATTTAATATGGGAGGTTCAAACCCCCTCTAATAAAGGTCCTCCCATTTTCCTCAACATGTTCAAATAAATGTTAAATTTCTTCGTGGAAAATTTGAAGATTTTAGGTCTAGTTTCCCAGACAAACGACAACGCCAAATTAAGGATTTTGCAAAATTTAAGGATTTTAGTTTCTCAGATATACGAAATTAAAATTAATTCATATGGGGTGTTTCAAACCTCCTGAAAGTTCGCCCTTTTTCCCCAAAATATTCATATTCATATGAAAGTTCTTCGTGCAAAATTTTAAGATGGTAGCTCTATTAGTTTCCCAGATTAACGAATTTTTGTATATTTTGTTCATATGGGAGTAATGTATCCCATTGGTAGTCCGCTAATTTATTACCTAAAATGTTTACATGAATGTTTAAGTACTTCAGGCTAAATTTGAAGATTCTAACTCTAATAGTTTCCCAGATAAGTGATTTTTTGTATATAATTCATATGGGAGGTACCACGCTCCCTACTACCTATAAGTGATTTTTTGTATATAATTCATATGGGAGGTACCACGCTCCCTACTGCTAGTCCGCCCCTTTTTCCTTAAATAATAATATTGACACTATAGTGGTTCCGACAAAATTTGAGGACTCTATCTGTTATATTTTCTCAGATAAACTGATTTAATATTTTTTTCATATGGAAGGTGCCACGCCACTATAGGCATTCTCCCCATTACAAAGTTTGAGGAGTCTAACTCTTGCAGTTTCTGAGATATGTGACTTTTAATACTAATTTTTTATGTGGGCGTGACACATCGCCCACTTGAAATTTTGAAGTAAAAGGTAGCCTTTAGTTCCTTCCAGACATAAACGAAGACACTGTGAAAATTTCAGAAAAATCGGTCCAGCCGTTTAGCTGTCTATAAAGTCCAAACAAACAAACATACATACACACATTAATTTCTATAAATAAATAGATGGGGGGTGCCACGCCCCCTATTGCTAGTCCTCCAATTTTTCCACAAAATAATCATATGGATGTAAAAATTGTCCATAAAAAATTTGAGGACTCTAGTTGTGCCATGTCCCGAGATATTCGACTCTTGAAGAAGTGGACGTGGCACCCAGAGATACAAGCCGATGGGAAATGATCGGCGGCGGCGGCGCAACCATTTTGGGTCGGCGGCGGCTTATTACAGAAAATATCGGCGGCGGCTAAACTGTCGGCTCAATTTAACTTTTTCTTTAGAAATTGACCTTATAAGGTTTATTATATTGAAAAATCTTTGTATAATAGTCTGTTACATAGAAACCTGTCTCTATATAAGTTTTTTTCTGCAGAAAATGGACATTTATAGTAGTTTTCACTATTTTAATATTAGCACAATATTGTGTGGCAACTCTTTTCAATTTGCCATAAGAATTTAAAATAGTGGCAACTCCGTTCAATTTGGTGAAATTATGTTCTGAAATACATGTGTGATTCTAATCTTTATCAGCGGCTACGTTTAAGCCGGCTTAGCTTTTGAGCCGAAAGAAGTCGGCGGCGGCGCGGCTTGCAAAATATTATATTTGAGCCGTCTCGGCTTGTATCTCTGGTGGCACCCCTCTCACTTGCAATTTCAAAATAAAAAGTAGCCTTCCAGATATAGGGGAACATACACTGAAAATTTCAAGAAGATCGCTTCAGTGGTTTTTAAGGTACAAACAAACAATTAAACAAATATACATTGATTTATATATATATATATAGATTGCGAAACAAAATAAAGCAAAACTTCGATGTAATATACCTCGTTATAAGGAAAAAGTCAATATAACGTCAATATAAGTTTTTCATTAAAAAATACACTATAGCTATAACGAATAAATTCTGTGATATAAAACCACAAAATAGCGAAGTATTCCTAAAAAACTATCTATATATATAAAAATCGATGTATGTTCTTTTATTTGTTTGTTTGTATCTTATAGGAAGCTAAACCACTGAAGCGATCTTCTTGAAATTGGAGGACTAGCAATAGGGGGCGTAGCACCCCCATTATATATATAAAAATGAATGTGTGTTTGTATGTTTGTTTGTTTGTTTGGACTTTATAGACAGTTAAACGGCTGAACCGATTTTTCTGAAATTTCACAGTCTCTTCCTGTATGTTTCAACGGAACTATTGGCTACTTTTTACTTCAAGATTTTAAGTGGGTGACGTGCCACGCCCACATACAAAATAAGTTTTAAAAGTCGCATATCTCAGAAACTTCAAGAGCTACAGTCCTCAAATTTTGTATGCAAAACTTTGACATCCATATGAACACAGCCTAGCTATAGTGGGTGTGGCACCTTCCATATAAAAAAATCTTAAATTAGTATATCTGAGAAAATATAACAACTAGAGTCGTCATTCGGAGGAACTTTAGTATCAAATTAAATGTTTAGGACAAAAAATGGGCGGAATAGCAACTTTTAGGCAGTCTTGGTACCTCCCATATGAATTAAGTACAAAAATTCGTGTATCTGGAAAGCTATTAGAGCTAGAATACTCAATTTTGCACGAAGAACTCTGACATTCAATAGGGGTTTGCACCTTCCATATAAATTATATGGGAAACTGTAAGAGCTAGAATTTTCAAAAATCGTAAAGGAAGATTTTTATACCCTCCACCACCATCAGCGGTGATAGAGGGTATATATAAGTATGTCATTCCGTGCGTAACAACAAGTAATATTCATCTGAGACCCTAATCTAATATAATTTTCAAAAAACTATGCGATATAATTTCATAAAAATCAGCACACAATTGTTTCCATATGAAAGCTTGATTCCTGTTAAAAATGGGCGAAATCGGTCCACATTTTAATATACTTCCCATACAATGTACATATTCCCGGAAAATGCATTAATTGTTAATAACTTCCGGCCACATAGAGATAGGATCAACAAGACACATCGGTGCTGTGCGATATAGGAGAACTATAGGCATGAAATGGGGTCTTAGTCCTACTATGACAAATTGACTTTATAAAAGTGTAATTAGACAAAAAAATGCAATATCAAACTACTAAAGGGAGTTCAGCGTACATGCTGCTTGGGTATAAGTGGTGCCATGTGTACTACTTCAACCAAGGCTCTGGAGACGTTGCTAGATATTCCACCCATTGAAACATATTTAAGATATGAGGCGGCGCTTACAGCCGAACGTCTCTTTACTTTAGGCGAACTGGCCAAAAGCAGTTATAGGACATGTCATCAATGTATACTGAACAAATTGGAAGGTTATACACAATCATCGGACGTGCCTGATCGTATACCAGACACAGAATATGTCGGAAACTTTGAAACGCTGATCCCAGATAGAATGTCTTGGTCAAGAGGAACATTAGAGCAAATACCAGGAATAGGAATCCGTTGTTACACGGATGGCTCTAAATTGGGTGACAGAGTGGGGCTGGGGTTCTATATTGAAGACCCAGAAACAGAAATGTACCACCGTTTACCAAATCATAACACAAGCTTCCAGGCAGAAGTACGAGCAAAAAAGGAATGCGTAAATTGGATTAGAATAAATATGGCGCCCACAGCGCTTAATATATTTACTGACAGCCAGAAGGCAATTAGGGCGATATCAGGCGATAGAATTAAATCTAAGACCGTATTGAATTGTAAGAAAGCTTTAACTGAATACTCTCCCAGAGGTAAGGTTCACATCATATGGGTACCAGCCCAGTCGGGAGTAGTCGGTAACGAAAAGGCGAATGTAATAGCTTTAAAGGGAAGGGAACTCGAGGCAGTTAACCTGACAAACGCAAAACCATTCGACGCAACAAAAGCTGAACTAAAAATATGGGTAAGACAATCCCATAAGGCCTCTTGGAATAATGAAACAGTGGGTAGAACCACGAAGATCCTATGGGGTGACCCTGATGAGAGCAAGACGAAAAATCTCCTCAAAGTTAGTATGATGGTACGTATTCTGAGTGGACACACAGGATTACGAGCACATCTATGCAAAATTGGACATGCGGATTCAGACGAATGTAGAGCATTTGGAGAGGACAGTGAAACTCTGGAGCACTTTCTCTGCCACTGCCAGGCATTCGTCGAAGTTAGATCCAAGTATCTTGGAAGTGATGTTATTTTGGAAATAACATTCCTGACTAACACTGATTGGAAGATTCTTATGAATTACGTTCAGGAAACTGAGTTTCTGAACACTGAGAAATAATTCATTCAGTTCCTTATTTTCTTATTTTTTTCATGATAAGGAGCGCACAACAAGCCCGATAGTGGCCTAGGTGTATTTCTTCGGATTTGATGTAGTATACATCCTCCTATCAACCTACCTACCTACCTAATAACTTCCGGTAGAATGACAATATCTTTACAAACTTTTACAAGTAAAAGTTTTAATATCCAAAATTTGGATAGTGACAAACAAATATTATAAAATTTTCCTAAACCAAAAATGTATTTTAATATATTTTGAATATTTTTTATTTTATATCGACAGGGGTAGCAAAGCACGCCGGGTTTTAGCTAGTGCTTCTATATAACGAAGTCAGAACAATGCAAAATTTAATTTTAAGCACAGCTGAGTAATGCGTCATAAAAGTAGTCTGTTTTGTTTTGATTCAAAATTATTTAACTAAAGCGTAAATCCACCCAGCGGGAAAAATACCGGAACTTCGATCTTTAGACCTTCTAAGAGACATATTTACACATTATAAAATATGTATACTATACCCATTCTTCACTGCCTTTGTTTCACTTCCTTCTAAAAAAAACCATGCACATTCGAAATTGCATTGCAAAACAGGGTTAAACAAACAACTACTTAAAATCTTTTAAGTAGTTACATATCTATATCTTCTATCTATATATATAAAAATTAATGTGTGTTTGTTTGTATGTTTGTTTGAAGTCTATAGCCGCCTAAACGGCTAAACCAATTTTGTTGAAATTTTCACAGTATGTTCCTGTATGCCTGGAAGGAAAATAAGCCTACTTTTTTTTTTGAAATTTCAAGTGGGCGAGGTGACACGCCTACATACTAAATAACTATTAAAGGTCGTATATCTTGGAAACTGGTGCAATTAGAGTCGTCAAATTTTGCACGGACAACTTTGACATCCATAAGAGAAAATGGGCGGACTTGCTATAGTGGGCGTGGCACTTTCCATATTAAGAAAATATTAAATCAGTATATCTCAAAATATAACAGTTAGAGTCCTCACTTAAGTTTCAATATGATTATTTAGGATAAAAAGTGGGCGCTCTAGCAGCAGGGGGCGTGGCACCTCCCATATTAATTAAATACAAAAATTCGTTTAACTTGGAAACTATTAGAGTTAAAATCTTAAAATTTTGCACGAAGAACTTTAACATACCTGTGAAAATTTTGAGTAATAAATTGGCGGACTACCAATGGGGGGAGCGGTACCTCACATATGAATTAAATACAAAAAATCTTTTATCTTGGAAACTAATAAAATTAGATTCTTAAAATTTTGCACTAAGGACTTTCATATTCATCTGAATATTTTGGGGAAAAAATGCGGACTTTCATCAGGGGTGGCTTGGAACCCCCTTATGAGTTAAAGAGAAAAAATTGTATATCTGTGATACTATAGAAGCTAGAATCTTCAAATTTTACATGAAGAACTTTGACATTCCTGTGAACATTTAGAGATAAATGGGCGGACTTTCAATGGGGGGATTGATTAATTGAATACAATACAATATTATTCTCATTTTTCATAGCTTACATTAAAATCCTTATTAGCGTTCGGAAAAATTGGCGAACTTGCAATAATTTGCGAGTCATTTCCCATGTGTAAGTGTTTTTATACCCTACACCACTTTAGTGGGAAGGGTATATTGGGTTTGTGCTGATGTTTGTAACATACAAAAATATTCGTCCTATACCCTATAAGTATACCAATCCTATAAGTATACCAATCGGCTAGAATCGTTTTCTGAGTCGATTAAGCTATGTCCGTCCGTCTGGCTGGCTGTCCATGTAAACCTTGTGTGCAAGGTACAGGTCGCAATTTTCAAGATAATTGGATGAAATTTGGCACACAAGGATAAAGCCTATTGACCCAAGGACGAAGCCCATTGAAAATGGTTAATATCGGTCCATTATTTCACCTAGCCCCCATACAACAGAACCCCCCGAAAAGGGCTTCTGAACTCATAAGTATGTTAAATATACCTGTATATCGATAAAAATCGGCACAAATAGGTTTTATACAAGCCTAGATGACCTTGCCAAATTTCATGAAGATCGGGCCTCATACAAAGTCCCCTTTCGAAATTTACTTGAATGTCCAAAATTAGCTTATATTTTTGCGATGAAATTCATCACAAAAAAATATTATGTAAATATAAATATAATCACAAAATTGTATCGGGTTTGGTCTATATTTGCCCCTAGCCTCTTTCAGAAAATTAGTTTTTCATCCATAAATTGCTTAAATGTATCGGAACAAGGTAATAGAAAATAAATGCTTTATTATGAAAAATAAATCACATTTAATATAATTATAACTGGTGTGCACGAAAAGAAAAAACATGGTTGTACATTTTCATTGCGATCAAAATATTTTCCTAAATGTCTCATATGACTATTACAATAAAACCTTAATTTATATAACCATTTAACATATCATATTATAAAATTACATGATCCTCAATTATGAAATTTATTTTATTTTTCTATCAAACATTTGAAATTATTCCTATAAAAATTATTTTATTTTTCAAATTTGTAAACATATTTTAATTAAAATTTACTCTTAAAGAGTAAACAGTGTATGTGTTCTCAAATTAATTTAATATTAAAAATAAAAATTAAATAAAAACAAAATATATGTTATTAAAGGTAAGTATAAATGTGAATTTAGAATAGCAATTGCGTTTCCTATTCCTTTCATTTGTTTAGTTAAATATACTTAAAAGGGTACCTTTTCTTATTTGAAGAAAAAAATTAAATGTATATTTGAGTTTAATTGACATTTTTACTGTGACGTCATTGTTAAAACAAAAAAAGTTGAAGTTCAAACATGTATTGCTTACTGTTTCTATGTATTTTCAATATTAAACTTTCAATATTTATACAAATCATTTAATTTTTGAAGGTACAACATCATTGTTGAATATGCCATTTTTCCCTCTAAAACGCCACAGAGCGTCATTTGATAATAAGAACTTGAAGTGTAAGAAACAAGTAATTGAAATTAAAATAAAAAACTAATTGAATTAAAAAAAATACATTTTCTTATAAAACTATGTGAGTGTAAAATATAAAAAGTGATTATTTAATTCATAAAGTATAAGAAATTTTCTATTTTTACATATTTTATAATTTTTCTTTTTAATTGTTGTAAACATATCTTTTTTGTGAAATGTCACAAAATTATTTTTTTAATATCCATAGTCAACGAGTAATTATAATTTGGATGTATTTTTCGTGTCCGCAGAACAAAAGAATCGTATACCAGACTCTACACCGTTTGATAACCTTTAATCAGTTTTTAGCAGAAGTACCACTTAACTAGGAATAGGTATATCGACATTACAAATGTTAGCAGATCTTCCATCAATATATGTAAGTAATAATGTACGGAATTACATATAAATTACGTAATTAAAATCATATTGATTTTTCAAGGATATTCTTCAATTTATACTGGCTGATGGAAAATTGTAATTTTGATTAATTGTTATTTTAATTAAAATTATTTTTTGTTGGTAATAAAATGATTCCTTTAAATATTTGATGTTATTAATGGGGATAATATAATGCACAGTGGGGCAGAATGGAAATTTTTTGGAAATAAATCTGGCATTTCTAAACGGCTGATCCGATCGGGATAAAATTTGGCGTGAGCGTAGCCAAGGAATATTCGAGTTTAAGTTTTGAAGATGAACCCTGCAGATGCCCCAGGGACGGCGCTGTGGCGGCTCAAAGTAGGTCTTTAAGAACATATAACAATTTTATAGTTTTCTAAAAGGTATCTTTACGCAGAACGCTTTGGCGTAAAAAACTTGTCCTATTTTTTGAAAATGTTGCCACTGCGTCCTTCCGAATGTGACCTATTTTTTATCAAAACTTCAACTTTGGGCGACATGTTCTAAAATCCCAAAGCTGGGATCAGAAAACTGAAAGCACTTTTGGAAACCTCAATATGTTTTCTATTTACTCCAAAAGTATTTTCCCAGCCCTGAAAGAAATGTGGACCCTATGGGCAAAAAAGTAAAAAATCCCATTTTTGGGATTTTCATTCCTATTTTTGGGAATTGCGGGATGCCCTTTGACCTTTTCAATTTTTTTTTTTGCATTTTCTTATTTTAAATGACAAATTTAACAAGCGTTGAAAATTTCATTGAGTTTTGTTCATAAATAAAGATTTTGTCATATATTACATATTTGTTTAATTTCTAAAACTATGATTTATATCAAAATTTTAATAGGATCGCAGATAGCTACAACAATTTAGTCCATATTTATCCCTTAATATCATTTTTTAGTTAGATATGGAAATTCTCGACCCTTTACAAAAAATTTCAAGCCAATATCTCAATTACATTCAAAAATATGTTCATTTAAACCTGTGTCCTTTAATTTCATCTTTTTCATATTTTAGTATTAAGTATGACAGAACATACATTTGGTGTTGAATAAAATATTTGGACAATTTTTAAAATTATTTCGTTAATTATTTTATTAAAGACTATAACATTGTATATACAATAAAAAGTTATAATTTTATTATGAGCCACGCACAACAACACCTAAATCACCCCACACAAACCACCTTTCCCGCCCACCGAAATATAAAACACAATTTAATACAATATCATCAGTTAGTATAATAGCTTTTTTTATTTGAAATGTTTATCTTAAACATAATACAATTAATTCTTACAACCTACTTATATAGTTAATTCCTAACACTACTTATTTTCTATAAAATAATCTGTCATATCGGTATACATATCCAGAAGGTAATATAAGTCCTTTAAATCTTCCTTGTTTTGAGATGATAGAGTTTCATAACAAATCCATCTTTTTCGCATAGTTGAAAGAACAGGATCAGAAGATAGAAGTAAACTATTAAAAATATCTTCATTCTGTGATTGCCTGGAGCATTTTCTTGAGCTGAATAGTTGAACATGCTTAAAATCTCGATTCCTCTCTTCCTGGGCTTCTTCTGTTAACTCTCCAAGTGGAAGAATATTCGATTCAATTATTATTTGACCATGACACAATACTTTGTGTACTGTTGGTGTTAGTTCCCTCCATGGATACAGAGATACAAGTAATTTAGAAATTTCAGATGTATATTCCCCAAATCGATTTCCATTAATTTTATATTTACTATTCAGTGCCATTAAAATAGTGTTAACTCTTCGAAGCAACTCCTTGTCGATTCCAGTTATTTTTGAAGTAATTTCAAAATCACGAAAAAACCTTCTCGCCGTATTACCGTCATTTGTACTACCGCAACTTGGAAGTGGTTTGTCGATGTTTAATCCCATCTGAACTTTAAATTCTTCTTGGATTCTGCTCTTTTCCGCAGCTCTCAGTTCTTTCAATTCTTCATTATTTTTTGTTGATTTAGTAAGATTCTCTGGCACACTTCTATATTTGAGGATCGTATTCTGGCATGAAGTGGTGAAATTCCGAAAGACAGGTGTTCTTCATTAATACTTCTGCTTTTGTTTATATTTGAGAATTGCGACTTTTTCTCATTACATATTGAGCATCTCCAGAAGGAAGAAGTTTCTGTTATGGCATTGCTGACCTTTCCATCAATCACTGTTAAGCTTAGCTGATATGATACGTTAATAGAGAATTCCTTTATTTTTATGCAAATGGGCTCCAGTGCATTTATTTCATCTTTTAAATATTCCACTAAATCTTTTGTTGTTTTCTTTGACTCCTTTATATGTTCAAATCCAATGGGTCTACAAAAATTTTTTGAACCCGGAGTTGTATTGATATATATATCTTCAAATGAAATTCCGATGCTTGACGATGATGGATTAAGGGAATATGAACGAATTCGTATTGGCACTAATGATGACATAAATACACTTTTGTAGTCTGCTAATGTCCGACTTTTACAAGCTTGTTTGTATTCTGGAAGTGCTGATAAGCCGTCACATCCCCACTTACATATTAAGACAACATCACAGTTATGAATTTTCCTTAGTTGGTCTTCTGAAAAGTCTGACACAATTCTTGATCCTGTGTTTTCGAGCAAAGATGATATATCAATACACGCTTCCACATCATTAACAGCAATAGGTGATGGTAGGATAGTTTGTTTTTTTTTTCCTGGATCGCCTTGTATGATGGTAATATATTGTGTCCTTTTTCATGCAGAGCTTTCCTTAATATTTGGTACTTATTTCGACTGAGACCCAGTTCCAACATAAGCGCTATTGCTTCCTCTTCAGTAAAATTTGATTGTGATGTTGGAGTTGGTATACTTTCCACAATTCGCTTAAGTCGTTTTGGTGATGCATTAGGAAGAATAGTTGCAATATGTACGACATCCATAGGTTGGTTTTCCTTTTTCAGCATTTCGTTAAATGTATCAGCAATTTCCTCATTTGAGATTGAAAAAAGTTTTTGTGTGACCCTCTTTTTTTTTTTGACCTTGAACATAAGTCTTCGTATGACTTGCAAGGCGCTCCTGTTGATGTGTTGTAAGTTGAGATTTCCGTAGTAGTTTCCATCCAACTACAAAATTTTAATAGAAATTTCTTTTGATTTCCATCCACAGACTTACTTTTTACATCAAAAAGTTTTAAAAAGTTTTCAATTTTTGATATGCCTGTTTTGTCTACTTTTCTACTATATGTAGTTTTTATATAATTTGAAATGTCTTCAATTCTTTCTGGCCCTTTTGAAGATACATTCCATAAAACGGAACACAACTCTTCGTTTAATGTAATCTTCATTGTAGATTTATTAAATATGGTACTTAAAATCTAAGAAGTTTACTTATATACCAATTCTTGTCATTTCCGATACAGGTATTTCAAAGTAAAAAATTACAAATTGTCTACCTATTAACATTTAGGACTATATTACTATAACCTGTAATTCAGTCATTGATATTTCTTATTAGTGAATGAATCGAAATACTTTTACCTACATGATCATAAACGAAACAGAACGAAATGATCTGTCGAAAAAATTTAGGTAAAAAATAGTTATAAATTTTTGAAAATTTAAGCATAATAGGACCTTTCAATTATAAGGATAAGCAAACAAATAGAAAATAGGTAAATATAAGATTTAAATATGTTCTGTCATACTTAATACTAAAATATGAAAAAGATGAAATTAAAGGACACAGGTTTAAATGAACATATTTTTGAATGTAATTGAGATATTGGCTTGAAATTTTTTGTAAAGGGTCGAGAATTTCCATATCTAACTAAAAAATGATATTAAGGGATAAATATGGACTAAATTGTTGTAGCTATCTGCGATCCTATTAAAATTTTGATATAAATCATAGTTTTAGAAATTAAACAAATATGTAATATATGACAAAATCTTTATTTATGAACAAAACTCAATGAAATTTTCAACGCTTGTTAAATTTGTCATTTAAAATAAGAAAATGCAAAAAAAAAAAATTGAAA
Organism: Lucilia sericata; assembly: GCF_015586225.1. Classification (NCBI taxonomy): domain Eukaryota; kingdom Metazoa; phylum Arthropoda; class Insecta; order Diptera; family Calliphoridae; genus Lucilia; species Lucilia sericata. Next base: position 410,120 of record NW_023994062.1, on the reverse strand, counting down.
AGGTCAAAGGGCATCCCGCAATTCCCAAAAATAGGAATGAAAATCCCAAAAATGGGATTTTTTACTTTTTTGCCCATAGGGTCCACATTTCTTTCAGGGCTGGGAAAATACTTTTGGAGTAAATAGAAAACATATTGAGGTTTCCAAAACTGCTTTCAGTTTTCTGATCCCAGCTTTGGGATTTTAGAACATGTCGCCCAAAGTTGAAGTTTTGATAAAAAATAGGTCACATTCGGAAGGACGCAGTGGCAACATTTTCAAAAAATAGGACAAGTTTTTTACGCCAAAGCGTTCTGCGTAAAGATACCTTTTAGAAAACTATAAAACTGTTATATGTTCTTAAAGAAAATTTTATTTTATTAATAAAAGAGTTAAGACACATTTTTGGCAAAAAAACGCCAAAAATCTAAAATTTTTTGAATTTTTAAATTAAAAAACGTATATTTTTGGATCAGTAAATGATATTGATCTGAAATTTTTTGTATGTTATTGGAAATTTTGTTGTCTAACTAACAAGAAAAAATTGAGTCCATTTGGTCCAAAATTACGCCCGGTATTCAAAAAAAGGCGGACCAAGGTATGGTAAATTTTGTATCACTAAATTTTTAAATGCCTATAACTCGGATATTATAAGAGATAAGTAGTATGTCCAAGCATGTTTTTTCAAGATCTCGACGAGCGCTTTCACAAAATATAAAAATCTTTGTATTTAGGTGAAAAACAAAAAAATGGCACGAGTTTAAAAATTTTACATGTCGTAGGTACCCTACTTTGAGCCGCCACAGCGCCGTCCCTGGGGCATCTGCAGGGTTCATCTTCAAAACTTAAACTCGAATACTCCTTGGCTACGCTCACGCCAAATTTTATCCCGATCGGATCAGCCGTTTAGAAATGCCAGATTTATTTCCAAAAAATTTCCATTCTGCCCCACTGTGTAATGGTAAATTAAAGAACAAATTATGGTAAAATTAAAAATATATTACATTTGTAGTGACCATTTTATAGTAAAATTTTTTCCAAAACTTTAATCATATTATTATTGTAGGAATCATATTATAATTGTTATAGGAACAATAATATGTTAACATATGACAACCTACAAGAATCATATTATGATCTCCAAAGGGAAATATTTTATATGGTTGTCCTAATTATAATTCCAAACATTTATGGTAGTTTCAGTTTATGGTAGCCCTAACCATATTTCTTCATATGGTCGGTCACGCCCGACTATAATTTCTTACTTGTTTTTTATTTATATTGCTTTTAGGGTAGCAAAGCACACTGGGTACAGCTAGTTACTCTGTAAAATTTATTTTGTTCTCTTGTAGAAAATTTGTGATTAATAATTGATTATGATTAAAAGTAATAAAAATTATTAATTAGATTATTTTCAGGGATTAATTTTGATTAATATCAATATAAGCATTTTACTCATTAACAGACATAGTTTTCTAATGCATTAATAAACGGTACGGTTCCTATATAAAATACTTTGTAAAAACGTCTCCAAACTTGGAAAAGAGTGGAAAAATAAAATCAAAAATATGTTTGCCGATGAAATGCTAACCTATTTATTTCTCAAGATTACTTAAACATCATAAAGGCCACAGCTTAGGGTTGCCAGATTCCGATTCGCAAAAAGCTGGACATTGGGCTTTAAAAAGCTGGACATAAAAAAATACTGAGAAAATGCTAATTTTGGTTTTGTGTAAATAATTTCACAGTGATACACCAAAAAAATGCAGGGGTTCTCATATACCAATTCCGTTTTGTTTTGTCCACAGAGTACGAATATATTTTTAGTTTTCCCCGATCACTTCGTTAACTTAGTTTTTTAGAGCAAAAGATGTGAAAAAGCTCCATTTTTGAAGTTTTAAATTTTAAAAATCATAAGTACGTAAGCTGTACGTAAAGAAATTGACTATCGCTCGCAATAATAGGTCTTTTCGCGTACTTTCCTGTTAGAAATATACAGTAACTTTATGATAGAGAGTAATTTTTAATATACTCTCAATCAAAAAAATATCCAAAAAAATACGCAAAATCCATTTTTTTGTTTATAAACAAAGATTGGTAATGCCCTTTTGCTGAAATCTCAATCGCTAACAAAACACTAAAAAACAAATAATTGTAACTTTGATTTTTCCTATAAATAAATGGATATTTAAAGTTAACAAAACATGTAGTATCATTAAAAATATATTATTGTTTTAAAACTTCATGATACGAACATATTATTAAAATAAAAATTTACACAAAATCGCTAAGAGAAAGACAAACTAAATTGTTTTAAAAACGCTAGATTGACAATATTTGTTATGATTTTTCATGACAAATAAACTCTTTTAAAAACTAATTTATGATAAATAAAATTAAAATAAATCTAATTACAAATAATTTTTTAATATTCGTGTGTTATTAATTTATATATTTCTTTCAAAAAATTTTAAATTTACCAAATTTTTGATTTCTTTGGTTTGATTACATATTCATAACTCATATGTTGTGAATATAAGTTGGATATTTTTTACTGGGGAAAAAATATCCAGTAAAATCAAAAAATTCTCTATCAACGAACTGTAATTTTTACCGCTCTCTTACTCTCTCGTTGCAAGTTTTCGAAAGTACGCGAACGGAATCCAATAACAATTGTTGCAAATTGTTACAAATTATCGAGTACGCGAACAGACTTAATATTTATTACGACATCAGCTGTTGAAGTGTTGAGACATGATGATAGAAGAGGGAAATCATAACTTAGTTGTATAACAAATGTACAATCAGTGTTGGCTAACATGATTTGACAAAGATAACATAAAAATTATTGCAGTGTACTAAAAATATTTTATTTAGCTGGACAAATTAAATTTTAGCTTGAAACTGGACAAGCATCAAAAAAGCTGGACAATCCAGCCAAGTCCAGCCAGGCTGGCAACCCTACCACAGCTTCTGCTTTCTAAATCCGCTGAGAAACTTAAAATCGGTTGAGATTCAACTAAGTTACTAACTTATAAGTGGTATATGTACAAACCGGTTCTTACTCGTATCTCAAGATTTTAGAAGTATTTGGCAAATTTCAAAACCAGATTCTTATTCTACTCGGGTCCACCTTTCAGAAAAATAGTATCACTTCACAGGTATTTATTTTCGTCGCATAGTGTAATCAATAGTTTTACATTTTTAATAAAAATAATCTAATTACACTAGTTTACAAATTAATTGTTCAATTCACAATCGATGTTCTAGCGTTGTATGCGTTGTATGTTAGCAGCTGCTACAATAGTCATAACAATGTTGTTGGTATTTTCTATGCAAAAGCTCTATACAACTCCTACGACAATTTTTCATATGTTTTTCGAATGTTGTAAGAAAGTTTAGTGTTGCCAATTGTTTATTTCAGCATATAAACAAAAAATTCAAACGATTTTAGTATAAAAAACGATAAAGTGGTAACACTGAAATCAAAAACAAACAGCTGTTTACCAAAACAAAAAAACTAAAATTTTATTAAAAACAGTTTATTTATTAGTTTAAAATGTGGAAAAAAGAATTGAAAATTCAAAGAAATTAATTTGGTTTATTTCGCATGTTTAATTAATTTAATATTTTTTGATTTTTTATCTTTTGACATTGTTATGTATATTTGTTTTGATTTTTTTTTTTTTCATTGAGAACATAAACTTATGACTTGCTGCAAAGATCTGTTCACAATCACTGTTACTACACTTTAGTAGGTACAACATACAACTTGATTGTGAATTGAACAAATATTTTTTGTTTGCTCATGGAATGAAACATATATTTTTTGAAAGGGTTGTTAATTAAGAATTTTTATTTTTTTCCTATACGTCGAAATTTTGAGATAAAGTGGTTTTTGTTAAGCATCCTTCTTCAGTAGTGATGGAAAAATATTTGAAAATGAGAATGGATTTTTGGGTGATTGCACCTGTTTTGGGAACCTAACAATCAACTCTGAAAAAAATCAATAATAAAACAGTAAGTCTTCATTAACTTACTTTTTATCAGATTTCTTTATTTTTGGCCCGATTTTTAGTAATTTTTTTGAAATTTTTTTTTTAAATAAAAAAAAAAATAAAATTGAAAGAATTATTGACATTTTATTACTGAATTACAAACTTATGGATCTGAATTTACCCCTCATAGCGCATTTCTTACTCCCCCTTATACTTTTTCCGAAAAACTCTTGGAAGTGTGTTTGATAAAAATTGCATTTATTCACCTAGAACTAAGATTATTGCAACGTATTTTTTAATATTTTTGTGATAGGAATCCATTGTTACAGAGTTGTGAGGAATACCAGTAAAATTGTTTGTCTACAAAATAACTACATCCCTATATATTTAATTTTGTCCTCCTAATTTAACCCTTTTTTAGCATTTTCTTTCTTTATGAATAAATCAAAAATTTGACGTCCTAAATTTTTAGAAATATTTTTTCTGGACTTAGACAGCCAAAGTTCTATATCATGAGCAAAATCGTTGTAAACGAGTGTTATTGATCATTAAGGGCCAATCTTTAAGGTGGTTTTAACTTAAACATGAAATGCAAAAGTGTAAACAGCTGATGCAAAAAAATTAATACAATTTTTATAAATATAAACATTAAAATGTTCTATTTATTAATTAGTATAAATTATGCACACCCAAAATCCATTTTTTGGTTTTAAATTTAAGTTTTTATTCATTTTCATATTAAATTTACAATTTTCTTCTTCTTTTTTATAAAACATGCATTGTTTTGATAATAAACAGTGTCATTTTCTGTTGTTTTGTATGGCAACACTGTGAAGTTTAATATTGTACTCAAAAACATCAAAGGGAATTAACATCAGATTAAAGTTATGATTAGATTAACTAATCAGATTATTAATTGGCATTTGATTGCCAACTCAAAAACCCGTTCTAACATTTGTATTCATAAAAAGTTAATTTAGGTTTATTAAACATTATTAAGCAAGATCCACGAAAATGGTATTCATAAACGTCAAATAGCTTAAAATACCTTCAATAAACCAATGACAAATAGAAAAAATTTATTGTACGATCGACCCTACTTTAAGCCAACAATAAGTTGCTAGTAAGCTTTTTTCATTAATTTTAGGTTGAAGACGAAAACTAATCATGTTTTATTCTGAAATGAAATCTAAAAATTTTAATTTTAACGTTTACAAATTTGTAAATAAAATTCCAGATAAATTTTAAAAGTTTCTATTTTGGTGAAAAAAAAATAAAATCTAGGCATTATTGGATTAATAGATGAATATTTGACAATATTCCAGTTGGTCAATACTATTTTTGGCAATTTGGAAATGCCCCGCCTGTCAATCAAATCATGTCCACAATCATTTTATTTGTCTTTTTCATAGTTTATTCGCTAAATATAAAGCCATGAAGTAATTAAGAGTGTAAATTATATTGATAGTATTATATCAATGCAAAATATCTTCTCCGGCAATAAAATGTAGTCTTTTATTAAAGAAATTTATCAGTATTTGCAAAAATTTATTAAAAATTGCTATAAAAATAAGTAAAAATAACAAAATGTGCATAGTGATGTTTATTTTGTCACAAAATATTCGTTATTAGAATACTTTTAATTATAATTAAAAATATATATGTTATATACATTCATCTGAACTAAATATATATTTATTGTAGCCATGTATACATTTATTTTTCTTTAAAGTTCGTTCTTATTTTCAAAAATGTGTTATAACCAAAAATATAAAATTAAGAATACCGACTCAACGAATATTTTATCCTAATTGTACGCAACACTAACACAGAAAATGACAGCCAAATTGTACAGTGCTGCCAAGTTAAACAATAAACAGCACAATAGTTAATGTAGGTTTATTATTTGTTAATGAATACCACAATTTTATTAATGGCTTTTAAGTCTAAAGTGTACTTTAACTATTGTGTGATTTAAATCTAAAATAAGCATTTTTTATGAATACAACTGTAAGGCTATTAACAGCAATGGCTGTAAAAAATGATTGGAAGGATTTTAATACAAAAATAAATTTGAGTTTTGAATATTTTTTCTAAAAACATTTAAAAAATTTCGACTAAAACTAACGCTAACGTCTCGAGTCAAAATTTTTTAATATAGGAAAATTAATATAAAGTTAAATGATTTTGCATTATATTGAACAAACTCTACCCTTTTATAATAAATATTTTAAAATTTCTAAACAAATAGTTAATTTTTTCGAAATTTACGTCAGTTTTAGGCAGGCTTGCCATATTTAAAATCAACAAAAAACGTACATCGTAGTTAAAAAAGCAGTAGAATTGACAAAAAGGAAGTACAATTTATTTTCAAAAAAATTCAATTAAATTGTTCTGAAAACGCTAGATTGACATTGGCTGTTATGATTTTTCACAACAACAAATTTATATAAAAACTCATTTATGACAAATAAAATTAATCCGATTACAAATCATGTTTTAATATTAGTGTGCTATTAATTTCTATTTTTTATACCCACCATCAAAAAAGATGGGGGGTATATTGTTTTTGTCATTCCGTTTGTAACACATCGAAATATTCATCTAAGACCCATAAAAGTATATATATTCTGGATCCTAATTAAATTCTAAGACCTACCTAGCCATGTCTGTCCGTCTGTTGAAAATACGATAGAGTCCAAATGGAAGTAGCTAGAGAGCTGAAATTTTGCACAAATATTTTATATTGATACAGTTTGTTTTTGTATTGAAAATGGGCAATATCGGTCCACGATTTCGCCTATAGGAACTTAAATCGCTTTGTAAAATTTTATAAGGATCGGTCCATAATTGACCCTACCCCCCATATAAGGATCCCTTCTTAAAATGACTTTAACGCTCATAACTGTCTAAACTGTGTATATATACATATATCGATGAAATTCGACATGAACATATTTTATAGGAACCTTCATATAAGGTCCCCTTCAGAAAATGACTTTAAGGTAAAATTATACATATATGTAATAAATGAGAAAATTGTTTTGATACTAACAAAAGCATCGATTCTTAAATATCAAAGTTTATTTATAAGGAATCATTCCTATTCGGCAATGATTTGATGGTGGGTATATAAGATTCGGCACAGCCGAATATGACACTCTTACTTGTTCTTTAAAAAAAAATTTAAAATTTCCCAAATTTTTGTTTCGTTTAATTTGTTTATATTTTCAAATATCAACCATTTGTTGTGACCATATGTTTGGTACCTTTTTCTGGAGAAAAATATCCAGTAAAATAAAAAAAAATCTCTATATCTAACTGTTAGAAAACTTTTACTCTGTATGCGAATTTGTCATTTAAATCTTTTATTATTTTAAACATATCAATTGTTACATCCTCAGATACATACTTCATTTTCGAAAAATTAACCACCCTGCGACGAAAAATAAGAATGGTAATATAGTTTTTTTAAAAATCGTTCCACAGCGGGATAGGAAAAAGATATCGAATAGGTACATGACGGAGTATTACAGACCATTTTAACATTCAAACATGTCCTTCACATTTGCAGTCCTTTTTTATGTCGAAAATTCATTAAAAACTTTCATTATAGTGATATATAAATCAAAATTTAATAACTTTAAAGCATTTTTAATAAACGCACTATTTTATACATGACAAAGGCTTCGAAACTTGAGATTAACAACTTTCAAATTATCTATGCAGTCCTTAAATAGCGATTCTATAGAATATTTGTCTATGGTCATGATTACACCTATAAAATTATAGTAATATTTCAAAAAAAAAAAAGTACAAAAAGAAGTACAACTACTAAAAAGAAGTACATTTGCGTACTTCTTTAGGTGTTATGCAGTTAAAATTACAATTGCTAAAAAAAAAGTACGCGTACTGCTGAAAACAGTACGTATGGAAAGCCTAGTTTTAGGTTTATTGTATTGCAAGTCATCCGATTAAGGCCCTATTGTTAATAAATATTTAGGTATAAAGCAATAAATTGTTGGAATTAGTTCTGAATGTAAAGAAAATTTTAATTAGTACAATTTAAATCAATATTTTTACTGTTAAACATGACATTTTATGAATTAAACCTAGTACTCTTTTCATTTTTTCATGTGAAAAATTTGATGAGCAACAAATGTAGTCCATATGTTTTTGTATACCCACCATCAAAAATTATGGGGGTATATTGATTTTGTCTTTCCGTTTGTAACAGATCGAAATATTTATCATAGACACACAACAGTATATATATTCTGGGTCCTTATTAAATTCTATGACGATCTAGCCATGTCTGTCCGTCAGTCTGTCTGTCTGTTGAAAGCACGATAGGGTTCCAACGATAGATAGAGGGTTGAAATTTTACAAAAGTATTTTCTATAGGTAAGGTTTGTTTGGAATTGAAAATGGGTAATATCGGTCTACGGTTTCGTATAGCCCCCATACATGTGCCCCCGAAAAACAGTTCTTGCAGTCATAACTGTTTTAGAAATTCAAGCATTGCCATGAAATTCAACATAGACAAGTTTTATACGAACCAAAATCCTACTCCCCATATAAAGCCCTCTTCAGAAATTGGTTTTAACGCATATTACTCACTTAGAAATACGAGTACAGCGATGAAACTCGACACAGACATGTTTTATACGAATCCAAATCAGCAATGAAATTCAACATAAACAAGTTTAATCCCCCAAGGAAGCTTTTAATTTACGGCATACGATTTGATGGTGAGTATATAAGATTCGGCATAGCCGAATATAACGCTCTTTCTTGTTAAAACTGAAAATATAGCAAAACTTAATAATATAAACTACTAGCTATACCTGTGCTTTGCTACCCAAAAATCAATATAAATAAAATACAGTCTTTACGATTTTTAAAGATTTTAGCTATTACAGATTGAATTTAATTCATTGGTGAGAGCCTCCTATTGATAGCCAACCAATTTATAACCCAAATATTCATATGGATGCCAGACTTCTTCGTGCAAAATGTTATGATTCTAGCTCTAACAGTTTCCCAGATATACAAATTTTCTACTTTTGTTAATTCATATGGAAGGTGCCAATCCTCCCTAATGATAGTCCGCCCATTTTTTTCCCAAATGTTCACATAGATGTTAATGTTCTTCGTACAAAATTTTAAGATTTTAGCTCCAATAGGTTCATAGAAAAACGATTTTTTTATTTAATTCATAAAATCAAGTTCGCTAATTTATTTAATTTAATCTAGCTCTAGTAGTTTCTGACATAAACGAATTTTTGTATTTAATTCATATAGGAGGTGCCAAGCCCTCCTTAAAAGATATCGTGAACCTGTTTTCAGATATGATAAAAAGAATATTTGTTTACACGGCAGTTTCAAAACTCCATTTTCAGTTTTTTTAAATCTTTGTTAAACAATTTTTAAAATTTTTGAAATATCTCCAGGGGATTTATGGTCAATTGATTAGGGAGTAAAACAGTGAAAAAATTAGGTCAATACCTATTATAGTTAAGCTGTACCTGCGATTTTAATTCTGCGAATTTCGAGAAAAACTCATTTTTTTATAATATTTTACAAAATATGTCCTAATTCTTTACTGTTATACATTTTAAACAAAATATTTACAGAATATTATTTCTCAGATAATATAAAATATATCCCTGAAGTTATATATAAATCGGAAAATCCTAAGTCGTAAACTTTGGAGGTCAAAGGTCAAATTTAGCAATATTTGGAAATTCTCATCGAAACATATCGAAATATTATTTATTTGTTGGCCAAATTTACTAAAATTGCAAGAATTTATAGCATATGGTCCAATATTTAAAATACAAAAAATTTCAAGCCAATATCTCAATTACATTCAAAAATATGTTCATTTAAACCTGTGTCCTTTAATTTCATCTTTTTCATATTTTAGTATTAAGTATGACAGCACATATTTAAATCTTATATTTACCTATTTTCTATTTGTTTGCTTATCCTTATAATTGAAAGGTCCTATTATGCTTAAATTTTCAAAAATTTATAACTATTTTTTACCTAAATTTTTTCGACAGATCATTTCGTTCTGTTTCGTTTATGATCATGTAGGTAAAAATGTACAGGTAATGATAATTTCGATTCATTCACTAATAAGAAATATCAATGACTGAATTACAGGTTATAGTAATATAGTCCTAAATGTTAATAGGTAGACAATTCGTAATTTTTTACTTTGGAATACCTGTATCGGAAATGACAAGAATTGGTATATAAGTAAACTTCTCAGATTTTAAGTACCATATTTAATAAATCTACAATGAAGATTACATTAAAGTACGAAGAGTTGTGTTCCGTTTTATGGAGTATATCTTCAAAAGGGCCAGAAAGAATTGAAGACATTTCAAATTATATAAAAACTACATATAGTAGAAAAGTAGACAAAACAGGCATATCAAAAATTGAAAACTTTTTGATGTAAAAAGTAAGTCTGTGGATGGAAATCAAAAGAAATTTCGATTAAAATTTTGTAGTTGGATGGAAACTACTACGGAAATCTCAACTTACAACACATCAATAGGAGCGCCTTGCAAGTCATACGAAGACTTATGTTCAAGGTAAAAAAAAAGAGGGTCACACAAAAACTTTTTTCAATCTCAAATGAGGAAATTGCTGATACATTTAACGAAATGCTGAAAAAGGAAAACCAACATATGGATGTCGTACATATTGCAACTATTCTTCCTAATGCATCACCAAAACGACTTAAGCGAATTGTGGAAAGTATACCAACTCCAACATCATAATCAAATTTTACTGAAGAGGAAGCAATAGCGCTTATGTTGGAACTGGGTCTCAGTCGAAATAAGTACCAAATATTAAGGAAAGCTCTGCATGAAAAAGGACACAATATATTACCATCATACAAGGCGATCCAGGAAAAAAAAACAAACTATCCTACTAAATCAACAAAAAATAATGAAGAATTGAAAGAACTGAGAGCTGCGGAAAAAAGCAGAATCCAAGAAGAATTTAAAGTTCAGATGGGATTAAACATCGACAAACCACTTTCAAGTTGCGGTAGTACAAATGACGGTAATACGTCGAGAAGGTTTTTTCGTGATTTTGAAATTACTTCAAAAATAACTGGAATCGACAAGGAGTTGCTTCGAAGAGTTAAAACTATTTTAATGGCACTGAATAGTAAACATAAAATTAATGAAAATCAATTTGGGGAATACACATCTGAAATTTCTAAATTACTTGTATCTCTGTATCCATGGAGGGAACTAACACCAACAGTACACAAAGTATTGTGTCATGGTCAAATAATAATTGAATCGAATATTCTTCCACTTGGAGAGTTAACAGAAGAAGCCCAGGAAGCGAGGAATCGAGATTTTAAGCATGTTCAACTATTCAGCTCAAGAAAATGCTCCAGGCAATCACAGAATGAAGATATTTTTAATAGTTTACTTCTATCTTCTGATCCTGTTCTTTCAACTATGCGAAAAAGATGGATTTGTTATGAAACTCTATCATCTCAAAACAAGGAAGATTTAAAGGACTTATATTACCTTCTGGATATGTATACCGATATGACAGATTATTTTATAGAAAATAAGTAGTGTTAGGAATTAACTATATAAGTAGGTTGTAAGAATTAATTGTATTATGTTTAAGATAAACAGTTCAAATAAAAAAAGCTATTATACTAACTGATGATATTGTATTAAATTGTGTTTTATATTTCGGTGGGCGGGAAAGGTAATTTGTGTGGGGTGATTTAGGTGTTGTTGTGCGTGGCTCATAATAAAATTATAATTTTTTTTATTTAATATACAATATTATAATAAAATAATTAACTAAATAATTTTTAAAAATTGTCCAAATATTTTATTCAACACCAAATGTATGTTCTGTCATACTTAATACTAAAATATGAAAAAGATGAAATTAAAGGACACAGGTTTAAATGAACATATTTTTGAATGTAATTGAGATATTGGCTTGAAATTTTTTGTAAAGGGTCGAGAATTTCCATATCTAACTAAAAAATTATATTAAGGGATAAATATGGACTAAATTGTTGTAGCTATATGCGATCCTATTAAAATTTTGATATAAATCATAGTTTTAGAAATTAAACAAATATGTAATATATGACAAAATCTTTATTTATGAACAAAACTCAATGAAATTTTCAACGCTTGTTAAATTTGTCATTTCAAATAAGAATATACAAAAAAAAAATTGAAAAGGTCAAAGGGCATCCCGCAATTCCCAAAAATAGGAATGAAAATCCCAAAAATGGGATTTTTTATTTTTTTGCCCATAGGGTCCACATTTCTTTCAGGGCTGGGAAAATACTTTTGGAGTAAATAGAAAACATATTGAGGTTTCCAAAACTGCTTTCAGTTTTCTGATCCCAGCTTTGGGATTTTAGAACATGTCGCCCAAAGTTGAAGTTTTGATAAAAAATAGGTCATATTCGGAAGGACGCAGTGGCAACATTTTCAAAAAATAGGACTAGTTTTTTACGCCAAAGCGTTCTGCGTAAAGATACCTTTTAGAAAACTATAAAATTGTTATATGTTCTTAATAAAAATTTTATTTTATTAATAAAAGAGTTAAGACACATTTTTGGCAAAAAAACGCCAAAAATCTAAAAATTTTTGAATTTTTAAATTAAAAAACGTATATTTTTGGATCTGTAAACGATATTGATCTGAAATTTTTTGTATATTATTGGAAATTTTGTTGTCTAACTAACAAGAAAAAATTGAGTCCATTTGGTCCAAAATTACGCCCGGTATTCAAAAAAAGGCGGACCAAGGTATGGTAAATTTTGTATCACTAAATTTTTAAATGCCTATAACTCGGATATTATAAGAGATAAGTAGTATGTCCAAGCATGTTTTTTCAAGATCTCGTCGAGCGCTTTCACAAAATATAAAAATCTTTGTATTTGGGTGAAAAACAAAAAATGGCACGAGTTTAAAAATTTTACATGTCGTAGGTACCCTACTTTGAGCCGCCACAGCGCCGTCCCTGGGGCATCTGCAGGGTTCATCTTCAAAACTTAAACTCGAATACTCCTTGGCTACGCTCACGCCAAATTTTATCCCGATCGGATCAGCCGTTTAGAAATGCCAGATTTATTTCCAAAAAATTTCCATTCTGCCCCACTGTGCAGTGAAAAAATAGGTAAATACCTCTTATAGTTAAGCTGTACCTGCGATTTGAACTCTGCGAATTTCGCAAAAAATTTATTTTGTGGAAATTCTCATTAAAACATGTCGAAATATTATGTATTTGTTTGCTATATTTCTAAAATTACAGGAATTTATAATATATGGTCTTATATTTAAAATAACAACAAAAAAATAAATAAAATTAACCCTTTATGTTTCAATGAGAATTTCCAAATATTACTAAATTTGACCTTTGACCTTCAAAGTTTACGACTTAGGATTTCCCGATTTATATATAACTTCAGGGATATTTTTTATATTATCTGAGAAATAATATTCTGTAAATATTTTGTTTAAAATGTACAACAGTAAAGAATTAAAACATATTTTGTAAAATATTACAAAAAAATGAGTTTTTCTCGAAATTCGCAGAATTAAAATCGCAGGTACAGCTTAACTATAATAGGTATTGACGTAATTTTTTCACTGTTTTACTCCCTAATCTATTGACCATAAATCCCCTGGAGATATTTCAAAAATTTTAAAAATTATTTAACAAAGATTTAAAAAAAACTTAAAATGGAGATTTGAAACTGCCGTGTAAAAAATATTTTTTTATCATAGCTGAGAACAGGTTCACGATATCTTTTAAGGAGGGCTTGGCACCTCCTATATGAATTAAATACAAAAATTCGTTTATGTCAGAAACTACTAGAGCTAGATTAAATTAAATAAATTAGCGAACTTGATTTTATGAATTAAATAAAAAAATCGTTTTTCTATGAACCTATTGGAGCTAGAATCTTAAAATTTTGTACGAAGAACATTAACATCTATGTGAACATTTGGGAGAAAAATGGGCGGACTATCATTAGGGAGGATTGGCACCTTCCATATGAATTAACAAAAGTACAAAAATTTGTATATCTAGGAAACTGTTAGAGCTAGAATCATAACATTTTGCACGAAGAAGTCTGGCATCCATATTTGGGTTATAAATTGGTTTGCTATCAATAGGAGGCTCTCACCATATGAAGTAATAGCTTCATATGTTATGTTTTTGGCCAAAAATTCGGATTTTTTCAAACTTTGAGCGACGAGCGGCACGTGTTAACGTTTATTAATCGAGCTCAAATTTCGGCTATCTCAATATCTGGAAAGGGCAATCATTTTGTAAGGGGGTATTTTAAGTAAGTATGTATATGAAGTAAATACCAACAACAAAGTTGTTATATAGTTATATTTCCAAATACAAAATTACTAGCTGTACCCATTTTGCCTTGCTAGCCTAAAGTCAATATAAATAAAACACCTACTTCACGATTTTTGAAGATTATAGCTCCCAGATACACGAATTTTTGTACTTAATTCATATGGGAGATGCCGAGCCTCCCTTCCAAATATTCAAATTGGTAATATTTATCTATTTATTTATATATATATATATATATATATATATATATATATATATATATATATATATATATATATATATATATATATATATATATATATATATATATATATATATATATATATATATATATATATATATATATATATATATATATATATATATATATATATTGCAACATAATTTATCTATAAACATTTTAGAAGAATGTACATATGTTGGCTTTTTAATCTGCAATATTAAAAAAATAAATAATTTATTTGAAATATTTTTTCTTGTACCATACGAAAATTTACACATTGTCTTTTTTCAGTTTTAATTTCAACAACAAAAATTTTATGTCAAAAAAAAAAAAAAAAAATTGTCGTTTGTTAAAAATAGATTCTTTTCGTGCTATTAAATGTATTTAAATTGTGCAAAAAAATAATAAAACATAAGGTTAAGTGATAAAAAAAAATAATTTAAAGTGCTATAAGCCACGAATTTTCGCGACAAAGTTTTGAAGTTTTGAGAGAGAGTGACATTCGTGCAGTTGTGTTGGAGTTACACAGAACTCGTCTGTGAGAAGAGCGTAACGTTATTGTTGTAAAAAATCGTAACAGTTTCATTTCTTGGTGTTCAGTGGTCAATAAGTTGATCTAAATTAACACTTTTGAATACAATGTTTTCTAAATCAAATCTTAACAGTTTTAAAGCATTTTAATAAACGCATGCGTGATAAAGTCATCCAATACATATTATATTCCAATTTGATATTTAAGTACATATATGCATACATATGTATGTATGTACATTAGGGTGGGTCGAAAAAAAAAGTTGAGTCAGTCACCCCCTACGATTAAAGATATGTTAATAACATTTCCAAAAATATGAAAAATATTTTTTGCCACGCCTAGAAATACCGCCCTTTTTGTTTTTTATACATTAGGCCGCCATTTTTAGTCCGATCGTAACATATGATATATCAATATTTATGGCTTGACTTTAGCTATGTTTCACTCTTAGACAATTTTTTATTTCGACGTCATATTCTTTGCGTGACTTCTGATATCTCGGATCCTTCCCCAAAATATAAAATTTTGGCTATACTGGAATAAAGTACATTTAATTACATAAAATATGGGCATTTAAAATGCTCACTTTTATGCATAAAGAGCTATTTTACAGGTATTTAAAAATACCTGTATAGTTCAAACTACAAACAATTAATTTGCTAGGGATATGGTAGAAAATTATTTTTTTCAAATTAATTTACAATACAAAAATTGCATCCTACCCCTATCTTAACAAAAGAAAGATCATTTTATTCAGCATTTAATTCTATTAATTAATAACAAAATCACGTAGGTACATAAAAATTAAACATTTTTTTATAAAAATCTATGAAAAATTAAAGTGTTATGCAAAGTTTTACAAAAATGTATGAAAAATATTTTTTCCATACAACCACTTGCATGTTTCTTTTTTTTAACAATTTTTAAAAATGTTTATACTAATTTTTATAAAATGTGATAAATTTATTTTATGATTCTTTTAAATAGTTACATATTTCTAAAGAAGTTTTTTAAATAATAAAAACTAATAAAAAACGAATAATCGGGAATGGCCGACCATATGATACCAGATATGAGCATAACTAAAATATGATTTATGTTTTAATATAGCATTTATATTGAATTTTGTCTTAATTTCCATATCGTCACCTGAAACGCAAACGGCCCTAACTAACCAAAAATTAAAAATCGATTTTATTGTTGATTATAATGTATTGCATCAAAACATATGTCCACACAAAAAATTGGACTCCTCCGACCAAAATTAATGATTTCATTGACAAAAAACAAAAGGCCCTATCTACAAAAACATTTAAATATTAAAGGTAAAAAGTCTAATTTATCCATTTTTATATACGCCATTGTCAACTATCATAATAACTAATAGGTTTCACTATTAAACAATTTGTTTATTTACTAGAAATAAATCGCGTTCATAGAAACAAATTTTTCAATTTCAATAGTTTTTTGCTTTAAAAATGTTAGATAGGGCCGTTTGCGTTTTAGGTGACGATATACTATTTGAGCAACTTATTGATGAAAAACTGATTTTCTGAAAGAGACTATGTATGGGAGCTAGGATCAATTATGGACCGATCCTATAAACATTTGGTGGAGGGTTTTATGTTCTTATAAGAGATAAATATGCAGAATTTCATCCTAATTGTACTGTTTAAGAGGGAATTCACGACCTTGAAGCCATTATTAAGAGCTCCAAAGCCCTATTCGGGGAGTGCGGTTGTATGAGGGCTAGGGGAATAATCCATTTTCGATATAATCCATATTTAAACAACTTCGTCCTTGGGTAAAATGAAATATATCAGCCTATTTGCATCGAATTATCTGGAAAATTTCGAGTTGTAGTTTGATTACAAGTCGGATGGACAAAGCTAAACTACTATAGTGCTGTAAGATATAATAAACTTTCCTCTTTTTTGATAGGAAGTAGGATCTGGAAGGGTTTGTAACTGAAAAAATAACAGTTTTATAATTCATTTTCAAAAAAAAAATGTTTTCGACGGTTTTTTCTGGCAAATTAATTATTTGTTGTGATAACGGTTGATAATGAATATATGAACATTTTTAAATATCTATAAAATAGCTGTTTATGCATAAAAGTGAGCATTTCAAAAGCCTATATTTCATATAATTAAAAGCTCTTTATTATTGTATAGCCACAATTTCAGATTTTGGAGAAGGATCCGAGATATCAGAAGTCGGGCATAGAATGTTACGTCTAATTTAAAAATCGTCTAAGGGTGAAATGTAGCTACAGCCAAGCCATAAATATTGATATATGATATGTTACGATCGGACTTAAAATGGCGGAGTAATATATAAAAAACAAAAAGGGCGGTATTTCTAGGCGTGGCAAAAAAATAATTTTTATATTTTTGGAAATGTTATTAACATATCTTTAATCCTAGGGGGTGACTGACACAACTTTTTTTTGTCCATAGAGACCGACCCACTCTAATGTACATATATTTCGACTTCAAAATATCAAATCATATTACTGAGTTACAGGTACTAAAGGATGGAAACGAAAAAAATTACATTTTCAAATGAAAATATTTAAGTGTCTATACAGCACATGAAAAAAATTGATAGATTTCCAATGGCGAGATGTCCCAAACATATACAAATATATTTTTTATTTTTGATTAATATTATCAGCCCAAGTAATAAACTAATAAATGTAAAAAGGGCAGAGAATCAGTTCTGAACACTACTTTTAATACAACTTTGTTTAAAAATCCCACGAAGTTATTGATATTATTTTAATTTCCATAAAGTTTTTGTTTTTGCTGAAGTCTTTTCAAATATATGTATATCTGAATTTATGACTAAAGTCATCTCTTAGCCGATTTTTGTAACAAGTTCTCTAAGCTATTTTACTTTTTTTACATTCAATGAAATTATATTGCTTTATTTTCATTAATGATTGATAAGATTTCGTTCTATAATTTTTTAACATTTATAGTTGGTTAGACTATTTTTTTATCTGTTAATTGGTGTATAATTTTAATAAAACCATAGCATCTTAATTAACTATTAGAGAAATTTGCCGATGTGTTAAAAAATTGTAGGTATATTCTTAATTTTTTATATCTTTAATTTTATAAAGATGCAGATATCTTTGAGGAACAAATTTTGTACATTTAAATTCTCTAAAGTACACAGAATTAGAAAAGTACAAAATCCTTAAAATATTGTTAATGGGGGCTGTAACAATTGCATTTGAAAAATTATTATTTTTTTTTTAAATTTTAAGAAATTGTCCAATATTTCTTTTTCAATTGCTTATAAATTTGTGGATTTATTAGCTGAATGATAACATTGGACTAAAAGTAAAAATGGATTGATATTGTCCAGAGTTCAAAAAAAACCAAAACCTATGATCTTTAATATCTAAAATTGAAAATGTAATTTTCTTTCGTTTCCATCCTTTAGTACCTGTAACTCAGTAATATGATTTGACATTTTGAAGTCGAAATATATGTATGCATATACTTAGGAGAGTGAAAAACTTATATATCAAATTGGAATATAATAGGTATTGGATGACTTTATCATGCAAGTGTTTATTAAAAGGCTTTAAAGATGTTTGATTTAGAAAACATTGTATTAAAAAGTTTTAATTTAGATCAACTTTTTGACGAAATTAAATCATTAAAAACATTTGCTGAGTAAAAAAGAAAAGTCTGCAGATACAAGTAAAATCTACTTTACATTATGTGATTTTGTATTAATACAAAGTATTATTTGAAAATGTATTGTAATCTAAATATATAAAACATTTTGTAGTTTGAGATGTACTGAGCTTTTAGTTTTTTTTTTAATTTTGTTTTTTACAAAATACACAATTTATTTATAGTTTTCTTTTGGATTTTAATTTGCAATATATTTTTTCACCATAATTTTCTTCAGATTTTTCATAATACATGAATGAAAATTGTTTATTACATTTTGACAACAAATTGGATTTTTGTATTAAAGACAATGAAACTCTGATATTAATACAAAGAAGAAAAGGTTTAATGTAAATAGAAAAGAATACTCCCATTAATTTGTTATTAGAGTGTTCAAAATAAATGATGACCATATACAACATCATAGAATATACCTTTATTAATGTCAACAGCCGTACTCAAGGTTACTTTTTTCATACAAACAAATCAAAAATACTCAAATGATATTTATGCAAGTTAAAATTTTTAGTTTGTTTCCTTTTGAAAGAATGGAAATGGTAATATTTAATACGTAGTCAATGGTAAACAGAACAAGTAAGAAAGTATAGCCGGGCGCGACCGATCATATGATACTCTACACCAATTATGAATATTAAATGTGATTTATTTTTCATAATAATTCATTGTTCCGATACATTTAAGCAATTTATAGATGAAAAATTAATATTCTGAAAGAGGTTTTATATGGGGGCTTGGGGCAAATATGGACCAAGCCCGATAAAGTTTTGTGAATAAATTTATATAATATTTATTTGTTCTGAATTTCATCGATATTTGTGTTTATAAATTAATTTTGGACATTCAAGTAATTTTCTGAAGGGGACTTTGTATGGGAGCTAGGGTCAAATGAGGCCCGATCATTATGAAATTTGGCGAGGTCATCAAGGCTTATATAAAACTTAGTTGTGCCGCTTTTTATCGATATACTGGTATATTTAACATAATTATGAGTTAATATCGGTCCATTATTCCACCTAGCCCCCATACAACAGAACCCCCCGAAAAGGTGGAATAATGGACCGATATTAACCATTTTCAATAGGCATCGTCCTTGGATCAAAACAAACGTGCAAAGCCTCTTTTAAAAAATTAAATTTCTTAAATAAATCGGAATCAAGATAATATTTAAGATAAACGCTTTATTATGAAAAATAAATCACATTTAATATTCATAACTGGTGTAGGGTATCTTTTAAACTCTGCTTTTTATAACAATTTAAATTATAAAAAAAGCAAATATTTTTAAAAACATATTTAATTTCCTATTAATTAAATCGTTAATTGAACTCTCGTATTAAAGTAAATACATAATAATACAACAAGTTCAAGTCGACATAAAAACCGAACTATATTTTAATCATTGTTATCTTCAAAAATGAATTGAACAATTTAAATACAATTTTGGACTTGAATAGGGTATTATCTGTATTCCAAGGCAGGAAAATTGATGTAGAATATTGAATAATATTGTCCATATTATTGTAAACTGAAAATTATGCTCAAATTTCCAAAAATGTAAATAGATATGCCAGCAAATTTTTCTTGTGTGATAAATTCAAAACCTGTTTTTACTAGTGGTACAATTAATGGTGAAATTTATGGAGAAGAATGCTTTGAAAATCGATTGTTACCACTTGTATGATTTGACACTACAAACTCACTATTTTGGCCAAACCTAGTAGTTCTCAGTATATAAGAAACATAATTATATAATCAATGAAATTAAATAAAATTTAATTTAAATTTACAAAAAAATTCCACTTTGCACAAAAACAATCCCAAATTGAACAGAATAAAATAAATAAAAAATACTGGGCAATTAGGAAAGGCAAAAAAAAAAAAAAAAAAAATAAGTAAATGCATACTTTAACAAAATTCTCATATATTCAATTCATAGTCATAACAATGTTGTTGGTATTTTCTATGCAAAAGCTCTATACAACTCCTACGACAATTTTTCATATGTTTTTCGAATGTTGTAAGAAAGTTTAGTGTTGCCAATTGTTTATTTCAACATATAAACAAAAAATTCAAACGATTTTAGCATAAAAAACGATAAAGTGGTAACACTAAAATCAAAAACAAACAGCTGTTTACCAAAACAAAAAAACTAAAATTTTGTTAAAAACAGTTTATTTATTAATTTAAAATGTGGAATAAAGAAAATAAAAGAATTGAAAATTCAAAGACATTAATTTGGTTTATTTCGCATGTTTAATTAATTTAATATTTTTTGATTTTTTTATCTTTTGACATTGTTATGTATATTTGTTTTGATTTTTTATTTTTTTTTTTTCATTGAGAACATAAACTTATGACTTGCTGCAAAGATCTGTTCACAATCACTGTTACCACATATATATCTCAATGTATGTTCCTTTGTTTATAGGAGGCTAAACCACTGAAGCGATCTTCTTGAAATTCTCAGTGTATATTCCTCTATATCTGGAAGGAACTATAGGCAACTTTTTATTTTGAAATTGCAAGTGGGAGGGGGCCACGCCCACTTCTTCAAAAGTCGAATATCTCGGAACATGTTACAACTAGAGTCCTCAAATTTTTTATGGACAATTTTGACATCCCTATGATTTTTTGATAGAAAAATTGGAGGACTAGAAATAGGGGGCCTGGCACCCCCCATCTATTTATATAAAAATGAATGTGTGTTTGTATGTTTGTTTGTTTTGACTTTACAGACAGCTAAACGGCCGGACCGATTTTTCTGAAGTTTTCACAGTGTCTTCCTGTATATCTGGAAGGAACTATAGGCTAGTTTTTACTTCAAGCTTTCAAGTGGGCGACGTGCCACGCCCACATTAAAAATTAGTATTAAAAGTCGCATATCTCAGAAACTGCAAGAGTTGGAGTCCTCAAATGTTGTATGGGCAACTTTCACATCCATAAGAATATTTCTGTACAAAATGGGCGGAATGCCTATAGTGGGCGTAGCACCTTCCATATGAAGAAGTTATTAAATCAGTATATCTGAGAAAATATAACAGATAGAGTCCTTAAATTTTGTCGGAACCAATATAGTGTCAATATTATTATTTAAGGAAAAAGGGGGCGGGCTAGCATTAGGGGGCGTGGCACCTCCCATATGAATAAAATATACAAAAATTCGTTTATCTGGAAAACTAATAGATCTAGCTTAAAATTTAGCTTTAACATTAATATTCATATGAGTATTTTGGGGAAAAAGGGCGGACTTTCATCAGTGGGGCTTGGAACGCCCCATATGAATTAAATAGATAAATTCGTTCATATATCTGAGAAACATTTGGGTAATAATTTGGCGTTGTCGTTTGTCTGGGAAACTAATAGACCTAAAATCTTAAAATTTTGCACGAAGAAATATAACATTTATTTGAACATTTTGAGGAAAATGGGCGGACTTTTATCAGGTGGGGGGAGGATGATTTTGAAACTTCCCATATGAACGAAATAGCATTAAATGTCTGGGAAACTATTAGGTAGAGCAAAAATACTTTGACATCAATATGAACATTTTGGTAATAAATTGGCGGACTAGCAAATTGGAACCTCCCATATGAATTAAATGCAACAATTTTACATGAAAAACTTTGACATTCATGTGAACATTTAGAGAAAAAATGGGAGGACTTTTAATAGGCATCTCCCATATCAATTAAAAACAAAATTTCGTATATTGTTCAAATTTTTCATAAATGTTCACATGAATGTCAAAGTTTTTCATGTAAAATTTTTGTATTTAATTCATATGGGAGGTTCCAGTTTGCTAGTCCGGCAATTTATTACCAAAATGTTCACATTGATGTCAAAGTATTTTTGCTCTAATAGTTTCCCAAGCATTTAAATCTATTTAATGTGGGAGTTTCAAACCCCCACTAATAAAGGTCCGCCCATTTTATCCGCCCATTTTCCTCAACATGTTCAAATATATGTTAAATTTCTTCGTGGAAAATTTGATGATTTTAGGTCTAGTTTCCCAGACAAACGACAACGCCAAATTAAGGATTTTGGCTCTAATAATTTCTCAGATATACGATATACGATATACGTGGACTTGGCACGTCGCCCACTTGAAATTTTGAAGTGAAAATTAGCCTATAGTTCCTCCCAGACATACAGGAAGACACTGTGAAAACTTCAGAAAAATTGGTAAAGCCGTTTAGCTGTTTCTAAAGTTAAAACAAACAAACAAACATACAAACACACATTCATTTTTATATAAATAGATGGGGGTGCCACGCCCCCTATTGCTAGTCCATAAAAAATTTGAAGACTCTAGTTGTACCATGTTCCGAGATATTCGACTTTTGAAGAAGTGGGCGTGGCACCCCTCCCACTTGCAATTTCAAAATAAAAAGTAGCCTATAGTTCATTCCAGATATAGGGGAACATAAACATAAAAAATTTATTTTTATTTTATTTTTTTCAAAATGGGCCCTTTTTTATTTTGCTTATAAGAAAGCTTATATAATTTCTTTGAAAGCTTTATAGTCCCATAATGGGATGCGAGTGGGATATCTATCAAAAAAATTATTTTTTAACTCAATCCTCTCATTTCCCACCCGGTATATTGAATAACATAGATGAACCGATATTGGAGGAAGAGGAGGCTAATACGGAAATTGTAATTGCATCTGATGTGGTTAAAGGAACAATCAAGAGCTTCGCTCCCTATAAAGCTGCAGGGCCGGATGGCATTTTTCCGGCACTCTTACAGATGGAGGCGGGACTGGTTTCCGTACATCTGTCTCAGATATTTACTGCATGCCTGAAATTCACATTTACCCCCATTAAATGGCAGGATGCAAGGGTAATATTTATAGCTAAACCAGGGAAACCTAGCTATTCGACACCTAAGTCTTATCGACTGATAAGTCCAACGTCATTCCTACTTAAAACCTTGGAACGGATTGTCGATAATATGATTAAAAGCAGTATACCCGACAAAGAACTAAAATTTAAACAGCATGCTTATGTAAAGGGACGATCGGTGGAAACCGCTTTAAACGAAGTTGTCCACTACATAGGTGCATCCTTTGATAGCAAACTATATACACTGGCGGTAAGTATTGACATCGAAGGCGCCTTCAATAACGTGCACACTGATACTCTTATCCAATCCCTAGACCAGTTTTATGTTGACCGGGTGCTCCGTAACTGGATCAACCACATGCTAAGGAACAGATGAATAAGCTGCGAGATGTACGATATAACTATCAGGAAAAAGGTATTTCGCGGTATACCACAGGGTGGCATTTTGTCACCTTTACTCTGGGTTACCACGATTAATAGCCTCCTAAGGACCCTAACCGAGAAAGGATTTAGACCTGTCTGCTATGCAGACGATGTCGTTATACTTTTAAAGGGAAAGGATCCAAATTAATTGTGTAGAAGAGCTGAGGAGGCTCTGAATACGGCTGGGCTCAACCGAGAAGCCTCAATGCTAACCCGTCAAAAACGGAAATCTGTCTTTTCACAAAAAAGACAAAAATTTATACGTATACTGAACCCTGCTTCCTGGGCAAGAAGATACCAGTGACAGACAAAGTTAAGTACTTAGGTGTAATCCTCGACCGGAAATTAAAATGGAGACACCACATAGAGGATAGAACAAGGCACATCGGTGCTGGGCGATATGTAGGAGAACTGTAGGCATGAAATGGGGTCTTAGTCTTACTATGACAAATTGGCTTTATAAAAGTGTAATTAGTCAATTCTAGCTTATGCTTCAAAAATCTGGTGGACTGCTTTAGACAAAAAGTGCAATATCAAACTACTGCAGGGAGTTCAGCGTACATGCTGCTTGGGTATAAGTGGTGCCATGTGTACTACTTCAACCAAGGTTCTGGTAACGTTGCTAGATATTCCACCCATTGAAACATATTTAAGATATGAGGCGGCGCTTGCAGCCGAACGGCTCTTTACTTTAGGCGAACTGGCCAAAAGCGGTTATAGGACAAGTCATCAATGTATACTGGACACATTGCAAGGTTAAAAAAAAATCTCCTCAAAATGAGCAAGTCTGAAGTTAGTATGATGGTACGTATTCTGAGTGGACACACAGGATTACGAGCACATCTATGCAAAATTGGACGTGCGGATTCAGACGAATGTAGAGCATGTGGAGAGGACAGTGAAACTCTGAAGCACTTTCTTTGCCACTGCCAAGCATTCGTCGAAGTTAGATCCAAGTATCTTGGAAGTGATGTTATTCCGGAAATAGCATTCCTGACTAACACTGATTGGAAGATTCTTAGATCACGTTCAGGAAACTGAGTTTATGAACACTGAAAAATAATTCATTCAGTTCCCTTTTTTATGATAAGGAGCGCACAACAGGCCCGATAGTGGCCTAGGTGTATTTCTTCGGATTTGATGTAATATACATCCTCCTATCAACCTACCTACCTAACGCAATAATAATTTTTTTTTCAATATTTGGCATTTAATTTTCCCCTAATTTTTCAAAATGGACTTTTTTGTTGTATTTTTTTGCTCAAAAGAAAGCTTAGTGGGATGTGAGTGGGATATTATAAATATAAAAAATATCCAAAAGCAAAATATCAAAAAAATCCTTGAGTTAAAAACTAATTTTTTTGATAGATATCCCACTTGCATCCCATTATGGGACTATGAATATTTTCAAAGAAATTGTATAAGCTTTTTAATATGCAAAAAAAAAAAGAAAGAAAAAAGGGCCCATTTTGAAAAAAATTAAAAACAAGTTATAAAAGAAGTGTAATTTATTCTATGGAAGTATTAAAAAAAGACCTGCAGAAGTGATGATTTTAACACAGACTTGTCATAGGATTCCAATTTTGATTCCAATTTCACTACTTTAGAAGTCATTCTTAAGAAGTAATTTTTATGTAATTTTTCGGAAGTTATAAGGAATTGAAATAGTAGTATTATAGAATATTACTAATTTGATATAAATAATAACATTAATAAGAGAAATAGACACATTTAACATAAAAGCCCAAAAATATTTTTTTTTTTAACTCACAAAAATATAAGATCAAAAAATACAATTATTTTCGCTTCTTCGGGAGTCATTTCACATCACTTCGACAGAAAAATGTAATTCTTTTGGAACCTCGTCTTATTTTTGCTGGGTATTAACTATTTTCCAAATTGAAGGAAGTGCGATTTCTGATTTGGCTCATGTATGGAAAAATATACGTTAAAAATTAATTTGATTCTCTAAATTTAAACACTATTTATTCAAACGTACATAGCAAAATTAACTCAAAATTTCATAAAGACCCACAATATTAATATATCCTTTCAGAAATCTAATTTTATGAAGAGGAATTACAAAAGTACTTACATATAAATTTTGTGACAATTAATTTTGTTTTTTTAAAACTTTAAATATTTTTAATAAAAAGACTGAGTTGACCTAGATTCGAACCACTTATGCTCCACTTCTCATTCCACTGTTCTACCCACAACACCACTGCTTACTTTTCCCTTCATTAACTAATGTTTGTTATATAAAAATACTATATTCTTTTCTGTGTGTACAAAAAAACAGTTGCTGAATACCTTTTGTCAGCACTGATCTCGCTGAATTGCATAAAAAATGAAACAGTTACGTTTTCTCAATGTGCGCATTTTTTTGATCGCACGTTAGCAGTGAAAATCGTACTTTTATGTAAAAACCACCAGTTAACAAACAAAATCGAGTGTAATAAATGGTGCAGTGGTCAGGACATAGAACCGGCAACTGTAAGGGTTTGGGTTCAAACCCAATCTGACCAATCAAACCCCTTTTAGACCTATTTTATGATTGGTATATAAAGTTATGGTCCGATTTTCTACATAGTTGATCCTTGTATATAAAGCCATATATCTTAAAAAAATCATTAGTTTATCTTCAGTAGTTTTTATAAAAAACTAGCTATAGCTTTGCTACACTAAAATAAAAAAAACACTACGATTTTGAAGATTCTAACTATGTATAATAGTTTTCAGATATACATTTTTTACATATTGGGGATGCCACGCAAATTATTGCAAGTTCGCCAATTTTTCTAAACGTTAATTTAGATTTTAATGTAACCTATGAAAAATTTGAATAATATAATAGTTTCCCAGATATACGAAATTTTGCTTTTTAATTCATATGGGAGATGCCTAGGTCCTATTGAAAGTCCGACCATTTTTCTCTAAATGTTCACATGAATGTCAAAGTTTTTTATGCAAAATTGTTGCATCTAATTCATATGGGAGGTTCCGATTTGCTAGTCCGCCAATTTATTACCAAAATGTTCACATTGATGTCAAAGTATTTTTGCTCTACCTAATAGTTTCCCAGACATTTAATTCTATTTAGTTCATAAGGGAAGTTTCAAAATCACCCTCCCCCCCACTTAATAAAAGTCCGCCCATTTTCCTCAAAATGTTCAAATAAATGTTATATTCCTTCGTGCAAAATTTTAAGATTTTAGGTCTATTAGTTTCCCAGACAAACGACAACGCCAAATTATTACCCAAATTTCCACATGGATGTCAAAGTTGTTATTGCAAAATTTAAGGATTTTAGCTCTAATAGTTTCTCAGATATATGTACGAATTTACCTATTTAATTCATATGGGGCGTTCCAAGCCCCACTGATGAAAGTCCGCCCTTTTTCCCCAAAATATTCATATGAATATTAAAGTTAAAGCTAAATTTTAAGAAGCTAGATCTATTAGTTTCCCAGATAAACGAATTTTTGTATATTTTATTCATATGGGAGGTGCCACGCCCCCTAATGCTAGCCCGTCCCTTTTTCCTTAAATAATAATATTGACACTATACTGGTTCCGACAAAATTTAAGGACTCTGTTATATTTTCTCAGATATACTGATTTAATAATTTCTTCATATGGAAGGTGCCACGCCCACTATAGGCATTCCGTCCATTTTGTCCAAAAATATTCTTATGGATGTGAAAGTTGCCCATACAACATTTGAGGACTCCAACTCTTGCAGTTTCTGAGATATGCGACTTTTAATACTAATTTTTAATGTGGGCGTGGCACGTCGCCCAATTGAAAGCTTGAAGTAAAAACTAGCCTATAGTTCCTTCCAGATATACAGGAAGACACTGTGAAAACTTCAGAAAAATCGGTCCGGCCGTTTAGCTGTCTGTAAAGTCAAAACAAACAAACACACATTCATTTTTATATAAATAGATGGGGGTGCCACGCCCCTATTTCTAGTCTTCCAATATTTCCATCAAATAATCATATGGATGTCAAAATTGCCCATAAAAAATTTGAGAACTCTAGCTGTACCATGTTCCGAGATATTCGACTTTTGAAGAAGTGGGTGTGGCCACCACTTGCAATTTCAAAATAAAAAGTAGCCTATAGTTCCTTCCAGATATAGGGGAACATACACTGAAAATTTTAAGAAGATCGCTTCAGTGGTTTAGCATACATTCATTATATATATATATATATATATAATATAGATATAATATATATATATATAGATAGATATATATATATATATATATATAGATATATATATATATATATATATATATATAGATATATATATATATATATATATATATATATATATATATATATATATTGATTGATAGATAGATAGATAGTTAGATAGATAGATAGTTAGATAGTTAGATAGATAGATAGATAGATAGATAGATAGATAGATAGATGATGATAGATAGATAGATAGATAGATAGATAGATAGATAGATAGATAGATAGATAGATAGATAGATAGATAGATAGATAGATAGATAGATAGATAGATAGATTGATAGATTGATAGATTGATAGATTGATAGATTGATAGATAGATGATAGATAGATTGATAGATAGATAGATAGATAGATAGATAGAGATAGATAGATAGATAGATAGATAGATAGATAGATAGATAGATTGATAGATAGATTGATAGATAGATAGATAGATAGATAGATAGATAGAGAGAAGATAGATAGATAGATAGATAGATAGATAGATAGATAGATAGATAGATAGATAGATAGATAGATAGATAGATAGATAGATAGATAGATAGATAGATAGATAGATAGAGATAGATAGATAGATAGATAGATAGATAGTAGATAGATAGATAGATAGATAGATAGATAGATAAATAGATAAATAGATAGATAGATAGATAGATAGATAGATAGATAGATAGATAGATAGATAGATAGATAGATAGATAGATAGATAGATAGATAGATAGATAGATAGATAGATAGATAGATAGATAGATAGATAGATAGATAGATAGATAGATAGATAGATAGATAGATAGATAGATAGATAGATAGGATAGATAGATAGATAGATAGATAGATAGATAGATGATAGATAGATAGATAGATAGATAGATAGATAGATAGATAGAGAGATAGATAGATAGATAGATAGATAGATAGATAGATAGATAGATAGATAGATAGATAGATAGATAGATAGATAGATAGATAGATAGATATATAGATAGATACAAAAAAACAAGTCTGAAAAGCAAGATTTTTTAGAGGTTGTCTGAAATGTTTACTCATATCTCTGAATCTATTGGACCGATTTTGCTGATTTTCAATACCAAACTGTACCGTATAATAGTGAATGTTTTGAGTGAATTCCATTGCTTCGTTTTAACGTGAGCGTCTTTATACAGACGGACGGTCGGACGGACAGACGGGCATAGCTAATCGACTCAGAATTTCATAAGGATCAAGAATATATATACTTTGTTTGGCCTCAGATGAATATTTCTTGGTGTTACACACGGAATGACAAAGTTATATACATATACCCTCTATCACCACTGATGGTGGTGGAGGGTATAAAAATAAAACATCATAATATGTATACATACATCTATATATATAACAAGTTAGAGTGCTATATTCGGCTATGCCGAATCTTAAATACTCTGCACCAGCAAGCTTCTTTTTATTGAAACCCATTTAAATATCTAATTTTTAACTTAGCAAAATTTTTGTTTCCGTATTGAGGAAACATTTATGCATATGTCAAACTAATTTTAATTAGGTCGAGAGAAATGTATATTAATAGGCCAGTTTGCAAACATTTTAATTTAATGATTTCTCTGTACACAGAACATACTCATTTTGAATTTTATACGGATATAATCATTTAATTACGAATTAAGTGGTATAAAGTGATTTTCAGAAATATACCTTATATGAAACCTAAGACAACCTATGGACCGATCCGGAAAAAAAATTCCGTAGAATGATTTATATATACAAAATACACATTTATGTCGAATTTTATCCCCATAACTTTGATTGTCAATGTGCATTTGAGCAATTTTCGGAAATGGTCTTTATATGGGAGTTGTGACCAATTATCGACTGATAAGGAAAAAATTACGTATATTGATTAATATGACAAAAAAAAATTCAAGTCGAATCTTACTACAATACATTTATTAATTAATAAAATATGTGCGTTTAGGTGATTTTCGGAAGTGGACTTTATATGTATATGAGCTATGACCTTACACAAAATATATTTGAGTCGAATTTTATCAAGAGATCTTTATTTGATAATGAAATATGTGCGTTTAAATGATTTTTTTGAAGTGGACCTTATATAGGAGCTATTACCATATATGGAGCAATCCGGAAAAAATTGGTAGAATGATTTATATGCTCACAAAACATTTTCAAGTCGTATTTTATCCCGATAACATTGCTATTCAAAGAAATATATGCGTTTAAGTGATTTTCGTAAGTGGACCCTCTATGGGAGCTTATCTGGAAAAAATTTCGTAGAGTGTCGAATTTTATCAAGATAACTTTATTTGACAATGAAATATGCGCGTTTAAGTAATTTTCGGAAGTGGGACTTATATGGGAGCTATGACCAATAATGGACCGATTCGGGGAAAAGTGGTAGATGATTTATTTGTACACAAAACATATTCAAGTCGAATTTTATCCTTATAGCTTTAGAATTTAATGAAATATATTCGTTTAAGTGATTTACGAAAGTGGACTTTATATGGGAGCTATGACCAATTATGAGCCTATCCGGAAAAAATTTCGTAGAGTGACTCATATAAAGACAAAACATATTTGTGTCGAATTTTATGAAGATAGCTATATTTGACAATGAAATATGAGCTTTTAAATGATTTTCGGAAGTGGGCCTTATATGGGAGCTATGACCAATTGTGGACCGACTGAGATCTACGTTGACAGCATGATTTCTGTTCATATTATATTTGCATGTACAAAATTTTGTGTTCTTACCGATATATTTGAGGGAGTTATTAATGATTAACTAATTTCCGGTAATATATACCTTTGTATGGGAGCTATGGGAAATATTGGATCGATTGTACAGATTTTCAACATAATTAATCACTGCCCTGAAAAAAAAATTGTTTGACAAAATTTATCGAAATATCTTTGGTAGTTTCTGAGAAAACTTCAAAAGAATTATGAAAAAAACGTATTTTTTTTCGAGGTGGTCTGAAATTTGATCTTCTTGAAATTTTCAGTGTATGTTCCCCTATATCTGGAAGAAACTAATGTATATCTGAGAAAATATAACAGATAGAGTCCTTAAATTTTGTCGGAACCAGTATAGTGTCAATATTATTATTTAAGGAAAAAGGGGGCGATCTAGCATTTGGGGGCGTGGCACCTCCCATATGAATAAAATATACAAAAATTCGTTTATCTGGGAAACTAATAGATCTAGCTTCTTAAAATATAGCTTTAACTTTAATATTCATATGAATATTTTGGGGAAAAAGGGCGGACTTTCATCAGTGGGGCTTGGAACGCCCCATATGAATTAAATAGATAAATTCGTACATATATCTGAGAAACTATTAGAGCTAAAATCCTTAAATTTTGCAATAACAACTTTGACATCCATGTGAACATTTGGGTAATAATTTGGCGTTGTCGTTTTTCTGGGAAACTAATAGACCTAAAATCTTAAAATTTTGCACGAAGAAATATAACATTTATTTGAACATTTTGAGGAAAATGGGCGGACTTTTATTAGGTGGCGGGGAGGGTGATTTTGGAACTTCCCATATGAACTAAATAGAATTAAATGTCTGGGAAACTATTAGGTAGAGCAAAAATACTTTGACATCAATGTGAACATTTTGGTAATAAATTGGCGGACTAGCAAATCGGAACCTCTCATATGAATTAAATGCAACAATTTTACATGAAAAACTTTGACATTCATGTGAACATTTAGAGAAAAATGGTCGGACTTTCAATAGGACCTAGGCATCTCCCATATGAATTAAAAAACAAAATTTCGTATATCTGGGAAACTATTTATTATTCAAATTTTTCATAGGTTGCATTAAAATCTAAATTAACGTTTAGAAAAATTGGCGAACTTGCAATAATTCGCGTGGCATCCCCAATATGTAAAAAATGTATATCTGAAAACTATTATACATAGTTAGAATCTTCAAAATCGTAGTGTTTTTTTTTATTTTAGTGTAGCAAAGCACACTGGGTATTGCTAGTATATTAATAAAACACATAAAAAACATAACATGTTGACCGATATTTCCCATTTTCAATACCAAAACAAACCAGGCCAACTAAAAATATCTTAACTTTCAATCTTGTTTCCTTTCAATTCTATATTGTTTTTAACAGACAGACGGACGGACAAGGTTGGATCGTCTTACATTTGTTATTCTATGACCAATATTTACAACCGGAATGACAAAATCACTTTATCCCATCTTTTTTGATTGTGGCTATAATAAAATATATGTACATTTACCCTGCCAGCAATTTTATAGTCGACTACGAGCAAAATTCACTTCTAGTTTACTTTTACAGACTGACTATAAGCTAACTACAATGTAATGCAGAGCTGTCCTGAAATTTTGTATTTGGCAACGTAAAGAACCGACTTTTAAATACTAACTACAAGCTCTCTATAATGTAATGCAGAAGTGCCTCAAAATTATCTGGAGAGAATTAATTGTATTTCAACGTGTTTTCTCTTGTTTCTCTATTATTATGATTTTATTTGTTAACTTTAGTAGACTGACCATAAACGAACAACAATGTAATGCAGAAATGTTCCACAATTTGGTATTTATTAACGTAAACAACCGACTTTTATAGACTAGCTACAAGCTAACTATCATATAATGCGGGAGTACCCCAAAATTGGAAAAATTAATCATATAAGGTTAAATATTTCAAAACTCTAACTCCTTAAATTCTAAATTCTGCTGATTAATACTGTAAATATAATACATTAACAGTTAACATTACACATAACATTTTAAAATTTATTTTAGATTTGGATCAATGGGAATCATGGAAATAATGAACAAATCATTCATAATTTTATGGACACTGGTGTTAGTATTAGTTCCCCTGCAGAAAACTGATGTGTATTAATTTTAACGAACTAATATCATAACTTCTATTAAAGCGAAATGTAATTTTGAATATATTTAATTAAAATGTAATTCATTTATACAGTAGGGAATACAAAAGAAAACTATTACTTGACTTTTCTGCAACTAACATTAAGTTAGTTAATAAAGAGTTACCTTTAAGCTATTTTTCTAGTAACTAACTTTAAGCTAGTTGAAAAGTCATGCAGAGTCCGACAATTGACTACTGCGTAGGACATCGCCATGTTAATAGTCAGTTGGCTCCATTAAAAATAATCCAAGAATCAACCAAAACTAGTTGAGGAAAAAGTCGGCTTTTAATGCATTTAAAGTTAGTTGAGTTGGCAGGGAACATACATACGTATATGTATGTATATGTACATATGCCAGCAATTTTGTAGTCGACTATGTACAAAATTCACTTCTAGTTTACTTTTACAGACTGACTATAAGTTGACTACAATGTAATGCAGAGCTTTCCCGAAATTTGGTATTTGGCAACGTAAACAACCGACTTTTAAAGACTAAATACAAGCTAACTATCATGTAATGCAGAAGTGCCCCAAAATTATCTGGAGAGAATTTTATTTTAACATGTTTTCTCTTGTTTCTCCATTATTATGAATTTATTTGTTAACTTTAGTAGACTGACTATAAACGAACTACAATATAATGCAGAAATGTTCCAAAATTTGGTATTTGTTAACGTAAGCAACCGACTTTTAAAGACTAGCTACAAGCTAACTATCATATAATGCAGAAGTACCCCAAAATTATCTGTTATCTCATGTTTCTTTATTATTTGGAATTTTGTTTTACATTTTTGTCATTTTCTTGTATACAGTGTGAAATTAGAGTCAGTAAATTGGAAAAATAAACTATAAAATGTTAAATATTTTAAAACTAAATTCTGCTGATTGATACTGTAAATATAATACATTAACAGTTAACATTACACATAACATTTTTAAATTTATTTTAGATTTGGATCAATGGGAATCATGGATACATGGATACTATCATGACTTGAAAAAGCAGATCATATTACATAAACTTTCCAAATCTTAAAAAGGTGTCTATATCCACAGTATTTTCAACTACTTAGTAGATCTAATGAACTTGAGCCATAATTAGCTTCAAGAATAAGCACTGGAACTAATTTTCATTCAAATTTCTCTGTTTTTAACATGTTTTGCATAATTATCAAAAAACAAAAAAAAAAAGATTTTAAATAATATTTTATTAAAGCGAAGTGTAATTTAGATAACTAATAGTTAAATAAATTTTACATATATGTAATTAAAATGTAATTAATTAATACAGTATGTAATATAAAAGAAAACTATTATCAAAAAAAAAAAAAAAAAAAAAAAAAGATTTTAAACAATATTTTATTAAAGAGAAGTGTAATTTAGATAACTAATAGTTTAATAAATTTTACATATATTTAATTAAAATGTAATTAATTAATACAGTATTTAATACAAAAGAAAACTATAAGTTGACTTTTCTGCAACTAACTTTAAGTTAGTTAATAAACAGTTAACTTTAAGCTAATATTTTTGTAACTAACTTTAAGTTAGTTGAAAAGTCATGCAGAGTCGGACAATTGACTACTGCGTAGGACATCGCCATGTTAAAATAGTCAGTTCGCTCCATTAAAAATAATCTAATGATCAACCATAAC
The DNA here is from genome assembly GCF_015586225.1 of Lucilia sericata. Taxonomy (NCBI): domain Eukaryota; kingdom Metazoa; phylum Arthropoda; class Insecta; order Diptera; family Calliphoridae; genus Lucilia; species Lucilia sericata. Next base: position 375,137 of record NW_023994062.1, on the reverse strand, counting down.
TAGTTGATGAAAAAGTCGGCTTTTAATACATTTAAAATTAGTTGAGTTGATGACAGGGTAGAGATCAAAACATTTGGTTCAACTGTTTGCAAAAAATAACCAAAACGAAAAAATAATTCACATATACACATGCAAAATAAAAATAACCAATTTTGGTTAATAATAACCAATGTGGCAACACTAGATGAGAGCCAGACGTGATTAATTGTTTTTCAAAGGGCTGTGAGAATACATATTTCATTTTTTTGTTCTAACTTGTTTAGTTTTTAAAATATATTGGTTGTTGATAGAATGTCAATTAATAGTGAACAATACGACATAATAGTTTTTTCGATAACATAATTTGAAGCATGAAAAAAATTAAACTAAACCCCTCAACTGCTCCTGGAGCACATTCGCCAAATATATGTAAGTAATCCCTGTGATGTAGAGAAAAATGTTGTTAAAATATAGAAAAATTAAGTCGCAATTTGTTTCACTTTTTATACCCTTCACCTTCGTGAGAAGGGTATATGTATATAAGTTTGTCATTCCGTTTGTAATTTCTATAATATAATTTTCCGACCCCATAAAGTATATACACTATCGGACAAAATAAAGTGCAAAAGTACTAATACTATATTCTATCAGCGACAAAATCTGTTAAATGATTATTGAATATAGAAAATTTTTTTAAATTCGTTTAGTTAATATACAATGCTACAAAAATAACAATAAATTAAAATTATTGTACTAAAAACTTTTCTGTATAACGTCAAAAATTAAAGTAAAATCACTTTTTTATCGGACAAAATAAAGTGTAAATTTTATATATCATTATTTAATTTTATTGTATATCAAAATTTTGTATCTATTTTGGTTCTGTTTTGAATATTTGGATCTACTTAAACCATTGTGGTATTTTTTTACCATTATTATTCCCAATCGCTTTCCCTTCCTCTTGTTTTCCCGCATATGATTATTTTCAAAAGGAATCCATTTTTATTCACTACTTCATCAGAATTTTTTATCAATTGTGGTCCAAAATTAATCTATTGGATTTAGGGCGGTGCTCTGAGCAGGTTTTTCCAATTTTTCAGTGTTTTTATTCGTACAATAATGATATTTAGCCTTTGTTGTGTGTTTGAAGTCATGAATCTGTTGAGACATGAAGTCTCCCAAGACCATTTTTACGCCATTTATTTCAGGATTTTTATTAAAAATGCTCGTGTATTGCTCATTTGTAATTACTAACTCCATTTTCACTAAGATTCCCGCCCCTAAAGTTGAATAATGTACCAATACTGATAGCCCTCCACGCTAATGTTTAAAAACCAGGGTATTGTTTTTCAAGTTTTGTATATTAAATGGCTTACCTCTCACTCATTGTCGACATTTAAAATTTTTTTTTCATAAAAAATAGGAACTCATCTGACCAACTACATAAATTTGAGCTAAAAAATACAATATTAAATACTAAAATCGGAAGAAACTTTCCGCGCTTTTAAATAAGTTATTGGAAGATTCAAGGTATGGTTCAGTTGACTCTTCGTATGTGTTAAATTTTTAACGTTAGGTGTGCGGAACCTACGGGAATGTATTCAGAAAGGTCTAGTGAACACTCAAATCTAAAGATCAGTGCCTTAGAAATGGACTTGGGCAAATTTATATCACGGCGAGATAATAAGCTTAAGTACTTGATAAATTTAAAAAGTAACATTAATGTAGGAAAAAAACACCGGAAAATTGGAATGTCCTGTTCAGAGCACCGCCCTAAATACAATAGATTAATTTTGGACCACAATTGATCAAAAAATTCCGATGAAATAGTGAATAAAATTGGATTCCTTTTGAAAATAATTGTATGCGGGAAAACAAGGGGAAGGGAAGGCGACTGACAATAATAATGGTAAAAAAATTGCCAAAATGGCTTAAGTAGATCCAAATATTCAAATCAGAACCAAAATAGATAAAAAGTTTTTATATACAAGAAATTTTAACAATGATATATAAAATTTACACTTTATTTTGTCCGACAAAAAAGTGAATTTACTTTAATTTTAAATTTTATACAGAAACATTTTAAGTACAATAATTTTGTTTTATTGTTATTTTTGTAGCATTGTAACTTAACTAAATGAATTTAAATAAATTTTCATTATTTAATAATCATTTAACAGATTTTTCGCTGAAAGAATATAGCATGAGTACTTTTGCAATTTATTTTGTCCGATAGTGTATATTCTGGATCCTTATAGGTAGCGGAGTTGATTAAGCTATGTCCGTCTGTCTGTCCGTCCGTCTATATGTCTATCTGTCTGTCTGTCTGTCTGTCTGTCCGTCTGTGTGTTTGTTGAAATCAGTTTTTAGAGGACCCCAGATATCGGCGAGATCCGAATCTTCAATAATTCTGTTAGACATGCTTTCGAGAAGATCGCTATTTAAAATCAGCAAAATCGGTTCATAAATACCGGAGATATGAGCAAAAATCCGAGGCAACCTCTGAAAATTTCATAAAAAAGACATTTCTTTCATGCTTTGATATAAGCAACAACAACAACACTGCTTATTCATTGAATATTTCGTTTCATATGTTTGATGGCTGTGTGTTTCATTGCCTTGTGTATATTGTTTTTGTTTCTTGGTGCATTCAGTTTCGTATGTTTGGATGTCTGTTGGTTTCATTGCGTTGTGTATTTTGTTTTTGCTTTTTTTTTCGTTTCGTATGTTTCATTGCCTTGTGTATATTGTTTTTGTTTTTTGGTGTATTCAGTTTCGTATGTTTGGATGTCTGTTGGTTTCATTGCGTTGTGTATTTTGTTTTTGTTTCTTTGTGTATTTCGTTTCGTATGTTTGGATGGCTGTTGGTTTTACTTGTGTATTTTGTTTTTTTTTTTGTGTTTATTTCGTTTAGCGTTGTTGTTGTTCGTTTTGTTATTGCTATAATAATGATATAAACGGGAAAATGAAATAAATTAAAATTTTATAGAATTGATATTTTTTAAATACACTGTGGTGAAGGGTATATAAGATTCGGCACAGCCGAATATATTAACTCTTACTTGTTTTTTTATTAAGCTACGTGAAATAACCAATAAATATCTGGTTTATTATACATACTTTGTTTAATGAATTCAAATATAAAACAGCGAAATAAATTTTTCATATTAAAATTTTTTGGTTTATACAGTGGGACCTCGATTTTCCTTCATGGTCAGGTCCGGAACCATTCTGTATAATTGATTTTCCCGGTTAATTGAGTGCCAATTTTGACTAGTTTTTTAATAGATTTTTTTATTAATTAATAAATGAATATATCTCGTCAGTATATTATTGGTTTGACCCATACGCCAAACACTTGTTATTGAGAAAAACGAATAAGAAGGTTTAGATAAATTTTTCTCAAAATTTACGTTATAGATTTTTTTTAAATTTTCACACTTGATTTCGACATATGTTTTGAACAAAATTATAGATTTACACATCGTTATGTAAAATTGAAAAAAAGTTATTAAGATTTTAATGAAAACAAAAATTCGTGTTTTATGGTCTATATCAATTTTTTATTTTTGTTTTCCCTTTTTAGGGTCTATATCAGTGTTGCTCAAACACATACTACCATAGACTACCATAGTTTTATTTGTGTTGGTAAAGCAGCAGAGAACAGAATTCAATTCAAAATAAAAGTATACTAATAAAATGACTATAAACTATAAAGCATATGCTAACTGTCAAATATTTATTATGGATTTTGACAGCCAGCGTATATCAAAGTCTATATATAAAAAACTATCAACTGTTCTCTCATGTTCTCCTACATTAATTCGGCTTTCTCAAAATTTTGTTGTTGTATTTCTGTGTGTATTTTAAAAACGTCGCGTACAGACCTTACTTCGACAAGTGCTGATCAGCAACTGATTTGATTTAGTTTTTTAAGTTGAGAGCAAACCAACTGATATTGCTCATTATAAAAAGAAGAAGAATTAAACCTATAGTGTATGTGTATCAACTTAGCGTCAGCAGAATTTTCTTACCCTATCACGCGTGCTATGTAATGGCAATCTTGCGCTCCTCTGGTCTATATCCATACAAAATGAGTATTTTTTATGCCCACCATCGAAAAAGATCCGAACGAAACAGCTATAATACATTCGCAATCTGCCATGTTGGATAAACATTCTGATGGTGTTTTTATAGGTAGTAAATCTTCATCAAACATCCTAATGGCATGGAACTTTAACAAATTCTTGGAAAAAAAAAACGGAGCTGGTGATAAAAATTGCGTTTTTTACTTCGGCACTCAAATTATTTATGAATTGTTGTTGTTTATGTGCAAAATTTTCACTAAATTTGTAGGATGGTGTTACCAGACCAGCACATATTTTATATGTATACAAAGACTGTCAAATTATGTATGCTGAAAAATAACAATCAGTGTAATAGATCTGTCAAAATCCATATACAAATAATGTAAACAAGAGTTTTAAAAATACCTTGTTATGCGTGCTTTGATCTACGTTTTTGTTATGGCAGTGAAGCAAAACAATAGTGATTAATTTGTTTTCAATTTTTTTATGAAAATTGTGGTCTATACGCCAAACAGTGGCATATGGAGCAAAACAATATTTATTTAGTCTTAAAATTGTGGATATAGACCAAATTTAACACCCGATATCTCGGAAATCGTATCAAATATTGAAAAATGGGTTTCGAAATCGGAAAGAGGATGTCCAAATTATATACAATCCACTCCTAATATTTTTAAAAATGGTCGGTGGGTCTAACCAATAATATACTGACGATCTATATATATATAAAAATCAATGTATGTTTGTTTATTTGTTTGTTTGTTTGTTTGCTTGTACCTTATAGGAGGCTAAACCACTGAAGCGATCTTCTTGAATTTTTCAGTGTATGTTCCCCTACATCTGGAAGGAATTATAGGCTACTTTTTATTTTGAAATTGCAAGTGTCACTTCTTCAAAAGTCGAATATCTCGGAACATGGTACAACAGTCCTCAAATTTTTTATGGACAATTTTTACATCTAAATGATTATTTGGTGGAAAAATTGGAGGACTAGCAATAGGGGGCGAAGCACCCCCATCTATATATATAAAAATCAATGTATGTTAGTATGTATGTATGTTTGTTTGTTTGAACTTTATAGACAGTTAAACGGCTGAACCGATTTTTCTGAAATTTTCACAGTCTCTGCCTGTATGTTTCAAAGGAACTATAGGCTACTTTTTACTTCAAGATTTTAACTGGGCGACGTGCCACGCCCACATACAAAATAAGTCTTAAAAGTCGCATATCTCAGAAACAGCAAAAGCTACAGTCCTCAAATTTTGTATGCAAAACTTTGACATCCATATGAACATATGAGAATAAATTTTTTTCGGAGGAACTTTAGTATCAAATTGAATGTTTAGGACAAGAAATGGGCGGACTAGCAAAAGGGGGCGTGGTGCCTCCCAAATGAGTTATATATTAAAATTCGTTGATCTGGGAAACTATTGGAGATAGAATATTAGTCTTAATTTTTCACAAAGATCTTTAACATCCACGTGAACATTTATGAGAAAAAAAGACTTTTATAAGGGGGTTTTGGTACCTCCTATACGGATCTATATGTGATTTTACTGAAATTTTCTTAGTGTCTTCCTGTACGTCTGGAAGGAACTATATGCTACTTTTTACTTCAAAATTTCAAGTGGGCGACGTGCCACGCCCATTTACAAAATAAGTAAGAGTCGCTTAATTCAGAAACTCAAATTTTGTATGGACAACTTTAACATCTATATGAATACATGGCAATAAATAAAGCAGCGTAGCTACAGTGAGCGTGGTACCTCCCATATAAAGAAAATCTTAAATTAATATATCTGAGAAAATATAACAGCTAGAGTCCTCATTTTTTCGGAGGAACTTTAGTATCAAAATGAATTTTTAGGACAAAAATGGGCGGAATAGCAACTTTTAGGCAGTCTTGGTACCTCCCATATGAATTAAGTACAAAAATTCGTGTATCTGGAAAGCTATTAGAGCTAGAATCCTCAATTTTGCACGAAGAACTCTGACATTCAATAGGGGCTTGGCACCTTCCATATAAATTAAATGCAAAAATTCGTATATCTGTGAAACTGTAAGTGCTAGGATTTTCAAAAAGTTTTTTGTACCCTCTATCACCACTGATGGTGATATAAGTTTGTCATTCCGTTTGTAACACCAAGAAATATTCATCTGAGACCCAACAAAGTATATATATTCCGGGTCCTTATGAAATTCCGAGTCGATTTAGATATGTCCTTCTATCGGTCCATCTGTCTGCGTAAAACACGCTCACGTAAAAACGATTCTAAATAAATTAATGAAATTCGGCCAAAAGATTCACTATTTTCCTAGACAGTTTGGTACTGAAAATAAGAAAAATCGGTTTACATCGGAAAGAGTTATGAATCAAAATTTAAAAAACTTCAAAAAAATTAGATTTTTTAACAAATTCTAATACAATTTTCACAAAAACTATGCGATATAATTTCATAAAAATCAGCACACAATTGTTTCCATATGAAAGGTTGATTCCTGTTAAAAATGGGCGGAATCGGTCCACATTTTCATATACCTCCCATACAAATGTACATATTCCCGGAAAATGCATTAATTGTTAATAACTTCCGGTAGAATGACAATATCTTTACAAACTTTTACAAGTAAAAGTTTTAATAGCCAACATTTGGATAGTGACGAACAAATATTAATAAAATTTTCCTAAACAAAAAATGTATTTCAATATATTTTGAATATTTTTTATTTTATATCGACAGGGGTAGCAAAGCACGCCAGGTTTTAGCTAGTTATAAATAAAAGCATAAAAAACAACAGCAATGAGATAAAGCAGTTCATTTTTGGTAATACAGCTTTTAACTCTTCTAAAAGAGCCTTTTCTCAGCACTTCTTTTGATCAGTTCCGACTAATTTTTGAATCTTTTTTGAGTAATTTTTGAGTCGAATTACTGGTCATTTTAGAATCTTTTTCGATTCATATTTTAGTAATTTTTGAGTCTTTTCTGTGTCTATTACAAACAAATACAATAACAATGAAAACAGTTTTTGATCTTCATATTTCGAACACCTGGATAATCTCTTTATGATTGCTGTAGAGCTTTAAAAAGCTTTGGATAGACAAAAAAAGGGGAACAAACAATTAAGGGAATTATATATATGATGCTTTAGTATCTCTAAAAAATCGACATAACTTAGTTTTGCATAAGTCTAAAAGTTAGTGCCAAGTTTTGCAATGATCGGGCTCATTTGACACTAGCCCCCATACAAAGTCCCCTTCAGAAATGGACTTGAAAGTCAATAATTCATTTATAAACGATAAAATTCTGCATAAATAACTTTAATGTAAATGTAAGTCCCTCTACCAACATTTATAAGGATAGGGCCTTTGCCCGAGAAACCCCTCTTTTAAAAAATATCTTTTGTTTGTCAACAAATTGTTTAAATATTTCGAAATTAAGGCCAAAAACAACTTGAATGCTTTATTATTAAAAATAGTCTCCATTTTTTACATACTACTCACTGGTGTATGATATCATATGGTCGACCATGCCCTACTATACATTTTTACATGTTTATACACTATTTTCATTTTTTGAACGATATATAAAATTCTGTAGGACTCACTAATAATATCCCGTGTCTGGCACAGCTTCTTCTTTTATAATTAAACCGAATTGGCTTCTTCCTGCTGGATGCCTTGTCTAAGTTTGAACGGATTATGCTAGCATTCGTTGGAGTTTCAAGCCGTGCAACCTACAAAGGAAAATAGAAACATTTGTATATAATTTAGAGAGATAAAAATATATCATATGATGTCACTAGTGTTTATATATATTTTTGTTTTTTTTGTTTGGAAATTTTGTTTTTTTTAATAAAATTCATGCACAAACCTGTTTATATTTTAAAATTTAATTTAATTTTCATTTTCTCAGTTGGTCTTTGGAAATCAAATAAACAACATCTGCATATGTTATGATTATTGTTTAAATTTCTTTAAACTTTGTTAATACACAAAAATTAGCAAAAAATTACATAATTTTTTATGGTTTAGTTTTATAATTTTAAATAGATGTATATAATGAACTCTATTTTCGTATATAATATGTAAGTAGTATGGTTTAATTTTATTAATTTTAAAAATAATCTACAAGTTTCTATTATTTATTTATGCACCCTTAAGAAGTCATGAATAATGTAAGCTTATAAATTATTATTAAAATTAATAAAATTAAACCATAATAAACTATATATATGAAAATATTTTTCATCAGACTTTGATCAGAATCAGACTTTTGTACGAACTGTCGTACATTTTATTAGACATTTATCAGACATATATCAGACTTTATTATACTTGATCAGACTTTTGTACGAACTGTGGGACATTTTATCCAACATTTATCCGACATCTATCAGACTTATATTTGATCAGACTTTCGTACGAAATGTCTGTCGATACGAATTCGTTTCGAATTCGGCAAAAATTGTTTAGTGGGTTAATACAATTTGAGAGATATAGTTCACATAAAACGTGCCTTAGTTCCACTTTATCACGATTCAAATATTTGTAAGTCGATTATAAATGTTAAAGGTAATATGGGCTGAGGTCAAATGGTCTGATCCACATTAAATTTGATAGAGGGGTTATATAATAAACAATTTCTGACAGAGATTGTTATATCCTAACTATTTTGGACTAATCTTAACGTACTTTACAGTATGATTCTTGGCCAATAAAGGAGGCTTATATTCAATTTGTACACGATCGTTTCATAGTAAACGTACTTTCCAGCAACCAAATATTTTCCAGGAGTTTTGATGTAATTATGAACCGATATTAGCCATTTTCAACAAGGTTTGTGTTTAGGATAAATAAAACATATGTATGTACCAAATTCAGAGTAATTATATCATTAATAGCTTTCAAGCTATAAATACTAAACCGTTGTTAGGCCCATTTGATTTAGAAAAGTCGAATTTTAAAGGGCGTATCCCACACAACTTACAGAAACAGCTGAAAAAATATTTTGTCGTAAAAAAATAAATGTATCATTGTTGTTAGATACTATTGTGACAAAATCATTTTTATAATCACTATAGTTTTCGTTTTATTCAGTTTTTTATTTCTCCTGTAAAATTTTGAAAAGTGTGGTTACGCCCTTTTGCATATCAGGTGATGATATATTGTGACAAGCGGCATTCTGAACAAATAATATTCCTTTGCGCCTTTTTAGATAGAGGGTATATATAACTTTGTCACTCCGTGTCTAACACCAAGAGATATTCATCTGTATGTGTAAAACACGCTCACGATAAAGGGAAGCAATAGAATTTAATCAAATTCAACCAAAATGTTCTTCATTTTCCTAAGTTGTTTGGAAAATCAGCAAAATCGGTTCATATCGGGAAAAATTATGAATCAAAATTTAAAACAACTCCGAAAAAAAACATTTTTTACACATTCGGATGTAATTTTCCGGAAAACTATGCAATATAATTATATGAAAATCATCATACATTCGTTTCTACACGGGAGCTTGATTCCCGTTGAAAATTGAATCGGTCCACAATTTCAAATACCTCCCATACAAAAGTACATGTTCCCGGAAAATGAGTTTATTGTTAATAACTTCAGTCACAAAATTTTACATATTTAAATATTATGTCAATAGAATTCATTAAAAAAAAAAAATAGGATTGGTCCATAATTGGTCATAGCTCCCATACAAGGTCCCCTCCCGAAAATCACTTAAACGCAAATAACTCATAACTAAATTAAGATATCCATATAAAATTTGGTACAAGTATTGCTCTTATATACAGAAATATTACTGTGAAATTTTTATCCGATCGGTCCATAATTAGTCATAGCTCCCATACAAGGTCCCCTTCCGAAAAAAACACATAAATTCACATAACTCATTACCTAATAGTGATATCCATAAAAAATTTTGCGTAAATACTATTTTTGTACACCATTTTAAAATTTTTTCACGATCGGTCCATATTTGATCATAGCTGGTTTGATCATACAAGATTCCCTCCCGAAATTACCTTATAAAATTATTTCACAATCGGTCCATATTTGGTCATAGCTCCCATACAAGGTCCCCTCCAGAAAATCACTTAAATGCACAATATTCATTACCAAATAAAGATAAATACAGAATTTAGCCAAAATGTTGTATTTATGCACACTACTTATTACCAAATAAAGCTCTTAATACAAAATTTGGCACAAATATTAGTTTTGTATACAAAAATTCTATTTGAAGATTTTTTCACGATCGGTTTATAATATGAGTGCGGTCGGTCCCATACAAGGTTCCCTTCCGAAAATCACTTAAACACACATTAGTTATTACTAAATTACGATATAGATACACAATTTTACTGAAATATAGCTTTTATGTACAAAAATGTTAGTTAAATAATTTATTACGATCGGTCTATAATTGGTCATATCTCCCACACTAGATCCTGCCCCGAAAATCACTAAATACACCTAAATACGGTTAATTTAACTAGTATATGTATATTTTGAATTACCTTAAATATTTCACACATGCATACATGCAAATTGCTAAATATCGCTAAAGCCTATCTTAGGGCGCTATAAAAATATAAAAGAAAATGGCATTTGTAATGTTCAATAAATCTTGCTATTGCAACAGATTTAAGATGTTTAAATCTTGGGGAGAGTGAAAACATGTTTTTACAAATATTTAATCATTTAAAAAAGTATTTAAGATTCGGCTCAGCCGAATATAGCACTCTAATTTGTTTTGTATGTGTTCACATAAAAATACATCCCTGATCTAATGCGCCTTGCTTGTTTTTTGAATCATTTCAAAAAATGAAGAGAGCCATACGACTGTCAAATTTTCCATCCGTATTTTCTCTCACTGTGTGATGATTTCGTTACATATTGCGTTTAGACGATCCCATCCGTTTTCTTCTATACAAAATTTTGACAGATCATATTACTTGTGTGCTCGTGGGAAGGGGGCTTAAGAGGTTGTTGTGTTGTGTTTTTATTCCCTACACTACCATAGTGGGAAGGGTATTATACGTTTGCGCTTATGTTTGTAACGCACAAAAATATTGGTCCTACACCCACCTTAAAGTGTACCGATCGACTCAGTATCACTTTCTGAGTTGATTATGCCATGTCCGTCAGTCCGGCTGGCTGGTTGGCTGTCCATGTAAACCTTGTGCGCCCGGTACGGGTCGCAATTTTCAAGATATTTTGATGAAATTTGGACCATACGTGTTTTTCCCAATGACGAAGCCTATTGAAAATGGTTGAAATCGGTCCATTATTTCACCTAGCCCCCATACAACCCTAACCCCGAAATGGGCTTTTAAGCTCATAATTATGTTAAATATTGTAGTATCTCTACTAAAATCGGCAAAACTTAGTTCTATATACGTCTTAATAATACTACCGATTTCCGTAATTATCGGATTTTATTTGACCCTAGCCACCATACAAAGTCCCCTTCAGAAAATTACTTGAAAATATTCACAAAATTTTATCGGGCTTGATCCATATTTGCCTCTAGCCCCCATATAAAGCCTCTTTCAGAAAATTTGTTTTTCATCCATAAAAAGTTTAAATGTATCGGAACAAGGTAATATTGAAGATAAATGCTTTATTATGAAAAATAAATCACATTTGATATTCATAACTGGTGTAGTGTATAATATGGTCGGTCACGCCCGACTATACTTTCATACATGTTTTATTTCTAATTCTATTTATAGTGACTCTGGATCATTTATTTAAGATTTAAATTGCAGTAAAGTCAACATTTCGACATTTTTTACGGTTTTGCAATTGACATTTTTGTTTTACAATTAGCAAAATATTTTACCTTGTTTTTGAAAGTGAATTCCTAATTTATAAGCCAATTATAAGGGTAACGCAATTAAATGAACTCATTTAAACGGGAATTTTATTGTATATCTTATATGGGATTTATTTATTGAACCAATTAAGCGGGTAAATCAATAATGCGGGGAACAATTAAGCAGAAAGTATATAGAAGATAATAATAATGTTACTGTATAATTAATTTGCAATAAGTTTTTTCTTATATTCGTTATATATCTATTAAATCGCATGTAAATTATTAATTCATGTAATTTCAAATTCGATTTATAATTTTATGGCCTTTTAACTCAATGTAGTATCAATTTGGTCAATCAGGCTCAAATTCAAGGAATTTAAAAAGAGTGCCAAAAATGAAAAAAGTTAGTTTTTTTAATTTTTTTCAGTAAAATGGATTATTTTTAGTTTTAGTATGATTATTCATCAAAGAAAAAGATAAAACAATAATTATTTCAAACTTTTTTCAAAAAAGTTGTAAAATGTCCAAAATTTATCAAAACCTAAATTCGGATTTTAAGCTGAATTTTTTTCTTCATATATTAAAAAGAGGATTTATTTTTTAATTACTGAATACTACATAACAGATGCTCCATTTGCATTTAATTTTAAGAAAATATCACTTTCCGTTTTAAAGCTACAGCGAAAATTCGGAATCAATTTCCGAAAATTAACAATGCATATAGTTAGTTTGAAATGCCAAACATGTTTCGATTCTGTTGGATTGTTCTTCACTAAAAATACATATTTCTTTGCTACAAAAAAATAATAAAATTTTGTTCTTACCAGATTTTCCACATTTGGAATACTCTTTTTAATATCTTCGTCATCAATCAATTTTAGGTTTTGGTGGTCTACATTAAAATCTTGAGATTTAAATTGTTTTGATTTCAATATTTTGCTATCTTCAGCTTTTCCAAATAATCCTCTTTTTTCGGCAGTTTGTATAAGATATTTTGCATTTAACCGAGTTATGCTTTTTCGCTGCAACAGGGAAAGAAAGCAACCGTTATCTTGAGTTTGAAGACAATTATCTTGATTTTTGCAAAGATCAGGTAAATCAATAAATACAAATTCATCAATTTCGGGCAGTTTAACTTCCTCATCATCATCAGGGCATCCAATATTTTGTTGGTCCATTGTTAGCATTGCAGAATCAGGCTTAGTATTTGGATGGGGTTTATTTTCAAGTGTATTTTTTTGCTTTCTCGGCGAATTTGTGTTCATTGCAGCCGATGGTATATTTGCAGCTTCTGCTTCTTCTAATGCTTCTAATCGCTTTTTTTCTAAAAAAGCATCACGATGTTTTTTCAATGCTGTCTTATTAATCATGTTGATAGTTTGTTCTACCATCTTTTGATTTTCACTGCTTACGACAGAATGAGTTTGATAAAGGAGAAATTGAATTTGAGGGCGAGACATTGCCATGCGTAAAGTAAGAAGTTGTTCCTCCAATATTAAAGAAACGCGCTGTTTTCCATCATCGCTTATAGAAGATTCTGTCAATATTTCCAACATTCCCAAATCCCCTCCTCGAGAGCATATTAAATCGATTGGATCTGATATTGCACTAAATGAGTTTGGAGGATTTGCAAAGATACCGACTACAGTTCGAAATCGGTTAGACTCTAAAGGAAATGATGTAAAAGATTCTGCAAATAGCCGAATGTTATTTACACCCAGATCTTCCATATATTTTCTAAATCGTTTAAGATTTGATCCGGAGCCGTAAACATAAAAATTATTAATTCGATTAACTGAATAAAACAGTGATGCTAAATACGCAGTTGATCGAGGTGAATCTATATGTGTTTGTAAGATATCGCCGTTCAGATCAAAAAAGCTAAGCAATCTGGCCATTACTGCAGGTCCTAACGAAAAAGTACGATCCTAAAAAGAATAAAATTATAGTTATAAAAAAATACATACATATGTATCAGAAAGCAATTTTTGCAAACGTGAAATAAATTGGACCTAGTATACATACATATGTATTTTATTAAATTAATTTTTTCCATGTTGTAAAAAGAAATGAAAGCATATTTCGCATTGAATGTTGGAATGTATATTTAATTTTTTGGAAAAATGCACACTATTGATAAAAATTACACAGGCCAACGAAATGAAGGTTTTTGAAAACTTTTAAAACCAATTGGACTATTTTTAATGTATTTTTGGCTGCTGAAACAGAATCTGATATCTGTTTTTTCTATCAACCACCATTTTTCGCAAAATGTCATTGAATATTTTGTTCATATATTACGAACATTTTATATAATTATAAAAATATAATTACGTTTAAGGATTAATTTGAATTTTTTCGATGTCATCATAAATACGGGTCTTCATTATATATTTATACTAAGTTTCATTTAAATCGGTTGAAAACTGAATAATATTTCACTATGGTTTCTTGAGGATTTCCCAATATTGCATAGCTTGAGTTTGACCTTCACAGTTTATGGGTTAACATTATTTGATTTTACTAAATAAAACCTTAGATGTATATTTCCTATTATCTTGAATTTTATATTCTTTAAACGTTTTATATAAAATGGATAACAAAAAAGCATAAAGCCAGTTTTTCAAAAAATTTTACCAAAGATAGTTTTTTTCGAAATCCTCAAAATCCGAATCCCAGGTACCGCTAATAGTGAGAGATATCGACCAATTGACAGAATTGACAATTTTTGCAAAAACCATTTTCCACTTCATAGCCGTGGCGCTACCAGTTAACGTAGTCCTGTCGTCCTATCCTAGGCGATACGACTTTTTTATGTCCATATTCGTAATCAGCACACCAAATAATACTAGGATTAGTGAAAATTATTTAAAAAGTTTTTTCATCGTTGGCCTGTGTTATTATTTAATGCACACAATAGTTAGCCTTAAAAACCAATTGTGATCTATATATATAAAAATCAATGTATGTTTGTTTATTTGTTTGTTTGTAACTTATAGGAGGCTAAACCACTGAAGCGATCTTCTTGAAATTTTCAGTGTATGTTCCCCTATATCTGGAAGCTACTTTTTATTTTTAAATTGCAAGTGGGAGGGGAGACACGCCCACTTTTTCAAATTTTTTATGGACAATTTTGACATCCACGCCCACATAAAAAATTAGTATTAAAAGAAAAGAAGAAACTGCAAGAGTTGGAGTCATCAAATGTTGTATGGGCAACTTTCACACCCATAAGAATATTTTTGGACAAAATGGGCGGAATGCCTATAGTGGGCGTGGCACCTTCCATATGAAGAAATTATTAAATCAGTATATCTGCGGGCTAGCATTAGGGAGCGTGGCACCTCCCATATGAATAAAATATACAAAAATTCGTTTATCTGGGAAACTAATAGATCTAGCTTCTTAAAATTTAGCTTTAACTTTAATATTCATATAAATATTTTGGGGAAAAAGGGCGGACTTTCATCAGTGGGGCTTGGAACGCCCCATATGAATTAAATAGGTAAATTCGTACATATATCTGAGAAACTATTAGAGCTAAAATAGAGCTAAATTTTGCAATAACAACTTTGACATCCATTTGGGTAATAATTTGCATTGTCGTTTGTCTGGGAAACTAATAGACCTAAAATATTAAAATTTTGCACGAAGAAATATAACATTTATTTGAACATTTTGAGGAAAATGGGCGGACTTTTATTAGGTGGGGGGAGGGTGATTTTGGAACTTCCCATATGAACTAAATAGAATTAAATGTCTGGGAAACTATTAGGTAGAGCAAAAATACTTTGACATCAATGTGAACATTTTGGTAATAAATTGGCGGACTAGCAAATTGGAACCTCCCATATGAATTAAATGCAACAATTTTACATGAAAAACTTTGACATTCATGTGAACATTTAGAAAAACCCCATTAAAGATTTTGAAGATTCCATTTAATTTTGATTTTGAAGATTCTAACTACAATAGATTTCCAAATTTATAATATGTTACATATGTCATGCAAGTTATTGCAAGTTTGCCAGTTTCTATCTATCGCCAATTTCTATCTATCTATGAAAAATTTTAATAATATAAGTGTTTCCAAGATACACGAAATATTGTATTTAATTAATATATGTTGTGCCAAGATACCCATCGAAAGTCCGTCCGTTATGCTCTGATTCATTTGGAGGCTTCAAGCTTCCCAGATGAAAGTCCGCTTTTTGTTCTTCCAAAATGTTCAGATGAATATTTAAGTTCATCCTGCAAAATTTGTAGAAATAAATTTTTGTATTTAATTAATATGGGAGGTGCCGCTCCCCTCATGGATAGTCTACCAATTTATTACCCAAAATGTTGAAATGGATGTAAAATTTTTGTATTTCATTTATACACGCCACACCACAGTGGGGCAGAATGGAAATTTTTTGGAAATAAATCTGGCATTTCTAAACGGCTGATCCGATCGGGATAAAATTTGGCGTGAGCGTAGCCAAGGAGTATTCGAGTTTAAGTTTTGAAGATGAACCCTGCAGATGCCCCAGGGACGGCGCTGTGGCGGCTCAAAGTAGGGTACCTACGACATGTAAAATTTTTAAACTCGTGCCATTTTTTTGTTTTTCACCCAAATACAAAGATTTTTATATTTTGTGAAAGCGCTCGACGAGATCTTGAAAAAACATGCTACATACTACTTATCTCTTATAATATCCGAGTTATAGGCATTTAAAAATTTAGTGATACAAAATTTACCATACCTTGGTCCGCCTTTTTTTGAATACCGGGCGTAATTTTGGACCAAATGGACTCAATTTTGTTTGTTAGTTAGACAACAAAATTTCCAATAATATACAAAAAATTTCAGATCAATATCGTTTACAGATCCAAAAATATACGTTTTTTAATTTAAAAATTCAAAAAATTTTAGATTTTTGGCGTTTTTTTGCCAAAAATGTGTCTTAACTCTTTTATTAATAAAATAAATTTTTTATTAAGAACATATAACAATTTTATAGTTTTCTAAAAGGTATCTTTACGCAGAACGCTTTGGCGTAAAAAACTTGTCCTATTTTTTGAAAATGTTGCCACTGCATCCTTCCGAATATGACCTATTTTTTATCAAAACTTCAACTTTGGGCGACATGTTCTAAAATCCCAAAGCTGGGATCAGAAACCTCAATATGTTTTCTATTTACTCCAAAAGTATTTTCCCAGCCCTGAAAGAAATGTGGACCCTATGGGCAAAAAAGTAAAAAATCCCATTTTTGGGATTTTCATTCCTATTTTTGGGAATTGCGGGATGCCCTTTGACCTTTTCAATTTTTTTTTGTATATTCTTATTTGAAATGGGAATGAATTTAACAAGCGTTGAAAATTTCATTGAGTTTTGTTCATAAATAAAGATTTTGTCATATATTACATATTTGTTTAATTTCTAAAACTATGATTTATATCAAAATTTTAATAGGATCGCAGATAGCTACAACAATTTAGTCCATATTTATCCCTTAATATCATTTTTTAGTTAGATATGGAAATTCTCTAAAACTATGATTTATATCAAAATTTTAATAGGATCGCAGATAGCTACAACAATTTAGTCCATATTTATCCCTTAATATCATTTTTTAGTTAGATATGGAAATTCTCGACCCTTTACAAAAAATTTCAAGCCAATATCTCAATTACATTCAAAAATATGTTCATTTAAACCTGTGTCCTTTAATTTCATCTTTTTCATATTTTAGTATTAAGTATGACAGAACATACATTTGGTGTTGAATAAAATATTTGGACAATTTTTAAAAATTATTTAGTTAATTATTTTATTATAATATTGTATATTAAATAAAAAAAATTATAATTTTATTATGAGCCACGCACAACAACACCTAAATCACCCCACACAAATTACCTTTCCCGCCCACCGAAATATAAAACACAATTTAATACAATATCATCAGTTAGTATAATAGCTTTTTTTATTTGAACTGTTTATCTTAAACATAATACAATTAATTCTTACAACCTACTTATATAGTTAATTCCTAACACTACTTATTTTCTATAAAATAATCTGTCATATCGGTATACATATCCAGAAGGTAATATAAGTCCTTTAAATCTTCCTCGTTTTGAGATGATAGAGTTTCATAACAAATCCATCTTTTTCGCATAGTTGAAAGAACAGGATCAGAAGATAGAAGTAAACTATTAAAAATATCTTCATTCTGTGATTGCCTGGAGCATTTTCTTGAGCTGAATAGTTGAACATGCTTAAAATCTCGATTCCTCGCTTCCTGGGCTTCTTCTGTTAACTCTCCAAGTGGAAGAATATTCGATTCAATTATTATTTGACCATGACACAATACTTTGTGTACTGTTGGTGTTAGTTCCCTCCATGGATACAGAGATACAAGTAATTTAGTAATTTCAGATGTGTATTCCCCAAATTGATTTTCATTAATTTTATGTTTACTATTCAGTGCCATTAAAATAGTTTTAACTCTTCGAAGCAACTCCTTGTCGATTCCAGTTATTTTTGAAGTTATTTCAAAATCACGAAAAAACCTTCTCGACGTATTACCGTCATTTGTACTACCGCAACTTGAAAGTGGTTTGTCGATGTTTAATCCCATCTGAACTTTAAATTCTTCTTGGATTCTGCTTTTTTCCGCAGCTCTCAGTTCTTTCAATTCTTCATTATTTTTTGTTGATTTAGTAGGATAGTTTGTTTTTTTTTTCCTGGATCGCCTTGTATGATGGTAATATATTGTGTCCTTTTTCATGCAGAGCTTTTCTTAATATTTGGTACTTATTTCGACTGAGACCCAGTTCCAACATAAGCGCTATTGCTTCCTCTTCAGTAAAATTTGATTATGATGTTGGAGTTGGTATACTTTCCACAATTCGCTTAAGTCGTTTTGGTGATGCATTAGGAAGAATAGTTGCAATATGTACGACATCCATATGTTGGTTTTCCTTTTTCAGCATTTCGTTAAATGTATCAGCAATTTCCTCATTTGAGATTAAAAAAAGTTTTTGTGTGACCCTCTTTTTTTTACCTTGAACATAAGTCTTCGTATGACTTGCAAGGCGCTCCTATTGATGTGTTGTAAGTTGAGATTTCCGTAGTAGTTTCCATCCAACTACAAAATTTTAATCGAAATTTCTTTTGATTTCCATCCACAGACTTACTTTTTACATCAAAAAGTTTTAAAAAGTTTTCAATTTTTGATATGCCTGTTTTGTCTACTTTTCTACTATATGTAGTTTTGATATAATTTGAAATGTCTTCAATTCTTTCTGGCCCTTTTGAAGATATACTCCATAAAACGGAACACAACTCTTCGTACTTTAATGTAATCTTCATTGTAGATTTATTAAATATGGTACTTAAAATCTGAGAAGTTTACTTATATACCAATTCTTGTCATTTCCGATACAGGTATTCCAAAGTAAAAAATTACGAATTGTCTACCTATTAACATTTAGGACTATATTACTATAACCTGTAATTCAGTCATTGATATTTCTTATTAGTGAATGAATCGAAATTATCATTACCTGTACATTTTTACCTACATGATCATAAACGAAACAGAACGAAATGATCTGTCGAAAAAATTTAGGTAAAAAATAGTTATAAATTTTTGAAAATTTAAGCATAATAGGACCTTTCAATTATAAGGATAAGCAAACAAATAGAAAATAGGTAAATATAAGATTTAAATATGTGCTGTCATACTTAATACTAAAATATGAAAAAGATGAAATTAAAGGACACAGGTTTAAATGAACATATTTTTGAATGTAATTGAGATATTGGCTTGAAATTTTTTGTAAAGGGTCGAGAATTTCCATATCTAACTAAAAAATGATATTAAGGGATAAATATGGACTAAATTGTTGTAGCTATCTGCGATCCTATTAAAATTTTGATATAAATCATAGTTTTAGAAATTAAACAAATATGTAATATATGACAAAATCTTTATTTATGAACAAAACTCAATGAAATTTTCAACGCTTGTTAAATTTGTCATTTCAAATAAGAATATACAAAAAAAAAATTGAAAAGGTCAAAGGGCATCCCGCAATTCCCAAAAATAGGAATGAAAATCCCAAAAATGGGATTTTTTACTTTTTTGCCCATAGGGTCCACATTTCTTTCAGGGCTGGGAAAATACTTTTGGAGTAAATAGAAAACATATTGAGGTTTCCAAAACTGCTTTCAGTTTTCTGATCCCAGCTTTGGGATTTTAGAACATGTCGCCCAAAGTTGAAGTTTTGATAAAAAATAGGTCATATTCGGAAGGACGCAGTGGCAACATTTTCAAAAAATAGGACAAGTTTTTTACGCCAAAGCGTTCTGCGTAAAGATACCTTTTAGAAAACTATAAAATTGTTATATGTTCTTAATAAAAAATTTATTTTATTAATAAAAGAGTTAAGACACATTTTTGGCAAAAAAACGCCAAAAATCTAAAATTTTTTGAATTTTTAAATTAAAAAACGTATATTTTTGGATCTGTAAACGATATTGATCTGAAATTTTTTGTATATTATTGGAAATTTTGTTGTCTAACTAACAAGAAAAAATTGAGTCCATTTGGTCCAAAATTACGCCCGGTATTCAAAAAAAGGCGGACCAAGGTATGGTAAATTTTGTATCACTAAATTTTTAAATGCCTATAACTCGGATATTATAAGAGATAAGTAGTATGTCCAAGCATGTTTTTTCAAGATCTCGTCGAGCGCTTTCACAAAATATAAAAATCTTTGTATTTGGGTGAAAAACAAAAAAATGGCACGAGTTTAAAAATTTTACATGTCGTAGGTACCCTACTTTGAGCCGCCACAGCGCCGTCCCTGGGGCATCTGCAGGGTTCATCTTCAAAACTTAAACTCGAATACTCCTTGGCTACGCTCACGCCAAATTTTATCCCGATCGGATCAGCCGTTTAGAAATGCCAGATTTATTTCCAAAAAATTTCCATTCTGCCCCACTGTGCACACCCCCTAATACTATTCCGTCTCCTTTTTGTCCTACATAATCATATTGACACTAAAGTTGCTCCGACAAAATTTGAGGACTCTAACTGTTATATGATCTCAAATAAACGTATTTAATATTTCCTTAATATGGATGTGGCTCCTCGACCACTTGGAATTTCAAAATAATATGAAAATTTGAAGAAAATCGGTTCTGCCGTTTAGTAGTCTATAACGTTCAAACATACAAACATATAAACATACAAACAAACACACATTCATTTTTATATATATATAGATTCAAAATACCAGACCTGGGCGATTTCCATTAATTTTGCATTAACATTAAATTAAAATTAAATTAACATTAAATATTTTTGAATTTAATTCATTAATTTTGCATTAACATTAAATATTTCTGAATTTAGTGTATTAATTTTACATTAACATTAAATAAGTAATAAAATTAATGCATTAGTTTTCCATTAACATTAATATATATAAAAATTGATAAACATAAATAAAAATACAGCACAAAAGACCTCGATCTAACTAAAAACAACTAAAATTAAATAGGTTAATGTCCTTTCTAATAACTCCTATATTCGATTCAAACTTGTGTGTTTTAAATATGATATTTACATAAGGACTTTAAGACATTCAATTTTACTTGAATTTAGTTAGATCAAGGTCTTTAGCGCTGTATTTTTATTTTTATAAATTATTTTATACATTAATGTTAATGGAAAATTAATGCATTAATTTTATTACTTATTATTTAATGTTAATGGAAAATTAATGTATTAAATTCAAAAATATTTAATGTTAATTCAACATTAATGCATTATTTTAAAAATATTTAATGCTAATGTAAAATTAATACATTAAATTCAAAAATATTTAATGTTAATGCAAATTTAATGCATTAAATGTACCCATGTTAATGCAATAAACTTCCATTAACATCAATTTTTTTAAACATTATTAATGCATTAACACATTTAATGCATTTATCTCAGGTCTGCAAAATACTAACGAAATTTTTCTCTGTTTTAACGGAAATTTTTAAATATAAAAACGTAAACAATAACAAACTCTGACACCACCTTATGTGAATTCGCCTTGGTATAAATAGTTCAGATGTATAAATTTAACGTATAATTTATAATTATTACAAAAAGTATCCGAATAACGAATATTTTGCGACTAAATAAACATCACGATTGTACATTTTCTTATTTTTACTTATTTTTATTGCAATTTTTGATACATTTTTGTAAATATTGACAAATTTCTTTGATATTTTACTAATTTTACGAATATATTTTGCATTGGTATACACCAGGTGAAGTCATTTCAACAGTTGATTTTGTCCATTGAAATTTAGTCCGAAGTTGTCCAACTCCATATAAACAAGTAGGAAAGTATAGTCGGGCATGGCCGACCATATGATACCCTACACCACTGAGTATGTTAAAAATGTGGATTATATTTAATAACAAAGCATTTAAGTTTTTTACCTTAATTTCGAAATATTTTAACAATTTGTTGAAAAAAGTGATTTTCTAAAAGAGAGGTTATAAGAGGGCAAGGGTAAATATGGGCCTATCCTTATAAATTTTGGTACATAGCTTTACGTTTACATTAGAGTAATGTATGCTGGATTTCATCGTGATACTAGTGTTTATTAGTGAATTATTGACCTTCAAGTCATTTTCTGAAGGGGACTTTGTTTGGGGCTAGGGTCAAATAAAGTCCGATAATTATGAAAATTGGTAGTATTATTATGACGTATATAGAACTAAATTTTTTCAAAAGCCCTTTCGGGTGGTATGGGGCTAGGTGCCCATTTTCAAAAGGCTTCGTCATTGGGCCGAAAAACACGTATGGTACAAATTTCATCAAAATATCTAGAAAATTGCGACTTGTACCTTGCGCACAAGGTTTACATGAACAGCCAGCCGGACAGACGGACGGATCGACTCAGAAAGTGATTTTGAGTCGATCACTTTAAGGTGGGTGTAGGACCAATATTTTACATCAGCACAAACGTAATAAAAACGTCAAACTACATATATAAACAATTTTTATATGGAGTTTGACAACTTCGGGCTAAATTTCCACGGACAAAAAAAACAATCAGCTGTTGAAATGACTTCACCCTATTAGTTTCACCATGGTATACACTAACAGACATAATTTACATAATTAATTACTTTATGGCATTATATTAAACCAACAAAATATTAAAAAGGCAAATCAAATGATTTTGGTCATCATTTGATTGACAGACGGGCATTTCAAAGTTGCCTAAAAATAATGCTGGTCAGTTGGAATATTGTCAAATATTCTTCTATTAATCCAATAATGCCTAGATTTTTCGAAAAAAGCTTTATCTGAGAAAAATTGTCAAGAGAGTTTATTTTTAAGGTGAATCCGAAAAACGATAAAAAAAATCTGTTTAAGTGGTTAATTTGTATGCGGAATAAAGACCTTGCAAGTGTGTTGATGTTCAAAAAGAATGCTAAACAAATTCACAAAAACATCAGTGAAAACGAAAATGACTTCAATGCTAGCGATACAAATTTTTAAAGAGATCTGAAATTCGACTCGTTCAGATAAGAGTTCAGAAGAATTCTGGATCTGTAGGGAAGGGGTTAGTGGGCTCAGTACTACAAGTTTTAACCATTAATACAAGAAAGGACCAGGTACAAAGAGGGAAAAATAAATATGCACGTTGTCGCAATCTAAACTTAATGCACATCCATTGTCTTAATGTTAACAAACGTGGTAAGCTCACTATTTACAACGCATTTTGAGCTAACCACGTTTTTTAACTTTTAGACAACGGATGTGCATAAAGTTTAGATTGCGATAACGAATTGTAGCAATGTTGACAAAGTTGCGTGGTCTACATTACATGTTGTTGTTGTATGTATGTATATACTTGACAATGGATGTTATTGAAAAATTTGGTGTTAATTTGGTACAAATGCAAGGCGTGAGTCTCTTTTTGATTTCATTCTTTACAACAATGTAGATGTAGCTAACATCTGTTCAGAACCGAGCTGAATAGAAGTGAGGTTTTGGACGTTACCCTAGTTAGCTCGGATGATTTTGGAATGATAAGGAAATGGGGGGTATAAAATGATTGTTCATTCCCTGACCATTTGTGTATTGACTTCGTAATATAAGTTCGCTAAACAGTTGCCTATTCGAAACCAGAGAAATATGAATCGGGAAAGACAACTTACTAAGAATAAACTAAAATTAAATAAACTTCAACAATACTGAAATAAAATTTAAAAAAATAAACAAAAACTTAAAATTTTAATTTTTCAAAACAGTAAGTCTTAAAAAAAATTAAAAAAAGATCAAAATGACGCGTGGGGTGTAACTTGCAGCTTGTAAAGTGCGAAAAGTTTGAAAAGCGTAAAACGCGTTGCTGTCCCAACTTTACTTGTTGCCAATAGAAAAAAGGATGGAGGGTTAAAGTTAACTTATTTGTTATACCCTACACCAATCTAGTGGGGAGGGTATATTGGGTTTGTGCTGATGACAAAAATATTCGTTCTATACCTATACCCACCTTAAAGTTACCAATCGGCTTAGAATGGTTTTCTGAGTCGATTTAGTGCGCAAGGTACAATTCGCAATTTTCAAGATAATTGGATGAAATTTGGCACACACGCCATTTTGACCCAAGGACTATTGAAAATGGTTAAAATCGGTCCATTATTTCACCTAGCCCTCATACAACAGAACCCCCAAAAAGAGCTTCTGAGCTTATAATTATGTTAAATATACCTGTATATCGATAAAAAGCGGCACAATTAAGTTTTATACAAGCTAAATTTCATAAAGATCGGGCCTCATTTGACCCTGGCTCCAATACAAAGTCCCCTTCCGAAAATTACTTGAATGTCCAAAATTAACTTATAAACACAAATATCGCGATGAAATTTAGCACAAATAAATATTATATAAATATATTCACAAAATTTTATCGGGCTTGGTCCATATTTGCCCCTAGCCCCCATATAAAGCATCTTTCAGAAAATTAGTTTTTCATCCATAAATTGCTTAAATGTATCGGAACAATGAATTATTATGAAAAATAAATCACATTTAATATTAATAACTGGTGTAGGGTATCATATGGTCGGTCACGCCCGACTTTACTTTCTAACTTGTTTTTAGTTGAATTTTAGTATAAAATGAAGTTTTATAACATGTTATTTTTTTGTTTCTTATGCAATGTGTTATTTTTCTAGTTTTTAGTGTACAACTAATATTTAGGGCCCAATTTCGTAAATCCCGACGCTTCACCTATCAATTTGTAAATTTGCATTTTGTAAAACACTTCATTATGACAGGTGATTGTTTGCGTTAGAACAAGTGAACATGTTTCGTTATTTGAAAAAATGTATAGAAATTCATATTTTATAAAACGCATCACCTGAAAAATATACACTTGAAACATCAAATCGAACACCTAAATAATTCAGGCATTCGCTTTGAAATTGTTTTGAAAAAATTAATAAAACCAAATTTGTTCGTGGAAATGTACATTTTTATGCGCATGTAACGACTATCTCTAAGGAAAAATCGTAGTATTTGAGCCATTAGATCTCGTACAGGAGAGGAATTGGTATATATGTATTGCTATTGATACTACAATGATGCTCTGAAATTCGTAAACACGTAACACACGTATTAATTAATTATATCAAGATTTTGTAGCGGAATGGCTTGTTTCAACACACTTTAAAGCTTGAAAAACTGTTCTTCCCAGCAAAATCTTTGCTTACAATGATTACCATTAAGTACTTTATTAATGACTTACTTTGTATGTAAAGTCTAAAAAAAAAAAATCAAAATAAAGAAACAAACAAACATAAAACAGTTACTTTTTCTTTTTTTTTCCTTTTTTTGTGCACAAGATTTCAAATATCTATTTTTAGACAAACAGAAAATAAAATAGTATTTGTGTGTGAAAACTATTATTTGACGCACAATAAAACAGCTAAGCAGTGGTGTAGTGAGTGGAGCATCCAACTGGCAGACGGAAGGTATTGAGTTCAACCCCAGTCTGTGCCGACTTTTTATTTTTATTTTTTCATAAATATTCTATAAATAACTCTACTAAAAAAACAACTTATTTCCAACCAAATAATATTGACTCACTTTTGGAACATCTCAAACAAAAATAAGTATATTTTCTAGTAGAATTGTAAGCACTTTACTCGATGAATTCTGGTGATTTTTCTAGTGAATTTGTAAGCAAATATTTTGCTGGGTTGTTTAGATTAACAATATTTTCCAGTCCATTTGGACCAAAAAATTTGTTAAATATTTATTTTTTATTCGAGATTCTGATAATTGGTTTGTACATTCGATTAATTATTTTAATCCAAGGGACAATTTAGTCGTCAAAAGTGATAACCCAACGCAATAACGAAGTGATTTGTAAAATGAGTATGTTTTTTTTGGTAAAACGTTCACCTTTGAATGTGAAGTGTAGGTGAAGCGTTTAACGCAGGGGATTTACGAAATAAAGCTCTTAAAATATTTTTTTAAGTTGAATCAAGTCAAACATGTCAAACTTTGGCCCGCTTAAAACCATCTATTTCTAATATTCGCAGGGGTCAAAGGTTGAATTTTGTAAACGGACCGAGTTTAAATATAATTTATAAGGCTGACAACAGTTTCATATGTTTTCATTTGCAACCGCGCCCTCTATTGGTGGCTTCTCCTTTTTAGTTTTAAATATTTATGTATGTTGATATTAAAGTTACTTGTACAAAATGTAACTGTAGATTAGGGATATAACTAATTTGGCGAAATTTTTGGCATACCACCACGAGATGGCCCATGTTGTATAATTATTGAAAATAATGTTTTTAGGTCATTTTAAATCAAAAACATCAAGCACCAACCCCAATTTCTAATATAAACCAATTTTTTTTAATTTTTTACTTTTTATTACATATATGGGCACTTTTACCTAAAAGTATACTTTTGTCACATTGCGACTCATCACTATCTCAGGACTTTTTGATTTTTCGCAAATATACTATTTTACATCAATAAATCAAAAAGTCCATAAAAAATTATTTATTGATCATATTTGTTTTGACCATATCTCCGATTCTTATGTACGGATTTTAAACAACTAAATTCTTAAAAGTATATCTAAATTATGATAATAACAACACCATTATAGCAAATTCCAAAAAGGATGAAGTAGAGCAAATGGTGAAACAGGTGAGTGATAGCATAGCTAAACTACCTATTACTAAGAAAAGACTATCTGGAACACAGAGGAGGAAGTTGAAAAAGATACTTCAGGAAATCATAGTTAATCAATCCAACGACACTCCTAAGGAAAAATCGGACTCTCTCACAAGATCTGAGGCAAAGAGGATCAGGTCTCCCGAAGAGTTGACGACTGAGAATAAACCTAAGAAGAAAAAGAGCTCCCCGTTTTCTAATGCACAGTCGAAGCCAATTCATACTTTACTCAAGGGAACCTCAAGTTAGAGTCCTGCGAGTAAGGGTGACAACACCATGATAGATATTCCGAAGACGATCACGTCGGCGAAATCAACCTCGAAGGTACGGGTATCTCAAAAGAAGCCCCGAAAAGCGAGGAAAGAGAGGCTAGACAGTGGAAAAGGAAAAGAGCCGCCATCTTACGCCAAAATTGCCAGAAGAAGACACCGGGACGATCTCTGCTATGCAGTTTACGATGCCGGTAATCCGACAGGCAAAATTCCATTAGACCAACAGAGTAAGGTAGAAGATCTGGTGAACAATAAGATAGTGGACTATACAATCGCTTCAAAGCGCAAACAACCAATAGAGAGCGTGAGCTGCGAGTTCAGCATGGGCGTGATGTTGATGAGGTTGGTATCTCACCAATGTGTTAACACCCTAAAGAACTTGGTGGAAAGTATCCCTCCTCCCTGGGACGCTAAGCTGGGACTGACAAAGAAGAGCGAGCTTCCGGTGCTCTTAAAGTCCACTGTCTACATAAAAGGATGGGGCAGTAAACTGGCTAATGAACGTATACTGGAAATTCTTGGTGGCCAAAATGCTGAGCTGGCCGTGGAAAATTGGGATGTCTTTTACTGGAAAGAAGAACCTGAGGGAACTTTATTTGTAATAGGTATCGAGCAGAAATCTATGGCTAGTCTTGCCAAGAATAAAGGTAGGGCTTACTTCGCCTCTAAAGCTCTCATATTCAAAATTGGGAAGGTGCCGATTCGAAGGGCTGTTATAAGCCTCGAAAAGGACAATAAAATACCTAAGACCACAGCATCAGTAGCAACTACTGATAAGGTTAAGGAAGGAGGAAGCTACCACCTAAGACGGTACCCAAAGCATCATTAGCAAGTACTGGCAATTTTGAGGACTCAAATACTAAAAGCGAGGAGGAAATCACTCACAAAACAGCAGTGCTGTCCAAAATTGGGAAAGTGTCGATTAAAAAGACTGCTCTTACTATGCCTGATAAGGACACCGCAGTGCCATCAATAGCCACTTCAGGTTACCCGGGGATGTGATCACTAGCTCGCTGGAAGACAGTTTAAATGGATGACAGTGAATGAGGTTATCCAAATAAACCTCCATCGGAGCGAGACAGCTACCAACGCTCTGATGGCTAAAATTAACACAGGTAAGATACATGTAGCTTTAATCCAGGAATCTTGGACCTGGGGTGACCCTGATGAGAGCAAGACGGAAAATCTCCTCAAAATGAGCAAGTCTGAAGTTAGTATGATGGTACGTATTCTGAGTGGACACACAGGATTACGAGCACATCTATGCAAAATTGTTTATATGGGGGCTAGGGTCAAACGACGGCAGCTTATAATAAAAATCAGCATGGTCATTTATGCCTATAAAAACTTAGTTGTGTCAATTTTGGAGAGATAGTAGTATATTTGACGTAGTTATGAGTTAAAAACCCCAAATCGTAAGGTCAGGTGTATGGAGGCTAGGTGAAATAATGGAGCGATTTCAACCATTTTCAATATTTTCAAGTATGGCTAAAATTTTATCAAAATATCTTAAAAATTGTGGCCTGTAGCTTGCGTCAGATGGACGTACATGTCTTAATCGACTCAGAAAGTTATTCTGAGTCGATCGGTATACTTTAAGGTGGGTGTAGAACCAATATCCATACATCAGCACAAATGTATAATACCCTCCCCACTATAGTATATAGTAGGGTGGGTATTAAATAGGTATCTTTTTCTGTCTATATATATAAAAATTAATGTGTGTTTGTTTGTATGTTTGAACGTTATAGACTACTAAACGGCTGAACCGATTTTATTTGAATTTTCACAGCGTATTCCTGTATGTCTGGAATAGGTAATAGGCTTATTGAAATTCCAAGTGGGCGAAGAGTCACGCCCATATTAAGAAAATAATAAATCCGTATATTTTAGATAATATAACAGTTAGAGTCCTCAAATTTTGTCGGAGCAACTTTAGTGTCAATATAATTATTTAGGACAAAAAGTAGGCGGACTAGCATTAGGGGACGTGGCACCCCCCATATAAATTAAATACAAAAATACGTTTATCTTGGAAACTATTACAGTTAGAATCTTAATTTTGCACGAATAACTTTCACATGCATCTAAACATTTTGGATAATAAATTGGCGGACTACCCATGAGGATAGCGGCACCTCCCATATAAATTAAAGACAAAAATTCGTTTCTCTGGAAAACTAATGGAACTAAATTCTTCAAATTTTGCAAGAAGAACTTAAATATTCATCTGAACATTTTGGAGGAAAAAAAGCGAACTTTCATCTAGGGGATCTTGAAGCCCCCTTATGAATCAAATAGAAAAATTCGTATATCTGAGAAACTATTAGAGCTAAAATCTTCAAATTTTACATGAAGAACTTTGAAATTCATGTGAACATTTAGAGCATAATGGGCGGACTTTCAATGGGTGGCTTGGCACAACATATTAG
This sequence comes from Lucilia sericata, assembly GCF_015586225.1. Lineage (NCBI taxonomy): Eukaryota > Metazoa > Arthropoda > Insecta > Diptera > Calliphoridae > Lucilia > Lucilia sericata. The sequence continues at coordinate 345,255 of NW_023994062.1, read as the reverse complement.
AGCTAGAATCTTCAAATTTAACTTCAAGAATCTTGAATCAATGGGGAACTTGGCGCCTCCCATATGAATTAAATATAAAATTTCGTTTATCTGGCAAACTAATAGAACTTGATTTATAAAATTTTGCACAAATTAGTTTAGTATTCATCTGAACTTTTGGACTTTCATGTGGGGAGCTTGAAGCCCCCATATGAATCAAATAGAAAAATTCGTATATCTGAGAAACTATTAGAGCTAGAATCTTCAAATTTTACATGAAGAACTTTGAAATTCATGTGAACATTTAGAGCATAACGGGCGGACTTTCAATGGGTGGCTTGGTACCACATATATGAATTAAATACAAAATTTCGTGCATCTTGGAAACTCTTATATTATTCAAATTTTTTATAGATAGATAGAAATTGGCGATAGATAGAAATTGGCAAAAGCTAGTAGGTTATAAAGATATCTTCCATTTTCTGTGTTCTTTCACCAAATAATATTTTGAAGTTGTTCAAGGAGAAGGGATATTTTCATTATTTCTTTAGTATGTATGTATATACGATTCAATTTAATGCGTTTTAAATACATGCCGAAATTCTAATAAATTTGTCATAAGTGAAGGCATGAAAAATTGCACCAAATTCACTCATGTACCTCTACTATAGGAATTGTAATATTTCATTATAATTTGGTATTCTCTTAAGATTTAAAGGAAACGTGCATTTCATACAATAAATATTAAAAATAACATTAATTTTATTAGGTTTTTGTATTTAATATTTGTTAAAATTAGTAATATTAAGTCCATTTTAAGATTTTACTTAATAAGAGAAAAAACCAATTTGACTGACTGCTTAACGGATTTTAAAATGTAATGCAAACCAAAATCAATTATTAGTGTTTTATTTTGTTATCACATTTCATTTTTATCTGTATCACGCTAAAAAAAAAAATTATATAACCAGGAAAAACTTACATTGAATAGTAATGAGTTAAAAAGCTAATAAAACCTCTTTTCACTACTTCTTCATTAGCATTTTATGTCATTATTTTAACACGGTGCTGTTATTGGAGGCATGTACTTCTACGCTCGCTTACAAATGAGGAGTTGAAGAAGTACTTGCTATTCCTCTTACAAAACAGTTGTTGAGTAAGTTGTTTTGTTTTTTAATAATAAAAAGAGCCAGCTAGAATACGAACCAGGGACTTCGGTTTGTTAGTCAAATGTTCTACTCACTACATCACTGCTTAGCTATTTTATTGTGCTTCAAATAATGGTTTTCACATACAAATCTAATTTTGTTTTCTTTTTTGTAAAACACAATTCTTAACACACAATTAAATAAAATGTGCAAACAAAATGACAAAGCCGAAAATAAAGTACTTCTATATCACATTATAATAAAGTCATTACTAGAGTACTTCTAAGTAATGCAGACGGTAAGTAGTAGTCATTAAAAAGTAAGTGGTTATGGAAGTACAACCCATTACCGAGTTTTTGCTGGGTATTAATAATTAATTCGTAATAGCTTTAATAAAGCATTTTAAAATAAATATAGTGTACTATGGCCACAGGGTATACAGAGGCGTCTCGAGCAAAAAACTATTTCCCTCTCTTTCGCACAAAACCATTTCAATGAATTTTTTACCTGTATATTATATACCTCTTCTCACAAAACAATTTCAAAATCAAAAAAAGCTGATTTTAGTGTCACCTCTGAAGTGACACCTCTGCATAGTTTGTGCTATGTCACCTTGCTTTGACAAGTGCTGATCAGCAACAGAATTTATTTTGTTTTCAAAGTTGAGTGCAAATCAAGACGAATTCATAATTTTTTTTATATAGAATTTGACAGCGTCGGTCTAAATTTCCATGGACAAAAAACAATCAGCTGTTGAAATGACTTCACCTTATTAGATTCGCCATGGTGCAAATCAACTGATGTTGCTCATTCAAAGAAGACCTACAGTGTATGTGAAGCAACGTAGCGTCAGCAGATTTTTCTTACCCTATACGCGTGCTACGAAATTTCAAAAAAAATCGCCGCTGATATAAATCATAACCATAAATTGTTGAATGAAAAATTTCTATTCTAATGATCGAATATGAACTATTTTATTATGATTATAATATTTATTTTAATCTTATTTTTCTTTTTACAAAAAAAAATAAATATATGTAAATATTTAAAAATATTTTCGATCTATGCTGACTGTAGGGTGTATGTCAAAAATTACATAAATATATCTTACATATTTCAAAATATACTGCCGTTACAAAATGTATCAATTCGAAAGGAATACATAATTATAAACATATTACCACTAATCTTCCATATCTATATATGAGGAATTTCGTGTCAAGTGACCCAACTTTTAAAATCGATGTCTTCCGATTTGGATGAAATTTGCACCAAGGTTAGTACTATGGGCTTGTAGGCTTGACACAAATTAGTGAAAAGTTACTCTCATTTGAATAAAACCGTGTATGACCAAAATGTCCAACTTTGACCCCCTTTAAGTTCGGCAGTTCATGACCGATAGATCTGAAAATTTGTGTCTGACCTACTATCCAATAGTACTAACTTTAGTGCAAATTTCATCGAAATCAATTTTTTGAGTTGGGTCACTTGACATGAAATTCCCCAAATATGTATATCCCACGCATCTCACTAAGTAATCGCAAAGCTCTTAAATGCAATGGTCCAAGCTTTCTTTTGAGCAAAAAAAAAATACAACAAAAACGTCTATTTTGAAAAAAATAGGTGAATATTTATTGCCAAATATTGAAAAAAATTGTATATATAAAAAAGGATGTGTGTTTATTTGTGGGTTTGTTTGTTTGTTTGAAGAATTTAGACGGCTAAACCGCTGAACCGATTTTCATTAAATTTTTACAGTACCTTCCTATATGCCCGGAAGGAACTATAGGCTATTTTTATTTCGAAATTTTAAAATATGAATTAAAAGTTGCATATCTCAGAAACTGCAACAGCTAGTGTATGGACAATTTGGTTAGGGGTCTTGGTACGCCTCAAATGAATTAAATACACAAAATTCGTATATCTGTGTAAACCAGTGACGATTTTTGTTAAAATTTCCTAGCACGCGTGATAGGGTAAGAAAATTCTGCTGACGCTACGTTGCTACACATACATTGTAGCAGGGTGCACTTATAAGATGAAGTCAATTCAACAGCTGATTACTAATTTTTTTCTTAACGAGGTAGATACTTCTGTCAAATTATTGTTGTTTGTTTTGATTATCTTTTTTGTTTACTTTCATTTGTGTGTCCAATTTGAAAGCAATTACACGTGAACTTTCTAGAAGGCTGTTAAAAAACCTATATTTAAAAAATAAAATTTGAAAATAAAACTAAATAAATTTGTTTAAAGGTAAATATTTTATTAAATATTAATTTCATATAATGTAAGGTAAATTTGGTGACAAATTTTTATTTTTTAAATCATAAGATCAATAAGAATTACCATAATGATCAGTTGCTGTGTCTGCAAGAAAAAGGTGTAAATGTGAAATTCTTTAGCTTCCGAACGGAGAAGAAAAAAGTAGAGTAATTGTTTTTAATATTTTAAGCGAAACGCAAATATACCCAGTTCAGATTTAGTTCTTGCTGGCAAGGAATGCTGCGGAGACGCTGGTTTCTTATCCATTTTAGGAAGTAGTGATCCTCAAGATGTTGTTATGAAAACTATTTCAACGTATATAAATATACATGCCGATGGTTATTATATTACACCGTGCGACAGCAATTATTGGACTTGAACGGGACCATATACATATGAAACCTTATGTCATATATACTTGAACTGCGTTTTTAGTTTTTCATTTTGTGATCTTTTCTCCTTTTTAAAGGACTTCAAAGTTTTAAGGATATAGAAATTTCTTAAAATTTATTTAAATAGTTCTGCTCGTTAGTTTTTCTTTATATGGATATCAAATGAAAGGGGGCAATTTCTAGAAGTAGATATTTTTTATTTTTTTCAGGACGAAAAGTTGTAAAAAATGTCCTTTGAAAAATTTATCCTTTTATATCCTTGAGAATTTCCAATATATTTTTCTAAAAAAAATATATGTTGAAACCATGCATATACTTTAACACATGCTTAAATTTCGTTCTTATAGCTTTATAAGTTAAGCCTAAACAGAAAAAAACATATTATTAAGATTACAAAAATATTAGGTAGTACTTTTTGGACTTGAACAAGTCCACATACACATGAAACTGGAGATCGTATATAGTAAATCTGCGTTCTCAGTTTTTAATTTTCTGATTCTTTCTTCTTTTAAAAGGACTTCAAAGTTTCAAGGATGTACAAATTTATAAAAAATTAAATAAATATTTTTATAAATGTTTGTCAATATGTGTATTTGGGTCATAGGAATGGCCAATAGTTTCGAAAAGTTTTTCAACATCATTTGCGTAAGTGATGCCAGTTTGGTCATCCACTTTGAAACATGCGTCAAATGATTGCTCGTTTGAACGCTTTCGGACTGATGTTACCCGAAAATCTTCAGAAACCAATTTCCACTGTTGTAATCGGGAACCTAATACTTCAGCACTTCTTTGCACTTTGGGTTATAAAATGCGGCGATGGATCGGATAGCATATTTCCTATTGGTAAAAATTCCGAATAAAGTTCTGATCTAGAGCTGATACTCAGTAATTCTAAATCATCACATGGAATTGTGCGAACCTCTTCTGATGGAGCCTCTGTATTTGATGTTGAACGTAGTACCGCGGGCTGTACTGAATCACATTTATGGTAAAGCGGCACAACTAAGTTTTATACACGCCTTGATGACCTTGCCGAATTTCATAGAGATCGGGCCTCATTTGACCCTAGCTCCCATAAAAAGCCCCTTCTGAAAATTACTTAAATGTCTAAAATTAACTTAATAATATCGCGATGAAATTCAGCAAAATAAAATATTATGTAAATATAAATATATTTACAACATTTTTTCTTTCAGAAAATTAGTTTTTCATCCATAAATTGCTTGAATGTATCGGAACAAGGGTATCTATATATATAAAGGAGTAGCGTTACTGACTGACTGATTCATCATCGCACAGCCCAAACGGCTGAACCTAGAATCATGAAATTTTGACAGTAGATGTGTTTTTAGTTATGTAGATCCACTAAGGAGGGATTTTTGGAAATTTGTACATTTAGGGGTAAAAAAAGGGAAAAAACCGGTAAAATAGGTTTTCTTAATTATCTTACCTAATATTAGTGATACAAGAAAATTTTTAAATGAACCTGTATCTACTCTTAAAATTAGCAGATGGGTGTGTGATACTTTTTTGAATTTCGTACTTTTAATGGGTGAAAATGTGTAACAAAGGTGATTTTGGTACCATTTTTGGCCCTTTATAACTTTTTAACTAATAAAGAAAATGACATTTTTGTAAATATTTTGAATATATCTCCCAAAATTAGGAGACACCTGTTTCGTACTTTTTTAAAATTCAGCCCTTTTTGGGTACATTTTTGGTACATTTTTAGCACATTAAGAAAACTTTTTCGATTTATCGAAGTATTCCTATTAAATTACGGACTAACTCTGTAATATTTATTGAAACAAAATTTTTGCTATTTCACTGGGGAAAAAAGTACCAAAAAGGGGAAAAACTGGAAATTTAATTTTTTCAAACTCATTGAGCCAATTTTTATAAAATTTGAAAAAGTAGTTTATTTTGGAATTTGAGTACCAAGGCCTATATAGGACCAAATTCGAGTAAATTGTTTGGTACCTTTTTGAAAGCACAATTTTTCTGGAACAAATGAATGCAGATTTGAATCGTTTGAGTTTTATAAGTGATATATAGATTTAAATACAGAACATTTTGTAAACTTAATTCTCGAAGAAGTATATTTCTAAGCGAAAAGGGGAAACATTGTACTATTTTTATTAGTACTATCCAATAAGGTAGAATTTATTCCACTTTTGGTACATTTTCTTTCTTCAAATGATACTCTGTATGTTCTATAACATGAATTCAAAACACACGATTATTAAACATCAGTCATCATTGAATAAGATTCTTTAAGAGAGAACTTTTTAGTACTTTTTATCTCATAAATGGAACATAAATTTTAACATACATGGTCTTGAGTGTCAATTATAATTCAGTCAATTATAATTTTCTATATAAGTAAACAAAATTTTGTATGTATTTAATTTTGGTTAGGGTAGCGAAGCACCCAGGGTATGCTAGTAGAAGATAAATGCTTTATTATGAAAAATAAATCCCATTTAATATTCATAACTGGTGTAGGGTATCATATGGTCGGTCACGCCCGACTATACTTTCTCAATTGTTTCCTTTATTAAAAGGTACAAATAAACCACAAACAACACAAAATTTATTAGGACATTCCATATTACTTTTTAAAAATGACCACTTATTAAAAATTATTTATAAGAATTTTGACGTGTCAATTCAAAACTACTAGATGCTTGATGTTACATAAGATATTTAACTTTTTATATACAATGTATCCTGATAAATAAAAACGAATTAACTTTTAATAGACTCAAGCCTTTTTTAAAATTATTAGGAAAATTATCTGGGACATGAAAGAAAAAATGTTTAAAGGATTTTTCTTGAAATTTGTTGTCCTGAAAAATTAAAAAAATATTGTTTCCATTTCTGGTGACCGTCTTCTTTTATTTGACAAACATTAATTAATAAAAATATGTATATATGTAAAATATGTATTAATAGACATTTTTACATCTTTAAAATTTTTATTTCCTTTAAGAGGAGAAAAGATCACAAAATTAAAAACTGAGAACGCAGATTTAATATATACGATCTCCAGTTTCATGTGTATGTGGACTTGTTCAAGTCCAAAAAGTACTATCTAATATTTTTGCAATCTTAATTGCTGTATCGATAAAAGTATTTTTTTTAATGAACTTAATAATATGTTTTTTTTCTATTTAGGCTTAACTTATAAAGCTATAAGAACGAATTTTAAGCAAGTATATGCATGGTTTCAACATACATTTTTTTTAGAAAAATATATTGGAAATTCTCAAGGATATAAAAGGATACATTTTTCAAAGGACATTTTTTACAACTTTTCGTCCTGAAAAGTAATAATAATAAATTGTATCTATTTCTGAAAAATGTTCTCTATCATTTTATATTCATGTAAAGAAAAATTAATGAGCGGAACTATTTAAATAATTTTTTTGAAATGTGTATGTCCTTAAAACTTTGAAGTCCTTTAAAAGGGAGAAAGATCACAAAATGAAAAACTGAAAACGCAGTTCTACTATATATGATCTCAGGTTTCATATGTGTATAGTGTCGTTCAAGTCCAACAAAAAAAATGTAAAATTGTATCACGGTGTTATACATTAAGCATTAACATTTCATTCCCATTTATAGACAAAATTCTAATAAAAAATTTTAAGTACCATTTAATGATATTTATTTTATTTTCATTATAACTTTTATGATAAATTTTTCGATGATTCGAGCAGCTGTCGAAAGTTTTTAAAACAAGTTAAAATAAACTCAAAAATAATGGTAATGAAAATTTCTTTTTAAATAATTACTAATGAAATCGTTCCATTAAAAAGCATTAATATTAGACAAAACAATGCTAAAAAAATATTATAATTATTATTTTTTTTTTTTTTTCAATTTAATGCTAATGAAATCGTCAATTAATTGGTCGATATAATTAACTACTCCCGATATAATTAACTACTTAAATTAAAAGTTTTCTAATACTGAGTAAATAATGCTAAACGATTAAATACTCTTAATTCTAATTGGAATTGTACTTAATTCTAATTGGAATTATTGTATTATAAAATGTTTTTTTATTTCTACGCAATTTTTTTTCTATGAAATTTTATGATCAAGAAGTAACTATACACCCTATTGAACAACAAACTCAAACAGAGTAAGTCAATTCAGCCATTTGCGGTTATATTATTAAACTTATTTCATCATGACAGAAAAGAACTGTCATATATTAAAAACTTCAAATAATTCATTACAGATTTGGAGCTTAGGGATGTCAGCATATCAGCACTAACTGCTTTCGTGAGAAAATCAGCTACCATATTACTAGTATCCACATACTTCAAAACAACATCCTTCTTATCAAGCTTTTCTCTAATAAATTTCGCCTTCAGGTCAACATGTTTAGTCCTGTTTGAGAATGAGTTGTTCTGAGCTATATTTATCGCACTTTTGTTATCGCAATTAATTATCATCTGGCCTTGCTGTTCTTGAGTCAATTCTCGTTGTAAACGTTGCAACCAAATACACTACTGAAAGGCTGAGACCATTGACATATACTCTGCCTCTGTTGATGAGAGTACATTGCCGTCTTGTAGACCAAGATATTGCTCCACCTTGTAATGTAAACAAATATCCTGTGGTGGACCGTCTGTCATCCACGTTACCAGCCCAGTCTGCATCGCAGAAACCAACTAGATCACCTTGACCACACTGATACGTAATACCTTTATCCATTGTACCTTTTAGATACCTCATAACTCTTTGACCTGCAGCCCAATGAGTTTTACCTGGGTTCGTACTAAAACGGTAACTGATGTCGGGCGAGTGATTTGCGCTACGAATAAAAGACTACCGACAGCCTGCATATACGGCACATTTTCCATTTCTCTTTTCTCAATTTCATTGGAGGGGCACATTTTCGATGACAACTTTTGACCATAGGTGTAGATACCGCCTTACATTCACTCATTGAGAAACGTTTTAATACTTCCTCAATGTATTTTGTCTGGTCAATTCTAATTGTGCCCTCTTCATAGCCACGGGAAATTCTTACACCCAAAACAGAAACTTCACCAAGATCCTTCATCTTGAAGTTTGTGGCTAAATCATGTTTTAGTCGATTGATCAAGTTAATGTCGTTGCAAATACCAAGACATCGTCGACATAAATCGCAACGTATAAAATGATTGAACTTTCGATGGGATAATAAACACATTGATCGACATCGCTACGTTGTAAACCAAATTTTAGTAGTACCTCATTAAACTTCTTATTCCACACTCGGCTAGACTGCTTTAAGCCATAGAGCGATTTCTTCAAACAACAAACACGGTTACTGCCGTCATCAAAACCTTCTGGCTGAACCATAAAAATTTGCTCCTCTAGGTCTCCATTAAGAAACGCTGCTACTGCATCTAGCGGATGAATTATTAGCTTATGTTTCGACGCCAATACAAATAAGAAACGTAATGATATGTATCGCACTACATGTGTAAACGTCTCCTCGTAGTCGACACCTTTCTGCTCACTACAGCCTTTTACAACCAGTCTGGCCTTATTACATATCTCGTCACCATTTGCGTTGAATTTTGTTTTAAATACCCACTTGCACTTTATGGGCTTTTTTCCTTGAGGCAAATCAGTCAAATACCATGTATTATTAGCTGTTAGGGATTCCATTTCAGAAACCATCGCTGCTTTCCATAAATCAGCATTTGAAGATGAAACAGCTTCATCGAAAGTTTCGGGGTCTCTTTGTTCGCCATCACACTTAGTAACGCATTAATTATATCTGCTTCGAGGTCTACTTGCAATACGGTATCAGTATCATCGCTGCTCAGTTCATCACCTATATTGTCATTGCCGCCGGTGGCGCCGTTAATGTCAATTGCGTCTTCATACTCGTCACTCTGAAAACCGATGAAGTCTTCCTCTACACCAGTTGGCAATTATTCATTACCTTCCTCCCCTGGATTGACAACAATATCAACTACGGGTTAACTAATGTTAGTAGAAATATTTTCAGTGACTTATACCTTCCTATCGTCCTCAATGAAAACGACATTTCGACTAATTATAATGTCACGAGTAGTTGGATCTTGCAATCTGTAGACCTTACTTTCATTGCTGTACCCCATTAAAATACATTCTGTAGATTTTATATTCAGCTTTGTACGCTTTTGTTTCGGTACATGCACGAAAGCACTATTTCCAAAAACACGTAAATGTTTATTTTATGGTTTATGGTTTTCTACCCCAAAACATTTCCTCAGGACATATGTCCTTAACACGGCAAGGTACAAGATTAATCAATAAGCATCATCTAATCCTGCGTCCAACAACATACATCTTACCCGTTCTATAATGGTGCGGTTGATGCGTTCTGCCACGCCGTTCTGCTCTGGCGTATATGGTGCTGTTTTCTGATGCTGTATGCCGCAATCTGCCAGGTACTCCTCAAACTTTTTATTAGTATACTCGGTGCCATTATCGGTGCGTAAAATCTTGATTCTAGCATTACATTGATTTTCAGCAAGCTTTTTAAAACGTATAAATTCGTCCAAACCATCTAACTTACGCTTTATTAGCACAACGAATACTTTTCTCGAATAGTCATCGACTACTATCAGTACAGAAAAAGATTCTGTACTGATAGGACCCATTACATCGGAATGCACGACTTTCAATAGATTTGTTGCACGGTGACCAATATCTTTCAACGGCATACGAGTCTGTTTGCCTTTTATGCAAACTTCACATTTTCGGCAACATTAATACACTCAATACCATTCGATGTACCCATCACTTTTCTAAGATTTGAGTCAGACATATGCCCAAGCCTTCTGTGCCACAATTCAAAAACATTTGATGCAATTAAAGCGCTCTCACAGTTTTCTAAATTTACGCCGCAATTTAATTTATACAAGTTTTCATAAACTTCCGCCGTTGCCAACAATTCACCGCCTTTGTTAAAAATCTTGCACTTGTCAGCTTCAAAGATTACTTTGTTGCCTTTTGACGTCATTTGTCTTACAGACAATAAACTAACGGACATTCCTGGAACATATTCAACGTCTCTAAAAAGTGTATTCTTTTCTTTCTCGCCTGCCTGCAAAACAACGCTTACGTCTCTCGCACACTCGATCAACATGTTATCATCGTTTGGAACTACCACATGTTTATTGTCGACTTTCTTTGTATTTGGCAAAATACTTCTTTTGTTTGTCATGTGTGACGTCGCCCCTGAGTCTATAAACAACTCTCCAATGTTGTTATTGCTTTTCGCGGTAAGTAAACAAGATGATACATCATCGAAGTTGCTAACGAACTTTTTTCTTCATTTCTCTTATTCGATGAATTTGGCTTGGATTTTCGTGGACAATTTTTCGCTATATGCCCTTCTCTTTTGCACGCATAGCATTTGAATTTGCGATTATTTTGTTTCTTATTAGAAACCTAGGCCTTTTCCTCCACTTTTGGGCAATCGAATTTAGCGTCTTGAAGCACCAAATTTTTTACCATGTCAACGGTTAACGTAGATTTGAAGTTATCCACTGCCATCACGAGCAATGCAAATTCACAGCGTTTAAATATGCAGCACTAGCACCACCTCTCTTGTATATGACTATAAATTAAATATGAAAGTTTATCATTTTTGTATCACTTTGCTACTAAAAATTGCAGTCATATATATTCGTATTAATATAAAAATTGCAACTCGTGTTTGCAATTTCTAGTAGCAGGCAGACATAATTGCAGGCCAACACAAATATATTTTTGTGCTTTAGCAGCGCACACTCAAATTTGTTAAACTAATATGGCGAGTATTGATATTATTTTTGTTTGTGTTTAGTTTTTCCTAGCAGCAATGTAACTTTATTTTAGTTTTGCTACTGCCAGTTGTAGTTTTATTTATTATTTTTTGGCAATATTGATGCTGCAATTTGTAAATAAACATATGTAGGTATGTATGTATGGGTATGTATGGGTTAGGGATGCCAATCCCGAAATCCCGATCCCGAAAATCCCGGGATTTTTCGGGATTGGCAAATCCCGAATCCCGGGATTTGGAAAATAAATCCCGGGATTTTTTCGGGATTAGGATTTGTTTCAAAAAACTGTTTTTATTTTCTTTTTTTGAGCCATAATTTTCATTAATTTGAAAATTACGATCTTATTTTATTTTTGACTCATGCAAAACAAAATTCCGCAGAGCTAATTTTATACATATTTGAACCTTTTATTTTTTAAAGTGGTATGAGTCCATACACATAGCACATATAAATTTATTTATTCACTTCGTTTTTATACCTTACACCACTTTAGTGGGGAGGGTATATTGGGTTTGTGCTGATGTTTGTTACACAATAATATTGGTCCTATACCTTAAAGTATACCAATCGGCTCAGAATCATTTTCTGAGTCGATTTAGCTATGTCCGTCCGTCTGTCCGTCCGTGTAAACCTTGTAATCAAACTACAGCAATTTTGAAGATAATTCAATGAAATTTTGCATGATCTTCTATTGTACTAGAAACGGATCCTATTGAAAATGGATAACATCGGTCCAATATTTGACCTAGCCCCCATACAACTGAACCCCCCAAATAGGGTTTTTAAGTTCATAATTATGTTCAATATACTCGTAACTCGACAAAAAGCTGCAAAACCAAGTTCTATACTAGCCTTCATGACCCTGATGTATTTTTTGATGATGCGGCCTCATTTGACCCTAGCCCCTATGCAAAGCCCCCTTCGAAATATGACTTAAATGTACACAATTTTATTCAACAAAAAATAGCTAAATTATATCTGAGGCAAGGTACAATTCAACTTAGATGCTTTATTATGAACAATAAATCACATTTTATTTTTATAACTGGTGTAGGGTATGGTAGGCTTCGCCCAACTATAACTTTTTACTTGTTAGCACATTGCAATGTTGGTCGTAGACCGACCCAAAAAGTATACACATTCTGTGTCTGTAAGCTGAAAACACGAGTTAGAAGACTCATTCTATTTGGGCTGCAAATTTGGAACAAAATTGACACAAAAAAACCTAATTGGACCTCCTCTGAAAATCACATTGATGCTGATATTAATATCAATACATTACAATATTTTGATGGTGGGTATTTAATTTCGGCACAGTCGAATACAAACTTTATTTTTCAATACTAGAGGATTTTACATTTCTAACTTTCTACAAATCTGAATGATACCGGTAAAGGTAAATTACCTTGTTCTGAATGCACCTAAAATTTTAAATTAATACTACGAATATAATAATATGTTCCAAAACTAATATGTATTTTGAGTAAAATTCCAAATATTTTTCAAAGAATAGGTTCTAAATTGATGTTCGAATAATTGAATTGGTATCTGTTATAATTATTAGTTCACATGGAACAGTATGAGGTTTTAAAAAGTGCTTATGTCTAATTTCGGAACTTGATATTTATTTTTATTTAGGAAGTATGTATTTAAAAAGTTTCAGAAATTATTCAATTCTGAAAGTTTTTATTTAAAAATTGGAATTAATTGGATTGTTTTAATTTAAATATATCTTCTGTCTGTTAAATTTCCACAAAATTAAACAATTTTCTTTACAAATATGATGATTTAAAGATTTTCATATATAAAATAATTAAATTCATGTAATCCCGAAATCCCGTAAAATCCCGAAATACCGAAAAATCCCGGGATCCCGAAAAATCCCGGGATCCCGAAATATCCCGGGATTGCAATTTTCAAAATCCCGAATCCCGGGATTTGTAAAAGCCAGTCCCGTTTGGCATCCCTAGTATGGGTATGTATGTATGTATGTATGTATGTATGTATGTATGTATGTATGTATGTATGTATGTATGTATGTATGTATGTATGTATGTATGTATGTATGTATGTATGTACGTATGTATGTATGTATGTACATATGTATGTATGTCGATATTAATATGTATATTTATTATCATCCATATATCGATGATATTCGACCTATAATATCCTGTACTGATTGACATACTAATTATTAAAATATAGTTTAAATATTCTCATAGTTTATGTATGATATAATACAGAAAATACTACCTTGATATTTGTTTGTTTTTTTCCTTAATGTATTACACAATAATATTAACTACATTTCTTCAAAAAAATATATATAATAATCTTCCACATTTTAACAGTGCGATTTGAATAATTTGTAAAGTAAGCTCATTAGAATTCAACGAAAAATATTTTAATTATGTGTGTTTTCCCTGTTTTATACAAGGTGATTATAAATTTATTAATTTCTACAACAAAAAATTTTTAAAACTATCATTTGGTTATAAAATTGTTATAAGTATAAGCATATTATCTTACAACTAAATTGCTCAAAAATGTTTATTCATTAGAACAAAATAATAAAAACATCTAAAGAACGCTTTTAATTTGAGTTGTGTTTTATGGGGTAGCCATATTTTCAATAACATATACATATTTATTTAATTCATATGGAGGTTCCAAGCCCCCTAATAAAAGTCTGCTCATTTTTTCCCAATGTTCATTATAAAGTTAAAGTTTTTCGACAAAATTAGAAGATTCTGACTCTAATAGTTTCCGAGAAAAACGATTTCTATATTTAATTCATATGGGAGGTGCCAATATGTATATTTTACAAACTATTTTTTATGTTGCGAAAAATAATTATCCTTAATTAGAGATTGTGGTAACACTGGTATAACTGTTTATTCATAAAATAAAATATATAAAAAAAAAAAACAATATATAAATTTGCAGCTAGCAGTTGCAAAACAAAATGTAATTGCTGCTAGGAAAAACTCAGCGCAAATAAAAATATCATCAATACTAGCCATATTAGTTTAACAGATGTGAGTGTGCGCTGCTATAGCACAAAAATATATTTTTTTCTTGTACAAAAACAAGAGATTAATACTGTTCATTCGTGCTGCTAGAGATTGCAGTGTAACGTCGCAATTTTTCTAGTTAAACATAAAAACAGAACGGCAATATTTAGTAGCAATGTTTTTTAAATCTGAAAAAGTTTAAATATTTTTAGTATGACTAGTGATAAAAATGTGTATTTTGCGGCAAATGCTGACTAATATATTAGTAAAAGTAAACACTGCAAATTCATCCGGCAAGCCGGCTAGCATAAGTGAGGCCACTAACTCATCATCGAGTTTCAGTCCACTTTGTTGAACTTTCAGCGACATCATTATCATTTCGCTAACATATTCTTGAACACTGCCAAAGTCCGATAGCTTCATCTGAACCAAACGTTTGAGTAGCTCGACTTTTCTAGACAGACACTTGTCCTCAAAAGCGTTTAAAAGTGCGTTCCAAGCATCCTTTGCAGTCTCTGCTGTTGCAATGTGAGCAAAATTTAATGGCTCTATCATGAGCGTGATTTCGGCTAAAGCGCGTTCGTTTTTTCCAAGATCGTTGACTGTAGGGGTATTCGTCCTATACCCACCAATCGGCTTAGAATCGTTTTCTGAGCTGTCCATGTAAACCTTGTGCGCAAGGTACAGGTCGCAATTTTCAAGATAATTGGATGAAATTTAGCACACACTCTTTTTTCGACCCAAGGACAAAAATAGTTAAAATCGGTCCAATATTTCACCTAGCCTCCTTACAACAGAACCCCCCAAAAAAGGCTTCTGAGCTCTTAATTATGTTAAATATATCTGTATATTGATAAAAACTAACTAACGGCACAACTAAGTTTTATACAAGCCTTGATGACCTTGCCAAATTTTTTAGAGATTGGGACTCAGCTAGGGTCAAGCTCCCATACAAAGTCCCCTTTAGAAAATTACTGGAATGTCCAAAATTAACTTATAAACACAAATATTGCGATAAAATAAATTCATCACAAAAAAATATTGTGTAAATATAAATATATTCACAAAATTTTATCGGGCTTAGTCCATATTTGCCCCTAGCCCCCATATAGTCTCTTTCAGAAAATTAGTTTTTCATCCATAAATTGCTTAAATGTATCGGAACAAGGTAATAGAAGATATAACTGGTGTAGGGTATCATATAGTCGGTCACGCCCGACTATACTCTCTTACTTGTTTTTCATTTAATTTTTGTCATTATTTAACAAAACTAACTAATTTAGTAGCTGGTAAACA
Organism: Lucilia sericata; assembly: GCF_015586225.1. NCBI lineage: Eukaryota > Metazoa > Arthropoda > Insecta > Diptera > Calliphoridae > Lucilia > Lucilia sericata. The sequence continues at coordinate 329,335 of NW_023994062.1, read as the reverse complement.
AATTTTCACAAGCAAAATGTCTCTCATAAATTATCTAAAAACTGTAGCATAGTTCTTAAATATGAATTGCATTATAATCCACGTTTACATTTAAAAAAGCCATGGTTTCCTAACCCTGTAAATCCAGAGGAAAAGGTATTTACATTCGCAGACGCTCCTCATCTACTGAAACTGGTAAGAAACCATTACCTAGATTCTGGCTTGCTGTATAATAATGTATTGTTGACTTCCCGAACTATTGCCGACTTATTGAAACATACTTCAAAAAGTGATTCCTCAATAACATTTAAATTATCTGATAAAAATATATCGGTGAAAGGAGCAGGTTTGTAGATAGGTAATATAATTAAGAATATATTAAAAAATATTATAATAAATTAACATTTAGCTATACAAAAAGTTATGTTAGAAGCACAGGTGTTATCCAATACAACAGCCAATGCAATTCGAAGCTGTTTTTCCTTAGGACTGGATATTAATAATGCAACAGACAGAAAGAAATAATGTCATCAAAGATTCTTCCAAACAAAAACTCAATAGAGTTTTTCCAAAAAGGCATCATAATTTGGAACTCTGATGCTCTATCAATATGTACAAGAAAAATATAATATCAATTACATATATCTGCACTAGTCGTCTTAATCAAGATGTGTTAGAGCACTTTGGAGGTTTAAATGACCACCCATCTCCACTACAATTTACATAAATACAGACTGCGAAAGTATATATTAGGTAAGTTCTAAATCATATTTTTATACCCTACACCACTTTAGTGGGGAGGGTATATTGGATTTGTGCTGATGTTTGTAACATACAAAAATATTCGTCCTAGACCCACCTTGAAGTATACCAATCGGCTTAGAATCGTTTTCAGAGTCGATCAAGCTATGTCCGTCCGTCCGTCTGGCTGGCTGTCCATGTAAACCTTGTGCGCAAGCTGCAGGTCGCAATTTTCAAGATAATTGGATGAAATTTGGCACGCACGTTTTATTTGACCCAAGGACGAAGCCTATTGAAAATGGCTAAAATCGGTCCATTATTTCACCTAGCCCCCATAGAACAGAACCCCCCGAAAAGGGCTTTTGAGCTCATAATTATGTTAAATATACAGATATATCGATAAAATACGGCGCAACTAAGTTTTATAGAAGTCTTGATGACCCTGCCAAATTTCATAAAGATCGGGCCCCATTTGACCCTAGCTCCCATACAAAGTCCCCTTCAGAAAATTACTTGAATGTCCCAAATTAACTTATAAACACAAATATCGCGATGAAATTCAGCACAATAAAATATTATGTAAATATAAATATATTCACAAAATGTTATCGGGCTTGGTCCATATTTGCCCCTACCCCCATATAAAGCCTCTTTCAGAAAATTAGTTTTTCATCCATAAATTGCATAAATGTATTGGAACAAGGGAATATTGAAGATAAATGCTTTATTATGAAAAATAAATCACATTTAATATTCGTAACTGGTGTAGGGTATCATATGGTCGGCCACGCCCGACTATACTTTCTTACTTGTTTAATTTGTATTCGATTCCAAAAAATATTGTTTTTGTTCTTTTGGAAAAAAATACAGAACAACTAAGTGGAAAATGAAACGTTAAAAAAAATAAAAGTACATCCAACAGTAAAACAATTTTGGACAATACCCAACTACCAATTTTAATAGACGATGACGAAGATTGCAATGTTGAGCAACCAGACGATATACTTGCTGACCTAAATGAAAGCACATTGAATGATATTGACATTCTTCAAGAAGATGCTTTGGAATATGTATCTGGATACATAATTAGAGCAAGTTTCTAAAGGTTCACTTAAAAAGCCGACATCTTCTTTCGTGGATAATATAAAAGGTCTAGAAGCTGTTTTTTTTTTAACTAAATGGATTTGAAATATCCCATTGTCCCAACCTACACCAGCGCCTAATGGAAGAAAGTAAACCAATGGATTTACCTAAAAATTTACTTCCGAATTCGACATTCGACATCAAAAATCTAAACAAAGATTTTTGGGTTGCTCATAAATGTTAAAAATCAAAGTTGCCAGAAGTAGGCACCGGGACGATCTCTGCTATGTAGTTTACGATGCCGGTAATCCGACAGGCAAAATTCCAAAAGACCAACAGAGTAAAATAGAAGACCTGGTCAACAATAAGATAGTGGACCATGCAATCGCTTCAAAGGGCAAACAACCAATAGAGAGCGAGAGCTGCGAGTTCAGCATGGGCGTGATGTTGATGAGGTTGGCATCTCATCAATGTGTTAGCACCCTAAAGAAATTGGTGGGAAGTATCCCTCCTCCCTGGGACGGAGCTAGGCTGGGACTGACAAAGAAGAGCGAGCTTCCGGTGCTTCTAAAGTCCACTGTCTACATAAAAGGATGGGGCAGTAAACTGGCTAATGAACGTATACTGGAAATTCTTGGAGGTCAAAATGCTGAGCTGGCCGTGGAAAAATGGGGTGTCTTTTACAGGAAAGAAGAACCTGAGGGAACTTTATTTGTAATAGGTATCGACCAGAAATCCATGGCTAGTCTTGCCAAGAATAAAGGAAGGGCTTACTTCGCCTCTAAATCTGTCATATTCAAAATTGGGAAGGTGCCGATTGGAAGGGCTGTTACAACAAGCCTCGAAAAGGACACCAAAAAACCTAAGACCACAGCATCAGTATCCACTACTGATAACGTTGAGGAGTCAAATCCTAAAATCGAGGAATTTACCATTAACTCGCCAGAAGAAAGTGTAGTTGCCCTTTCCAAAATTGGGAAGGCGCCGATTGAAAGGGCTGTCAAAACCGGCCCCGACAAGGACACTAAAACACCTAAGACAGTACCCAAAGCATCATTAGCTAGTACTGGCAATGTTGAGGAGTCAAATCCTAAAAGCGAGGAGGAAATCACTCACCCGCCAGAAGACTGAGCAGCAGTGCTCTCCAGAATTGGGAATGTGTCTATTAAAAATACTGCTATTCCTATGCCTGATAAGGACACCGCAGTGCCATCAACAGTACCCACTGCATTAATAGCCATTTCAGGCTATCCGGAGGAGTCAAATCCAAAGAGCGAGGAGGTGACCACCAACACAGTTTATTGGATTCCATGATTGAGGTTATCTAAATAATCCTCCATCGGAGCGAGACAGCTACCAACGCTCTGATGGCTAAAATCAACATAGGTAAAATACATATAGCTTTAATCCAGGAACCTTGGACGATTCGCAACAAGGTTTCTGGATTAAATCACGTAAATTTCCAACTTTTCTACGCTGATACAGGATCTCGCCCGAGAACATGTATCTTATGTCACAAGAACTTATGTTTTCTCCTCTCAACAGGATTATCAACATCGGATGCAACGGTGCTGAAGCAAGGTCGTGGCAACATATTCCTTGCATCTATTTACCTGCCTTTCGATTCTCCGACACTACCACCAACGTCGGATCTGATGAAACTGGTTGTAGAGGCACAAAGAAAAAATAAGAAAATTGTAATAGGTTGTGATGCCAACTCGCACCATGTAGCTTGGGGTAGTACAAACACCAATCGCAGGGGACAAGCCCTCATGGATTTCCTTAATACTAAAGACTTGAAAACATTAACTTAGGTAATAAAGCTACCTTCGTCAATAGAATCAGAGAAGAAGTATTAGATATAACTATATGTTCAGAAGAGCTTATAAACGAAATTCAGGACTGGAGAGTCTCGGACGAGCACTCCTTTTCTGATCATTGGTACATAAGATTCAAAATACTAAGGCCACCACCAAAGCCGATAAAGTTTTCGGAATAAGTCTAAAACTAATTGGACAATGTTCGGGACCTTACTAAAGAACCGTTTAGGTCAGGACACTTTTCAATGTCGAAATAAAGAGGATATAGATGCCAAAGTGGAAACGTTCACAAGTGCCCTGGTTGAATCGTTCGAGGACAGCTGACCTCTGCGAGAGCGGAGATCTGCCCAGGAAAAACCCCGGGTAACTGGAGAGATCCGGAACCTTGGGAAGACTCTTCGCAAACTATTTAACCGGGCACGGCGTAAAAAGACCGCAGTATACTGGGATGAGTATCGTAATAAACTTGGTGAATATAAGAAAATCGTTCGAAAAGCCAAACGAGACGAAAAGCCAAACGAGTATGATGGTACGTATTCTGAGTGGACACACAGGATTACGAGCACATCTATACAAAATTGGACGTGCGGATTCAGACGAATGTAGAGCATGTGGGGAGGACAGTGAAACTCTGGAGCACTTTCTTTGCCATTGTCAGGCATTCGTCGAAGTTAGATCCAAGTATCTTGGAAGTGATGTTATTCCGGAAATAACATTCTTAACCAACACCGATTGGAAGATTCTTAGGAATTACGTTCAGGAAACTGAGTTTCTGAACATGGAAAATAATACATTCAGTGAACATTTTTTTTTTTTTTTTGTCTTTCTTGAATTGGAGCGCACAACAGGCCCGATAGTGGCCTAGGTGTATTTCTTCGGATTTGATGTAGTATACATCCTCCTATCAACCTAACCTAAACTTTAAATTATTTTTAAGTAAGTCGAACTTATAAAATTATGTGTATATAAAATATATCAAAACTATTTCTCACTTTTAAACTTTATCAAATTAATTTATAACATTTATTTTTTATTTTTATTCAGGTGTACGAAACTATGCTACAGAATAAAACAAGATATATTAAAATATAATATCATATGGTCCTGAACAAATTGTGTCGTCCTTATGATGTCATTATTTTACCATGTCATACGAATTTTATTAAGTTAACCGGACTAACTATTCCAGATGGGGTTAAAAAAACAACCAGTGTATGTGAATAAGAAAAGTTGCCTGAAATTTTTTTTCTATTTTTTAATAAATCAATCGCAAGAAAATTAAAAAATTCTTATGAAAATATTACACGATGCCATTCAAATTTGTTGTTATACTCACCATCAAAAAAGATGGGGGGTATATTGTTTTTGTCATTCTGTTTGTAACACATTGAAATATTCATCTAAGACCAATAGAAGTATATATATTCTGGATCCTTATTAGATACTTCTAGTTGATGCAGTTTGTTTGGTATTGAAAATGGGCAATATCGGTCCACGATTTCGTCTAGCTCCCATATAAGACCCCCTTCAGATAATGACCTTGTCGCTCATAACTGGCTAAGAAAAGCATCAATAGCGGTGAAATTCGGCATAAACATGTTTTATTGGAACATAAAACTCTTCGTAGAATTTTATAAGGATCGGTCCATAATTGACCCTACAACAACTCCCCCCCCCCCTCCATATAAGGTCCCCTTCAGAAAATCAATTTAATGCTCATTACTGACTCAAAAATGTGAGTACAGCGGTAAAATTTTACATAAACAAGTTTTGTGCGAGCCAAAAGCTCTCTATCAAAGATTGGTTCTTAATTAACTCTATCCCCCTTGTAAGGTTCCCTTCAGAAAATGACTTTAACGCTCATTACTAGCTTAAAACTACAGCGATGAAATTTCACATAAAGAAGTTTTGTATAAGCCCATACCCTACGCCCCTATTAAGGTCCCCATTAGAAAACTACTTTAAAGCTCATTACTGGCTCAAAAATGCGACATAAACAACATTAGTATGAACAAAAATCGTTCTAAATTTTAGAAGTATCGATCCATAATTGACTTATATGGGAATGGGCGTATAAGGGCGCCTTTAACACTCATTACTAGCATTAAAATACGAGAAGATATATGCAATTCAACATAAACAAGTTTTATGGGAACTGAAATCTTCCTACCGACATTGATGAAGATGGATCGATAAATGACCACTTCAGTAAAATTACTTTAACTCTCATTAGTTACTTAAAATTGCGACTTAGGCGATGTAACTTGAATAAACAACTTCTTTACGAACATAATTTATGTACAAAAGTTTATAAAAATCGGTCTATAATTGACCCTTATATTAGATTCAATCCAGAAAATCACTTTAATGCTCATGTATGGCTCTAAAGTTCTTCCAAATTACGGAGTTTTATAGGAACTGAAATTTTTCAACTAAATTTGATGTGGATCGGTCGATAACTGATCAAAACCCCATTATCGATTTCCTTCAGAAAATTACTTTAAACCTCATGACTGAATTAAAGATACGAGTACAGCGACATTACGTACAAATAATTATTGTATAAACCGACAAGGATAGGTCCATAATTGACTCTACCCTCCATATAACCATCTTACAAAAAAAAAAAAACAAGTAAGAGTGCTATATTCAGCTGTGCCGAATCTTATATACCCTTCACCATAGTGTATTCAAAAATTAATTTTCCCGACTATCATTATTATAGCAATAGCAAAACATAATGAACAACAACAACGCTAAACGAAATAAACACACAAAAAACAAAATACACAAAAGCTCATTACTGGCTCAAAAATGCGACATAAACAACATTAGTATGAACAAAAATCGTTCTAAATTTTAGAAGTATCGATCCATAATTGACTTATATGGGAATGGGCGTATAAGGGCGCCTTTAACACTCATTACTAGCATTAAAATACGAGAAGATATGTGCAATTCAACATAAACAAGTTTTATGGGAACTGAAATCTTCCTACCGACATTGATGAAGATGGATCGATAAATGACCACTTCAGTAAAATTACTTTAACTCTCATTAGTTACTTAAAATTGCGACTTAGGCGATGTAACTTGAATAAACAACTTCTTTACGAACATAATTTATGTACAAAAGTTTATAAAAATCGGTCTATAATTGACCCTTATATTAGATTCAATCCAGAAAATCACTTTAATGCTCATGTATGGCTCTAAAGTTCTTCCAAATTACGGAGTTTTATAGGAACTGAAATTTTTCAACTAAATTTGATGTGGATCGGTCGATAACTGATCAAAACCCCATTATCGATTTCCTTCAGAAAATTACTTTAAACCTCATGACTGAATTAAAGATACGAGTACAGCGACATTACGTACAAATAATTATTGTATAAACCGACAAGGATAGGTCCATAATTGACTCTACCCTCCATATAACCATCTTACAAAAAAAAAAAAAAACAAGTAAGAGTGCTATATTCAGCTGTGCCGAATCTTATATACCCTTCACCATAGTGTATTCAAAAATTAATTTTCCCGACTATCATTATTATAGCAATAGCAAAACATAATGAACAACAACAACACAGCCATCCAAACATACGAAACGAAATACTCAAAAAACCAAAAACAAAATACAAAGGCAATGAATAAGCAGTGTTGTTGTTGTTTATTTTTTATGAAATTTTCAGAGGTTGTCTTGGATTGTTGCTTATATCTCCGTTGTTTATGAACGGATTTTGCTGATTTTTAATAGGAAAGCATGTCTGATAGAATTATTGAAGATTTGGATCCCGAAGATATCTGGGGTCCTCAGAAAACTGATTTCAACAGACAGACAGACGGACATGGCTTAATCGACTCCGCTATCTATAAGGATTCAGAATATACCCAGTAAAAATTGGAGCTTACATGCAAGCAGGTTTGTAAGGGAACGAAGCTATTTTCTCCCTTACAAATCTGCTTCGATAAGGCATGATTTTTATATAGCGAATTCCCACTTGGAAGCATTACTTTTTAAAAAATTAAGCGTGTTTTCACTCATTACATTCTGCTGTGAGTAACAGCTATAAGTAAGTACTTAGTTCATGTTTCTATGGCATTACTTCTTTCATTGTTTACACAAAGCTCTTCCCTAATGCTTTTCCAGAAGACGTGAATTCATAGCTGATGTGAAGCTATTACAGTATTGCTTATATGAAACCCTTTCTTCATGGGATTCTACACTCAATGGTATTTCTGAATGTACTCCATTTAAAATATGTAAAATGGCTGATGTACTTGCCACAGATGGGCGATATTTTATATACCATTTCCTTATATTTTCCCTTAATGTCCCGTTTTTATCATCAGCTATTACATCTACTTCTGAATTCTCAAAATTAGAAACAATTTCGATATTTATAATTTCTTCGGGACTATTTTCTGTTGCCTTCAAGAGATTAAATACATTTTTATTTACCTCTTTTCTTTTTAATTTATAAAATTGTCTTTTTCCAACCACTTTCGGCATATTATTTAACAACAACAAAACATAAACACAAATCAACACAAACTGTATATGGACAAAAGCAGAAGTATTAAAAAACAGAAACAAGAAAAACCAAAAGCAAATAATTGAAAATATTTCGTACAAAAAATTATTTAAATTCTGTTCATACACTATAATAAACACACACTTTAATAAATTTTAAAAAAGATATTTCTTACATTGAAAATGTATTAATTAATTAAAATCACTTTATAGATTTATATTTATAATAAAATTTTTATATTTTCTATATAAGAATTTTTTTTACACTTTTGTTTACGTCTTATCTGCACAAATGCAACTCGATGACTAAACATTTTATATTATGTAATTTAAAATGTGTTTTTTTTTTTTTTTGTCGGAAAAGTCTCGGTAAAACTGCCGATTTCAATAGTCTTTGCAATACAACCTGCTTCCTTGTAAGGGATAAGAGTAAGCTTAAATATTATTTAAATACTTCACTTACAACCTGCTTCTCTGTAAGGAATAGTAAGCTTTTAATTTTTTTCAGCTTACATTATAAAATTACTCCTATCATTGGTATTCTCTTATTTCCTGCTTCTCAGTAAGGCTTAATAGTAAGCGAATACAGATGCAGTTAGGTCCCTTTTTAGCTTCCTAAAGTCTAAAATTTTTTTACTGGGTATATACTTTATGGGGTCGGAAAATTATATTTTGGAAATTACAAACGGAATGACAAACATAAACAGTTTATGGTTATAAATATTGGATCAAACAAAATTCCTGATGTTCATATTAATATCGACATATGATTCAACATCAATGTTGCCCAAAATCGCGCGAGATAGGGCAAGAAATTTCTGCTGACGTTTCATTGACTCATCTACAGTGTGACCAGGTCTCAAAAAATGTTGAGGCAAAATCCCATCCAAAATAATGCTAGAAAAAATGCTAAATTGATTTTAATATGCCAAAAAAAAATGCTAAAATTTTTTAAGTGTTTTTATGAACAATTCATATTAATTTGTAACTGAAATTCATTGTAATTTATAACAAGTAAGAAACTATATTCTGCCGTGGTTGACCATATGAGTATAAAATTTGATTTATTTTTCGTAATAAAGCATTTATGTTGAATTGAACCTTGGTTCCGATATATTCAAACTAATTTTCTGAGAAAGGCTTTATACATTTGTATATGTATGGGGGCTAGGTAAAATAAAGGACGGACTTTAACCATTTTTAAAAGGTTTTGTCATTGGATCAAAAAGCATACGTGCTTATTGTTTTGAAAATTTCAACCTCTACTAGACGGTCAGACATACATGGCTTAATCGATTCAGAAAATGATTCTTAACCGATTAGTATACTCAAACGTAGTATAGTGGAGTAGGGTAAAAAATTAAGTTCCGTGGTATTAAGATAAACAGAAATGCTAAAAATTATTTCAAAATTTTTGTAAATTTAGCAATATGTAATGTCTCTAACTTTTAAATATTTCTGAATGCAAAAATTACATTAAAACTCTATTAATTACACTAGTTGCTCATGGTATAAAACCTATATGTGTTTTCGAAAGGAAAAATATAATATTTCTAGTTTTAGTTTTTTTATATAAACAATTTTATTTGTCTTCCTCAAAACACTTTAAAAATGGTTTTCATGTCACAAAAATATTGAAAATTCCGTTGAAATAATTTTAAATCTCGGTGAATAGATGTCAGGTTTATAACTCATACTTCCAAGATTTTTTCGGAAAAATATATATGAGAATGTATGAAATGAATTGAGAGATATATTCAAATCCGTAAGTTTGTAATTCTGGAATAAATTGTCAATAATATTTTCGAAATTTATGTATTTTTTTTTAATTAAAAAAAAACGTGACAACAAAATTACTAAAAATTTGGTAAAAATAAAAAGAGCAGAAAGTAGGATGAGAAAGTCTTAATTATATATTATTGATTTTTTTCCATACTTATTTTCAATAAATTAACAAGAACTCCTGAAGAATGATAAAAATTAAAACCTCTTTATTTCGTATAGGAAAAAATAAAATTTGTTAATTAACCGTCATACATAGCCTTTTCCAAAATTATATGTTTCATTCCATGAGCAAACAAAAAGTATTAGTTTGTAAAATAGCGTACTGAACGTATTTGTAAAAATATATGAAATCTCTTGAATTATTTCTATCACCTCGAATTTAAAAAAGCATTGGGTTCCAGAAAAATATTCTAGAATACAACATTTTAAAGTATTCACTTGTATTGGCGTAATTTTAAGTTATTTATCTTCATGAATCTTTTTGCATTATTTTGAATTACAGTGTAAATTATTATTTACACTTTACATTTCTCATATTTCTTCTTGCTTGTGTGGGTAGACATTTAATTCTGATTTTTTCCGGTTAAACCTATTTCCAATATAAATCTTTTTTGCAAAAATTTGTCTTTTTTTTTGTTTATATACTAAAATTGCAAAAAAAGCTAAAAATGCTAAAAATTTTTTATAAAAATGCTAAATAAAATGCCAAATGCTAAATTAAAATTTTACAGCTAAATCAAAATAAAAAATGCTAAATCTAGCTGCAAAAATGCCAAAATGGTCACACTGCTCATCTACACTATAAGCTTACTTGTGTATTTTCTTATTTGAGCATGCGTTAGTTGATTATCTCTCAACTTGCAAAACAAAATCAACTCAGTTGCTGATCAGCATTTGTCGAAGTAAGATCTGTGCGCAACTTTTTTAAAATCCACAGATGAATGAGAGAGCACAGCTGATAGTTTTTTATATATGAACTTTAATGTACGCTGTCCCAAAGTAAATTAATAAAGTAGCATCACTTGAACAGCTGACTATTTTTTTAAACTAGATAAATGAAGCAAGTTGTCAAAGTTTGTTTTGAAAATTGTTAACATTGTTTACGTCGCCATTTTTAAATTGTGTTTTGCTATTTGTTAAAATTTGTGAAAAGTTGATTAAAAGTGGTTTTAAAGTAATTTAAAAGTGTTATAAATTGTATAATATATAATAACTAGCTATACCCAGTGTGCTTTGCTACCCTAAAAGCAAAAAAAACCCACTTACACATGGGAAATGCCACTGAAATTATTGCAAGTTCGCCAATTTTTCAGAACGCTAATAAAGATTCTAATGTAAGCTATGAAAAATGTAAATAATATTGTATTGTATTTAATTCATATGGGAGGGCCAATCCCCTCATTCAAAGTCCGCCCATTTTTCTCTAAATGTTCACATGAATGTTCATGTAAAATTTGAAGATTCTAGCTTCTACAGTATCTCAGATATACAAATTTTTCTATATAATTCATATGGGGTTTCCAAGCCACCCCCTGATGAAAGTCCGTTTTTTTCCACAAAGGTTCAGATGAATATGAAAGTCCTTTTTGCAAAATTTAAGGAATCTAGTTCTATTAGTTTCTTAGATAAAATATTTTGTTGTATTTAATTCATATGAGAGGTGCCACTCCCCCCATTGGTAGTCCGCCAATTTATTACCCAAAATATTTACATGGATGCTAAAGTTCATCGTGCAAAATTTGAAGATTTTAACTCTAATAGTTTCCAAGATAAACGAATTTGTGTATTTAATTAATATGGGATGTGCCACGCCCCCTGTGCTAGTTCGCCCACTTTTTATCTTAACTAATTATATTGAGACTTATGTGGCTCCGGCCAAATATGCGGGCTCTAACTGTTACATTTTCCGAGATATAAAGATTTAATATTTTCTCAATATGGAAGGTGCCACGCCCACTATAGTCATTCCGCCCATTTTGTCCAAAAATATTCTTATGGATGTCAAAGTTGTCCGTGCAAAATTTGAGAACTCTAATTGTACCAGTTTCCAAGATATATGACTTTTAATAGTTATTTAATAAGTAGGCGTGGCACCTCGCCTACTTGAAATTTTAAAATAAAAAGCAGCCTATAATTCCTTCCAGATATACAGGAAGGTACTGTTAAAATTTCAAGAAAATCGGTCCAGCCGTTTAGCCGTCTATAGACTTCAAACAAACAAACAAACAAACCCACAAACAAACCCACAAACAAATCCACAAACAAACCCACAAATATAATAAATAAATAATTAAATCGTTAATATTTTAAACTTAAAAGCAGGGTACAGATAGCGATCGAATTCAATTCGCTCGCGAGCGAGTTTAATTCGAGCGATTTAAATAATTTATTTTCCGGCGAATAAATCTATTCGACTCGTGAGTTTAATTTTTAAACTCGCGATAAGAGTTGAAAATTTAAAGAGCGTAAAATAGAACTCGCTCGCGATTCGAGTCAAAACGAGTTAATCGCGAGTTTTATAATTTTGTAAATGGAATAAATTTAAATTTATAAGGCATAATCAATTTATATATAAATATGACATAACCAAATAAGTTTCACATTAAAATTATGTACGCAAATACATATGTACGTACATTATTTGCTGCAAAGTAGTAGACACTTCGTACATACATACATACATACATACATACATACATACATACATACATACATACATACATACATACATACATACATACATACATACATACATACATACATACATACATACATACATACATACATACATACATACATACATACATACATACATACATACATACATACATACATACATACATACATACATACATACATACATACATACATACATACATACATACATACATACATACATACATACATACATACATACATACATACATACATACATACATACATACATACATACATACATACATACATACATACATACATACATACATACATACATACATACATACATACATACATACATACATACATACATACATACATACATACATACATACATACATACATACATACATACATACATACATACATACATACATACATACATAATTCACAATCAATAATCTAACTGCCTGTTTCACAATATCGAAACAACATTTTCTTTCTTATAAATATATTGAAAACAAAAACAAAATTTTAAATTTATTTGTTGTTTTAAATATATTTGTAAGAAAGAAAATGTTCTTTCGCATTTAGAGAAACCGGCAGTAATAAATAAAAAACATTTTAAAGATCACTTGCATGTCCATCAATATACATATGTACATACATAACTACAGATAAAAAACATACCCATTTAAATAAAAAGGTAGACAATATATTTCTTATACTTTCCCTCTTTTGCTTTGTCAGACCGTCATAAAACCTACGCACAGTGGTATAGGAAAAAAAAAGAGGGAAATAATTCGGTAACTTCTAAACGGTTAATCCGATTTTAATGAAATTTGGTATGCACAAAGAGGAGGTGTTGTCGAGTTTAGGTTTTGAATTTGGACCTTATAGGCCAACCAGGGGCCCGGCGGGGGGTCCTCAAATTAGGACACCTCGGCTATGTTAAATTTTTAAAACGATCCTATTTCTTCATTTGAGTTCCGATTTAAAAAAAATTTCGTATATAGAATCTCCTCATCGAGCACTATAAAAAATGTCGTCGTAGCAGTAAATTATCTCTTATAGTTTAGGAGATATTCGCATTTGAATATTAAAATTTTAAAATTTTTACCGTCCTTACTTTAGTTTTTTTGATAATAGCAGGTCCAAATATTTCCGATTTTCGCCATTTTTTTTTATTTGCTTAACAACAAGTTTATATACCAAGCAGTGAAAGAATTATGTAAAAATCATGACTGAGTCCAAAGTTATAGGCATTTAAATTTAAAAAATTAAAAAAAGGCGATTTTTTGTCATTTTTTTGGGAAAAAAGTATCTTTTTCTTTTTAAGTTATCTAAAAAGTTTCTAAGAAGATGTATATAGAATTTATACTTTTTGGAAAGCTGACTTTACATAAAATACGATAAATGAAACAAAACCTAAAAATTTTTGATACCGAGGGGACCAGGTCCATCCAAAAAAAACCCTATTTTTTATGGAAAATTAAATTTTGAGCAAAAATTCTCAAATCGCATAGTCGATATCAAATTATAGTGACCTGTTTTATATGACCCAATAAGTTCTTAATCATTTTGTAACGGGTTTCGATAACCCCGCCCCTGGTATGGATATAATAGGCAAAAAACCAAAAAATCCCATTTTTGGGATTTTTTAAAACTTTTTTGGGAATTCCGGGATTTCTAATAAGAAAATTCGAAATTTTTATTTAATTTTGGATTTTGAGTAAAAAAATCTACCTAACTGTAAAATTTCATCAAAAAATATTCATAAATAAAATTTTTATTGCAATTTGAAAAATTTGTATCTTCGCAAAAACTGAATAAAAAACATTTTTTAATTTTTTTTAAAAAAAGTATTCCGCGAATTTTTTAATTTTCAAAAATTATATACAGTTTTGAAAAATAGACAAAATTACCTTTCCATTGATATATAACATGCCTACCTAATGTTTTTTAAGTGACAAATTAATTAGGGAAAACTCAACATCTTTTAGAAAATTTACCTAGCACTATTATTTTCATCCATATATGTAACAAATTTAAGAGTTAACCTTATGGATGAAAATAATAGTGCTAGGCAAATTTTCTAAAAGATGTTGGGTTTTCCCTAATTAATTTGTCACTTAAAAAACATTAGGTAGGCATGTTATATATCAATGGAAAGGTAATTTTGTCTATTTTTCAAAACTGTATATAATTTTTGAAAATTAAAAAATTCGCGGAATACTTTTTTAAAAAAAAATTAAAAAATGTTTTTTATTCAGTTTTTGCGAAGATACAAATTTTTCTAATTGCAATAAAAATTTTATTTATGAATATTTTTTGATGAAATTTTACAGTTAGGTAGATTTTTTTACTTAAAATCCAAAATTAAATCAAAATTTCGAATTTTCTTATTAGAAATCCCGGAATTCCCAAAAAAGTTTTAAAAAATCCCAAAAATGGGATTTTTTAGTTTTTTGCCTATTATATCCATACCAGGGGCGGGGTTATCGAAACCCGTTACAAAATGATTAAGAACATATTGGGTCATATAAAACAGGTCACTATAATTTGATATCGACTATGCGATTTGAGAATTTTTGCTCAAAATTTAATTTTCCATAAAAAATAGGGTTTTTTTGGATGGACCTGGTCCCCTCGGTATCAAAAATTTTTAGGTTTTGTTTCATTTATCGTACTTTATGTAAAGTCAGCTTTCCAAAAAGTATAAATTCTATATACATCTTCTTAGAAACTTTTTAGATAACTTAAAAAGAAAAAGATACTTTTTTCCCAAAAAAATGACAAAAAATCGCCTTTTTTTAATTTTTTAAATTAAAATGCCTATAACTTTGGACTCAGTCATGATTTTTACATAATTCTTTCACTGCTTGATATATAAACTTGTTGTTAAGCGAATAAAACAAAATGGCGAAAATCGGGAATATTTGGACCTGCTATTATCAAAAAAAACTAAAGTAAGGACGGTAAAAATTTTAAAATTTTAATTTTCAAATGCGAATATCTCCTAAACTATAAGAGATAATTTACTGCTATGACAACATTTTTTATAGTGCTCGATGAGGAGATTCTATATACGAAATTTTTTTTAAATCGGAACTCAAATGAAGAAATAGGATCGTTTTAAAAATTTAACATAGCCGAGGTGTCCTAATTTGATGACCCCCCGCCGGGCCCCTGGTTGGCCTATAAGGTCCAAATTCAAAACCTAAACTCGACAACACCTCCTCTTTGTGCACACCAAATTTCATTAAAATCGGATTAACCGTTTAGAAGTTACCGAATTATTTCCCTCTTTTTTTTTCCTATACCACTGTGCTACGGCTACTCAATCACACATACATAATTATTTCCCATATTATTGGTTCTTTTTTACTACCACAACAGAACCTGTTTCTTGCACACACATTTTGCTGATTTTCGGCACGAATTTAACTCGAATTCAACTCGTTTTCCACTCGCTCGTAAGCGAGTTGAAAAAACAAAAACATGTAAATATCGCTTACGAAGCGAATTCAAAACACATAAAACTCTAATTAAAATTGTGCTCGCGTGTTGAAAAATAAAACTCGCGATTTTGAATTTTAAAACGAGCGATATAAATAAAATAGCGATCGCGAGCGATATTTTTACCTACCCTGCTTAAAAGTAATATTTTTTATTTATGTTTTGTTCACATTGTTGTTAAAGAAAATTTTATTTTGACACAATCTTAAATTATTCCAAAAACAAAATACATGTGGTTGTTGTAGATGTTGTTGTACAACAAGAGATGTCGCTACTTTATTAATATACTATGCGCTGTCCATCAAAATCCATAATATCAATTTGACAGTTAGAATATACTTTTCAGTTTGCAGTCATTTTATTAGTACAGTTTAAAAATGAAAACTTTTGTCGCAAGAAATTTTCCAACAATATTTTATTACCGCAACAACATGAAATTATTTGAAGTTTTTTAATAGCAAAACTATTTGTTGCCACAAAATATTTATTTTTTGAATTAAATAATATTACTGTTGTCGTAAAAAATATGCAGTTGGCAATGACATGATTGGTAGAGTTGCTCCAAACATAAAACACTCTTTTTAGTGATTCAGTGTTGCCACAACAAAAATTTTTTCTAACCAAAATTCGAATAAAGGAAAACCAAATTAAGAAAAATTTAACCAAAATTATATTTATTTATGTATATCATTTTTACATTTGGATATGAACTTTAATGTAATAAATTATTTTTCTGAGATTTTTGTTCCTACAATACTTGTTTATGCCGAATTAAGAGCGAAAAAGTAATTTTCTGAAGGGGAGCTTATATGAGGGTCAATTATGTCCCGATTCTCATAGAATTTGAAAGTGAGATTTTAGTTCCATTAAAACTTGATTTTTAATTTTGTTGCTATATTGCAGTTTTGTAGCTAATTATGAGCTTTAAAGCAACGGTGGCCAAACATGCCATTGTGTAATTCTCACTTATCCACACGCAATAAGAATTTCTCAGCAACAAAACAAACTAAACACAAAACAAACACAATTGAGTTTAGTTGCTCTCTCTATGAAATTATGCACAGAGAATATTTTCAAAAGCTGTAACAAATAAATTTTTATATATATTAATACTTTTGATTGATTTATAAACAAATAATTATTTATAATTATATTTGTATTTTCATTTATTCAAGCAATTAATCGCCAAAATTTTATCGGTTAACAGATCGACGGTTAATCGTTTGAATACCTAATAGACACATGTAACAATACATATACAAACAACAATATATGCATTAATACATACATTAATGTATAAAACATCAAATACAACAATACATACATACATTAGTGCATAAATCCACACATCCATTTTCTTCGCTATGATCAGATGTTATGTTAAGTTAAAAAATTTAGAAAAACAAAATATATTACTTTCTAATTTTGATAATAATTTTGTTAAATTTTACTGCGTTTTAATATACCAAAAAGAAACTTAAGTAATAATAATTAGATAGAATAAAAATTTCAAAAACGAACACCTTTTAATACACTAACAAGATAATTTAATGCAGAATTATTCTTGCTCTCAAAATTCAGAAGAAAAAGTGTTTGCACATTTCAGTAAATACATTTATTTCATTGTGATCAGTTGTGTGATACATTGTGAAATTTTGATTTTGTAATAAATTGTGTTAATTTAAAATTTAATATATAACAAGTAAGAGTGTTATATTCGGCTATGCCGAATCTTATATACCCACCATCAGACCTCGTTTGACTCGAATGAAACTTACTTATGTAGAATTTCACCTATATACTCGTATATTTAGGCCAGTTATAAGCGTTAAAGTAATTTTCTGAAGGGGACCTTATATAGGGGGGTAGGGTCAATTATGGGTCGATCCTCATAAAATTTGGTAGACACAATTTGGTTCGTATTAAATTTATTTGTGTTGAATTTCATCGCTACACTCGTATTTTTAAACCATTAATGAGCGTTAAAGTCATTTTCTGAAGGGGACCTTATATGGGGGGTAGGGTCAATTATGGACCCATCCTCATAAAATTTTGCATAGTGATTTTGGATCATAAGAAATTTCATCGCTATATTCCTATTTTTAAACAAGTTATGGCTGTTAAAGCTGCTTCTCGAGGGGCCACTTGTATGGGGGCTATCCGAAAACGGGGCCGATATTGCCCATTTTCAATACCAAACAAACCTTACATATAAGAAATATTTATGTGAAATTTCAACCCTCTAGCTCTTTCCATTCGGACTCTATCGTGCTTTACAGACAGACGGACTGACAGACGGACAGACATGGCTAGATCGTCTTAGAATTTAATGAGGACCCAGAATATATATACTCTTGTGGGTCTATGATCAATATATCGATGTGTTACAAACGGAATGACAAAATCAATATACCCCCCATCTTTTTTGATGGTGGGTATAAAAAACATAAGTTTAAGATATAAACAACATAAGTAAGTATAAAACAATTTTTAAATTATTCATAATGTAAGAAAAAAAAAGTAATAAAGAAAATGTATTATAAAGTCGCTTTTATAACATAAAAGAGTGTAAAATTTGAATAATTTCCGGTTTCCCTATTGTTATGGCAAAACTGGAAATTTACTACTTTTACGCACTTTTATGTTATAAAAAAGTGACTTGAAACTGAAACGAAATCGACTCATCAAGTAAGTTATAAACAGGCGGAACAGTTTCTTCCGAACGGGGTCACTTTTCATTCACTCAGATTATATCAAATTAGATTGTTTTTAGGGTTTCGTTCCCGGGAAGCGTCGGGAAAAAATTCCCGGGAAATGTGGTGATTTTTAACTTCCCGATTCCCGGGAATTTTAGTCGGGAATCCCGGGAATTAAAAACTAGTAAAAATGCAAACATGGTTGCATTTTTTTTGTAACACATTTTATACAACAAAAATGGACAAAAAGTTGCCCGCGGGACACTTCAATGCAGACATACGCATATGTATGTATTTAAAAGGAAAATAATAAAGTATTTTATTTACTTTATTTAAATAAAGCTTGGCTACGTTTCCTCAGCTTTACTACCGTTATCTCTAAAATATCGCTACCGATTTACCGTTATTTTATATTATTTTTAAATAATTTTTCCTATATTTAAAATACTATTGCCAACCCTGATTTTATACATACACATTTTTAAGTTACAAAAATTCAATAAAACATCGCGTAAACGCTTTTTTAATTATTTTAATTTTATCGGGAATACCCGGGAATGTGAATATTTTTTTCCCGATTCCCGGAAATCAAAAAACGTCGGGAATTTGGAAACCCTAATTGTTTTAAACTTTAAGCTGTTACGTTATGGTCACAATTTCGCTAGAAATTGTTGGCAGGGATAGTAACGACGTAGACAAAGTTTACAGAGGTTGAGTTTTCTCACTAAATTCCACCTTTCATTTCTGTCTGCTGATAAGAATTTTTTACGTTTTCCAATACTGCCACAATGTTCATAACAGACAATGCAATTTCTTTTACTTTGTGCATCGTGTTCATTTCTTGTTTTGTTTGAATGAAGATCTGCCGACGTCAATAAACTACTGTTACTCTCAACATTTACACTGCTTTACGTTACAAATCCTGTCTGCAAATTCTGTTTACAGCAGGCAGTAAATTTATTTTGTTTTTCAGAGAACGTAATATTTTTCGGGTTGGCCGTAAAGCAGTTTTAAAGTTGACATAGCGGCTGGTATACAAGTGGGGTGGATTAAAATATGCTGGACAGATAGCAAAGCTTCTCCACGTAATGCTCTTTGTAGCCGAACCAAATTTTCTGCATCTGTTAAGCCACAAATATTGGTGGACCAATTGTATGTTGAGCTAAAGAGTGGCCATTCTTCAGTTTGCCGCGCATTCATTTGTTGGTGTGTGAGGTTATTTGACCTTAAGGTAGACGACGGGTGTATATGAAACGTAGGTTTATTTTAACGAAAATCCATTGGTGTTGATCGTGTTTGAGATGAGGCCATATTTGGACAGGATATATATAGGTGTACGGAAAACGCTGGACCTGTTAAGGGAACATTTGGCTCTGGTTGCACTCGAGTTTGAATTTCGATGTCTGAATTATTGTTTAAAATGTAATTTACTCTTTGTCTTGAAGAATATAAATTATTTTGAGATGGATTATTAAACGTTGAACAATTCGATGCTGTGTTCTGTATTGATGAATTAACTGTAGAGCTGGGTTGTGCAATTGTTGCAGTACCTACATTATTGTCATGTGTTGGCTGCGTACGAGGCGAATTCAGATAAGGTGGTGGCAGTTCGGCAGCAACAAAATTTTCCATGTAATTTGTTTTTGCATTTAGTACGCACTGATGCCAAAAACAATAATTGCGGCGAATTCATTTAATGAAAATATTTTGAAAAATTTTTATATTTTATAAAAAATACACATAAAAATATTAAAATTTGTGAAGATAATATACCCTGAGTCGAAGAATGTTTGTTCCAAATGAAAAATTCTACTCCGGCAGATTAATTTTGCAAAACTTAAGTTTGTGACCAAAATTATGTAAAATTAATATTTTTGGGAAAAATAAACATAAAAATGTAAAAATGTATGGAAAAATAATATACCGAATGAAAGAATCTTTGTTGTAAATGGAAAATTATACTCCGGAGGTGTGATTTTTAAGATTTACACTTTGTAGTCAGCTGCCGCCGGACGGGCAAATACTAAACATCTGCATTTGTATACTTGTTCTTAAATTCACAGTACTGCATAGTATCAAAATACATGTACAGTATTTAGTTGTTTCAAAGCATTCAACAAAGCATGTTGATGTCGCTTTGTTTCAGAAATTACAATTTATTACAAATTATAGAATGCATATGAGTGAAAAAATTTAAAAAATATTTTACAGCCATTGATTATTTGCATTTTGTCGATTAAAAGTAAACTCTAAATTCTACTAATTGTATTTTATTCTTGTAACAATGCGTTTTGTTTAAATTAACACAAATTCTATAAAATCACTCATAAGTTGTCTCGAAACAGATCATACATTATTCCGATTGGTTTTTCACTCTAACTCTATTGTCTGTTTCTTTTGTATTTGTTTGCTTTTACACTTTTTTAACTTCGGACGCACTACAGACAGTATTCATAAAATAAACGAGTGACTTGTAAGTCATTTTTAACGCACTCGTGCAGATGTCTAGTAAATACCTCATAAGGATTTTGTTATAAAAAGCGTTCCGGAACAGAATTTTGTTAGTTAATCACTTATATACACAGCGTAAATATAAAACAATATATTATTTTTTTTAGATCTGAAAATTTGACCAAACCGTAGAAGACGGCTGCTGCCGGTCAGAATTTTTTCTGGTTAATCGCGTTAACTACAAAGTGTAAATATAAAATATCTATATATATATAAAAATCAATGTATGTTTGTTTATTTGTTTGTTTGTACCTTATAGGAGGCTAAACCACTGAAGCGATCTTCTTGAAATTTTCAGTGTATGTTCCCCTATATCTGGAAGGAACTATAGGCTACTTTTTATTTTGAAATTGCAAGTGGGAGGGGCCACGCCCACTTCTTCAAAAGTCGAATATCTCGGAACATGGTACAACTGGAGTCCTCAAATTTTTATGGACAATTTTGACATCCATATGATTATTTGATGGAAAAATTGGAGGACTAGAAATAGGGGCGTGTCACCCCCCATCTTTATATATAAACATCAATGTATGTTTGTTTGTACCTTATAGGAGGCTAAACCACTGAAGCGATCTTCTTGAAATTTTCAGTGTATGTTTCCCTATATCTGGAAGGAACAATAGGCCAATAGAACAAAAGTCGAATATCTCGGAACATGGTACAACTAGAGTCCTCAAATTTTTTATGGACAATTTTGACATCCATATGATTATTTGATGGAGAAATTGGAGGACTAGAAATAGGGGGCGTGGCACCCCCCCCATCTATTTATATAAAAATGAATGTGTGTTTGTATGTTTGTTTGTTTTGACTTTATAGACAGCTAAACTGCTGGACCGATTTTTCTGAAGTTTCACAGTGTATATCTGGAAGGAACTATAGGCTACTTTTTACTTCAAGCTTTCAAGTGGGCGACGTGCCACGCCCACATTAAAAATTAGTATTAAAAGTCACATATCTCAGAAACTGCAAGAGTTGGAGTTGAAGAAATTATTAAATCAGTATATCTGAGAAAATATAACAAATAGAGTCCTTAAATTTTGTCGGAACCAGTATAGTGTCAATATTATTATTTAAGGAAAAAGGGGGGCGGGCTAGCATTAGGGGGCGTGGCACCTACCATATGAATAAAATATACAAAAATTCGTTTATCTGGGAAACTAATAGATCTAGCTTCTTAAAATTTAGCTTTAACTTTAATATTCATATGAATATTTTGGGGAAAAAGAGCGGACTTTTATCAGTGGGGCTTGGAACGCCCCATATGAAATAGATAAGTTCGTACATATATCTGAGAAACTATTAGAGCTAAAATCCTTAAATTTTGCAATAACAACTTTGACATCCATGTGAACATTTGGGTAATAATTTGGCGTTGTCGTTTGTCTGGGAAACTAATAGACCTAAAATCTTCAAATTTAGCACGAAGAAATATAACATTAACTTGGAGAAATATAACATTTATTTGAACATTTTGAGGAAAATGGGCGGACTTTTATTAGGTGGCGGGGAGGGTGATTTTGGAACTTCCCATATGAACTAAATAGAATTAAATGTCTGGGAAACTATTAGGTAGAGCAAAAATACTTTGACATCAATGTGAACATTTTGGTAATAAATTGGCGGACTAGCAAATCGGAACCTCTCATATGAATTAAATGCAACAATTTTACATGAAAAACTTTGACATTCATGTGAACATTTAGAGAAAAATGGTCGGACTTTCAATAGGACCTAGGCATCTCCCATATGAATTAAAAAACAAAATTTCGTATATCTGGGAAACTATTATATTATTCAAATTTTTCATAGGTTGCATTAAAATCTAAATTAACGTTTAGAAAAATTGGCGAACTTGCAATAATTTGCGTGGCATCCCCAATATGTAAAAAATGTATATCTGAAAACTATTATACATAGTTAGAATCTTCAAAATCGTAGTGTTTGTTTTTTTATTTTAGTGTAGCAAAGCACACTGGGTAAAGCTAGTTTATTATATTTTATAATATTAGCTTATTAATAGAAATATAGTAAAAGATATCAATATGATAATAGTTGTATGAAAATTTTAGTTAAATATTATATTTTTTTTACTAATAATGCATTTTGGTTGAAAATTTTACTGATTACTGAAAAAAATTTCAGTAAGATTTGCATTACCAGTATTTTTTACTGTTTACTGAAAAATGTTTCAGTATTCAGTAAAATTAACTATCCGGCTGGCTGTCCATGTAAACCTTGTGCGCAAGGTACAGGCCGCAATTTTCAAGATAATTTGATGAAATTTGGACCAAACATGTTTTTTGGCACATGGACGAAGCTTATTGAAAAAGGGTTATTCGGTCCATTATTTCACCTAGCCCCCATACAACCGTACCTCCCGATTTGGGCTTTTTATGCCATAATTACGTCAAATATACTATTATCTCTCTAAAAATTGGCAAAGTTTTATATAAGTATAAATGACACTGCAATGACACAAAACAAGTAAGAAAGTCGGGCATGACCGACCATATGATACCCTACACCAGTTATGAATTAAATGTGATTTATTTTTCATAATAAAGCATTTATCTTCCATTACCTTGTTCCGATACATTTAAGCAATTTATGGATGAAAAACTAATTTTCTGAAAGAAGCTTTATAGGGGGGCTATGGGCAAATATGGACCAAGCCCGACAAAATTTTGTAAATATATTTATATTTACATAATATTTTATTGTGCTGAATTTCATCGCGATATTTGTGTTTATAAGTTAATTTTGGTCATTCAAGTAATTTTCTGAAGGGGACTTTGTATGGGGGCTAGGGTCATATGAGACCCAATCTCTATGAATTTTGGCAAGGTCATCAAGGCTTGTATAAAACTTAGTTGTGCCGCGTTTTATCAATATCATAGATGGGCACTTTGCAGTACCAGTAAAATTGCAGTGAAAATAAGTTTTTACTGTTTACTGAAAAAATTTTCAGTATTCAGTAAAGTTTTACTGATTACTGTAAAAAAACTCAGTATTCAGTAAGTTTTTATTGGTTAGACCTGGTCCACACTTGGAAACTTTTGTTGAGAAACTTTTTCTTAATTCTCTTTTGAAGTTTCCTTAATGTCCACACATGAAAACTTTTGTTTCAGAAACTACGTATTAATTGCATTGATTTGTTGTTGTACGAATGAGAAGAATAATAAGACAAAACAAGTTTCCGAGTACGGGAAACTCCGTACCGCGAGAGAGATGAATGATATTCTTTCTCTTTCTATCTCACGCAAAATCAAAAGTTTCCTAGTGTGGACCGGCAGTTACTGAAAAAATTTTCGGTACTCAGTAAATTTTACTGATTACTGCGAAAAATTGCAATAAATTTACTGGTTACTTCAAAAAAATGCAGTATTTTACTGATTACTGAAAATGTGTTTAAAGTATTCCATACAATCTAATAATTTACTGAAAAATCTATTTTCAACACATTTTTGAATATAATACATATGAATATAATACATAATACATCATAAGTAGCTATAGTAAGATTAATTTTACTTATTGGGATTGTAAATCTTTTCAGAAGACAAGAACTTAGGTATGTACAAATTTATATAAGAGGTCAAATCTTATATAATTTAGTCGGCCAATACAAAATTGTTGGAAGCATTTATTATATTTTATAATATTAGATTATTAATAGAAATATAGTAAAAGAGATCAATATGATAATAGTTGTATGAAAATTTTAGTTAAATATAATATTTTTTTACTAATAATGCATTTTGGTTGAAAATTTTACTGATTACTGAAAAAAATTTCAGTAAGATTTTCATTACCAGTATTTTTTACTGTTTACTGAAAAATGTTTCAGTATTCAGTAAAATTTTACTGAACACTGCAATTTTTTTCAGTAATCAGTAAAAATTTACTGAATACTGAAAATGTTTTCAGTAACCAGTAAAGATATACTGAAATTTTTTTCAGTAACCAGTAAAAATTTACGGATTACTAATATGTGTAATGCAGTAAAATTATATTGCAGTATGCCCATGTATGACAGGTATATTTAACATAATTATGAACTCAGAAACCCTTTTCGGGGGTTCAATTTTCAAGATAATTTGGTGAAATTTGGACCAAACATGTTTTTTGGCACAGGGACGAAGCTTATTGAAAAAGGGTTATTCGGTCCATTATTTCACCTAGTCCCCATACAACCGTACCTCCCGATTTGGGCTTTTTATGCCATAATTACGTCAAATATACTATTATCTCTCTAAAAATTGGCACAAATAAGTTTTATATAAGTATAAATGACACTGCAGATTTTTGTAATGACCGGCCCTTATTTGACCCTAGCCCCCATACAAACCCCTCTTCAAAAAATTTCTTAAAGGTCTAAAATTGACTTGCAACCATTTGTATCGCAATGAAACTCAACATAATTAACTGTTATATAAAAATATATCCTTTTCCCAAATTTAATGAGTATCGGCCCATGTTTGACCTTTACTCCTATATAAAGCCTCATTTAGAAAATTAGTTTTTTTATCAATAAATTGCTTAAATACTTTGGAATTAAGGTAAAATTCACCATAAAAGTTTCTTTATGAAAAATACAATTTTTTAAAATATACTCGTGGTGTAGGGTATTATATGGTCGGCCATGCCCGAGTATACTTTCCTACTTGTTAAATATAAAAATGTAAACAATAACAAATTCTGACATAATAATAACATCAATAACAACTCCTTATCTGAATTCGCCTTGGCTGGGTAGTTAAAGAGCACTTTTAGCTGAGAGGACATGTCGCAGGATTTTTTCAATTCTCTTTTAAATGCCCTTCGTAAAATAATGAACGTTTAGATGGAGACTCAAAAGGCGTGTGACATTTTTTGATAGTGTTGCCATATTTATGATTTTTAAATGTTGTTTCTATTATTTTGTTTAACATTAAATATGTTTATTCTTAAAATATTTGTTAATTAAATATTGTAATAAATATGTTTAACAAATATACTTTAATAATTTATAAAACTTTGACGAAATAACACCCAATTGATTATTAAAATATGAGTTTAGCTGAGAAATATTGCTTGTTTTATAGTTATTTATTTAATTATTTATATTTTTCATAAAAATAACTAAAATTTAACAAGCAAATATTTAAAATGTTAGTTAAGGCTGCACTTAAAGTATTCGCCTTACTTTATAAACTTTATTACACTCTTTTTGCGATCTCTCCTTCTTTATGCAATTAGTACTTTAGTTTTAGTTTCATTTTGTCTACCGTCAACTAAGCTATCCTCACAGAAAAGGAAAGCGGAGTTTATTGTTAAGAATTGAAATTGTGAATGAAATAAAACTTTCATTAATTTTTTAATACAATTAAAAGTGGTTTTATTTTAACGAAAAAATATACAATTAATTTGTTTATTGTTTTGGGATTAAATGAAATGTAAATAAAATTCAAAATATTGCAAGTGGCAACACTGATTCATGCATTAGAGTGATCGCACACGATCTTCACTCCTTGAGTGCAGAATAAAAATAAAGGAACTGCCAAAAATACGAACGCGTAACAAAAGAGATAGCAAAAAAAACCCTCAAATTACGATTCGTGCAAGGCGAATTCAGATAAGGTGGTGGCAGTTCTGCAACAACAACATTTTACATGTATTTTGTTTTTGCATTTGGTTTACGTAGATGTCAAAAACCATAAGTACGGCGAATTCATTTGATAAAAAATTTTTGTAAAATGTTTATATTTTATTAAAAAATAAAGATATTAAAATTTGTGAGGAAAATATATTCTGAATTGAATAATGTTTGTTTCAAACGAAAAATTCTATTCCGGCAGATTAATTTGCAAAATTTAAGTATGTACAAATTTATATAAGAGGTCAAATCTTATATAATTTAGTCGGCCAATACAAAATTGTTGGAAGCATTTATTATATTTTATAATATTAGATTATTAATAGAAATATAGTAAAAGAGATCAATATGATAATAGTTGTATGAAAATTTTAGTTAAATATAATATTTTTTTACTAATAATGCATTTTGGTTGAAAATTTTACTGATTACTGAAAAAAATTTCAGTAAGATTTTCATTACCAGTATTTTTTACTGTTTACTGAAAAATGTTTCAGTATTCAGTAAAATTTTACTGAACACTGCAATTTTTTTCAGTAATCAGTAAAAATTTACTGAATACTGAAAATGTTTTCAGTAACCAGTAAAGATATACTGAAATTTTTTTCAGTAACCAGTAAAAATTTACGGATTACTAATATGTGTAATGCAGTAAAATTATATTGCAGTATGCCCATGTATGACAGGTATATTTAACATAATTATGAACTCAGAAACCCTTTTCGGGGGTTCAATTTTCAAGATAATTTGGTGAAATTTGGACCAAACATGTTTTTTGGCACAGGGACGAAGCTTATTGAAAAAGGGTTATTCGGTCCATTATTTCACCTAGTCCCCATACAACCGTACCTCCCGATTTGGGCTTTTTATGCCATAATTACGTCAAATATACTATTATCTCTCTAAAAATTGGCACAAATAAGTTTTATATAAGTATAAATGACACTGCAGATTTTTGTAATGACCGGCCCTTATTTGACCCTAGCCCCCATACAAACCCCTCTTCAAAAAATTTCTTAAAGGTCTAAAATTGACTTGCAACCATTTGTATCGCAATGAAACTCAACATAATTAACTGTTATATAAAAATATATCCTTTTCCCAAATTTAATGAGTATCGGCCCATGTTTGACCTTTACTCCTATATAAAGCCTCATTTAGAAAATTAGTTTTTTTATCAATAAATTGCTTAAATACTTTGGAATTAAGGTAAAATTCACCATAAAAGTTTCTTTATGAAAAATACAATTTTTTAAAATATACTCGTGGTGTAGGGTATTATATGGTCGGCCATGCCCGAGTATACTTTCCTACTTGTTAAATATAAAAATGTAAACAATAACAAATTCTGACATAATAATAACATCAATAACAACACCTTATCTGAATTCGCCTTGGCTGGGTAGTTAAAGAGCACTTTTAGCTGAGAGGACATGTCGCAGGATTTTTTCAATTCTCTTTTAAATGCCCTTCGTAAAATAATGAACGTTTAGATGGAGACTCAAAAGGCGTGTGACATTTTTTGATAGTGTTGCCATATTTATGATTTTTAAATGTTGTTTCTATTATTTTGTTTAACATTAAATATGTTTATTCTTAAAATATTTGTTAATTAAATATTGTAATAAATATGTTTAACAAATATACTTTAATAATTTATAAAACTTTGACGAAATAACACCCAATTGATTATTAAAATATGAGTTTAGCTGAGAAATATTGCTTGTTTTATAGTTATTTATTTAATTATTTATATTTTTCATAAAAATAACTAAAATTTAACAAGCAAATATTTAAAATGTTAGTTAAGGCTGCACTTAAAGTATTCGCCTTACTTTATAAACTTTATTACACTCTTTTTGCGATCTCTCCTTCTTTATGCAATTAGTACTTTAGTTTTAGTTTCATTTTGTCTACCGTCAACTAAGCTATCCTCACAGAAAAGGAAAGCGGAGTTTATTGTTAAGAATTGAAATTGTGAATGAAATAAAACTTTCATTAATTTTTTAATACAATTAAAAGTGGTTTTATTTTAACGAAAAAATATACAATTAATTTGTTTATTGTTTTGGGATTAAATGAAATGTAAATAAAATTCAAAATATTGCAAGTGGCAACACTGATTCATGCATTAGAGTGATCGCACACGATCTTCACTCCTTGAGTGCAGAATAAAAATAAAGGAACTGCCAAAAATACGAACGCGTAACAAAAGAGATAGCAAAAAAAACCCTCAAATTACGATTCGTGCAAGGCGAATTCAGATAAGGTGGTGGCAGTTCTGCAACAACAACATTTTACATGTATTTTGTTTTTGCATTTGGTTTACGTAGATGTCAAAAACCATAAGTACGGCGAATTCATTTGATAAAAAATTTTTGTAAAATGTTTATATTTTATTAAAAAATAAAGATATTAAAATTTGTGAGGAAAATATATTCTGAATTGAATAATGTTTGTTTCAAACGAAAAATTCTATTCCGGCAGATTAATTTGCAAAATTTAAGTGAGTGCCTGAAGTTAAGTAAAACTTAATTTTTTGTGAAACATAAACATAAAAAAGTACATATTCTGCTGTTCGGCTAAATTCTTCATATCTGTTTCTTTATATAAAGTGTTCCGGAAGAGATTTTTTTTAGTTAATCACGTTATCTGCACAATGTTAATATAAAATATAAAATAATATTGTTTAATATGTTAACATTTAATAGAAAAAATATTTTTCCTAAATAACATATTTCTATACATACCAATTATGCCATTATTTAAATAAAATGATATTTGTTTACGAGATGCTTGGTATTTTTAGATTTTTTACATAAATAATTAAATTTTTCTCCGTTTAACGGAAATTTTTAAATATAAAAATGTAAACAATAACAAACTTTGACAGCTACGTAAACCAGGCGAATTAAGAAAAAAATTTTCAGCTGATTGAATAACACCACCTTATCTGAATTCGCCTTCGATTCGTGCGTCCATTTTTATATTTAAAAATTTCCGTTAAACGGAGAAAAACTTCGTTAATATTTTGAATTATTTAAGTAAAAAATCAATAAACAAAACAAAAAAAAAAAAAAAAAAAAAACAATATTGTTTTATATTTTATATTAACATTGTGTAGATAACGTGATTAACTAAATAAAATCTCTTCCGGAACACTTTATATAAAGAAACACATATGAAGAATTTAGCCGAACAGCGGCAGCTTACTTTTACAGATGGCTTAATTTTGAAATCTATTAAATGTTATCAAATAAAACAATATTGTTTTATATATACACTATGTAGATAAAAAGATTAACCAAAAAAGTCTGTTCCGGAACGCTTTATATAACAAAACCGATATGAAGTATTTACCCGTCCGGCGGCTGCTACATTATGACCAAATATTGAAAATTACTCCGCCGGAGTAGAATTATCCATTCGCAACAAATATTCATTCATTCGTAATATAATATTTTCATGAATATGTACTTTTTTATGTTTATTTTTCACAAAAAATTAAGTTTTACTTAACTTCAGGCACTCACTTAAATTTTGCAAATTAATCTGCCGGAATAGAATTTTTCCTTTTAAACAAACATTATTTAATTCAGAATAAATTTTCTTCACAAATTTTAATATCTTTATCTTTATTTTTAATAAAATATAAAAAATTTACAAAAATTTTTCATGAAATGAATTCGCCGTACTTATTGTTTTTGACATCTACGTAAACCAAATGCAAAAACAAATACATGTAAAATGTTGTTCTTGCAGAACTGCCACCACCTTATCTGAATTCGCTTTGCCCTTTACCAACAAACTAGTGTCGCATGGCTCGTGTCCAGTGTTGCCAAATTTTTTTCACAATATTCCGTCAAATCAGACTAAAAAAATCGCCAGAAATCGCCAAATTTAATTTTTCCAAAAACACTAGATTTCCGTCAAATAAATAGCATAAAAACATTAAATTATTATATTGTTTTGTTATTTAATGGTCTTTTTACATCAGAGGATTTTGTATTAATACAATGTATTATTAAAAATATGTATTGCAATCTGAAATCTTAAAATATTTTTTAATTTAAAATGTATTGTATTGAAATGTATTATCAATTTACAAAATACAGAATTAGTTTGTAGTCTTTTTGGATTTTCCTTATAATTTTACTCATATCCCTTTTCAAATCCAAAAAAAATTTCATAGTACATGAATGAAAATTGTTTAATTTTGACAATAAATTGGATATTGTATTAAAGACAATGAATATTATATTAAAGAAAAGAAAAAAAATGATATTATAAAAAAGTATTGTAATGTAAAACGCCTTTCAATTCATGTATAATAATTTTACGATTTATAATTACATATTATCAAAAACAAAGACCCAGTCTTCTGCACTTTGATTATAAGAAGCCATTGTTCCTACTTCTCTTAGTACAGATTTTGGAACATCGTAATCGAAACAACATTTGTTTGCAAGTTTGAGACCGTATCTGTAATTTAAATTCAATATATTTATAAAAACATTATACTTACTATTTCTAACAAATTTTGAAAAATAAATAATTTGCATTAAAAAATTAATTAATTAAAAAACCAAATTCACTAAATTTTATGTATATTAAAACTTATTAAACATATTATTAAAGCGAAATTTTTCAAATTAATTAATTATGTTCAATTTTAGATTTCATTATACCAACAATTTTCTTTAAGTTTAGTCTAGTCTATAGTGTAGTCTATAGTCTAGTCTATAGTGTAGTCTATAGTCTAGTCTATAGTCTAGTCTATAGTCTAGTCTATAGTCTAGTCTATAGTCTAGTCTATAGTCTAGTCTATAGTCTAGTCTATAGTCTAGTCTATAGTCTAGTCTATAGTCTAGTCTAGTCTAGTCTAGTCTGTAGTCTAGTATATAGTGTACATGTGTTTTTAGAATTTCAGAATATTGTTTTTTACATTATTTAAATAAACAATTTATGTATATATAATCAAAAATTTTGAGTTAAAAGGAAATTTACCTTACACGAAGCACATCATTAACAGTACTAGTTATTAGCCTATTTCGTAATTTAGTTTTTACTAGATTTAGTTGGCTGAATACTCGTTCGACGTCAGCATTTGACCACGGCAGAGACAAAACCTCCAATGCAAATTCTGACAATTCTTTAAATGGGTTATTCCCAGCAGAGTCCTTGTCCAAAAACTAGTTGTTGAAGACACTTCACTCCATTTGATATATATAATACTTTTGTATTGAGAATTTATAGTGTCAATTACATCTCTTCTTTTGTAAAATAGGGATAAAAGTGGAATTATACCATCTTTATTTGTTTTTAAAACTTTTTCGACAGAGAGTATGTTTATCATTTTAAGCATTTTAAAATTTTCTGGCAGCCTTAAAGTTAATAAAGTAAGTTTCTTTTTGTTCAATATTATTAATAACAGTTTACCTTTTTTTTAATTGTATTATTAAACGGACAACGAAGTTCACGCAATCGTGTCTAATGCTTGTTTCGGTTTCTGTACCAATTTCATTATTGAGTTCCTTTAAAGTTGATTCAAAGGAAAATCCCAAATAGAGATTATAAGATATGTAACTTTCGAATTCTGAAGTAAAGATGTCAAATTCTGTATCAGGCTCTAAAACAAACTGCTTTAAGTAGTTGATAGAAACTTCCATATCATTTAAAAGTTTCGTAGGGTCAACGTTTTGGCTCTGAAAACTTTTATTTAACATCTGCATTTGTGTTAATATTGGTTTTAAAAAAAGAAGATATAGCAAATTTATGTTGTTATTATATAGGTCATATAATTTAGCAGCCATAAAACACTTTTCATAATTTTTGGCAATTCCAAAATGGGTTTTTAGTTCAACCCATTGGTCTAGAATCCGTACAATGGAAGTTTCGATCGAAAGCCACCGAGTATCACAAATATTTGTAACTTTTAATGGAACCTTAATTCAAAAGAGCAGTACATTAATAAATGTATTTTTGAAATATAGTTAAACTTCGATAAAACAAACCTCGTTATAAAAATGAATTAAATATGTCGAGTTCCCGTTTTTTTTTTAAATCTTATAAACTATGGACTAAACTATAGACTAGACTATAGACTAGACTATAGACTAGACTATAGACTACACTATAGACTAGACTATAGACTAGACTATAGACTAGACTAGAGACTAGACTATAGATTAGACTGTAGTATTGCTTTTATTGATATATATTATATAATAAGCTATAAGGAATTATTTTTCGTTGTATCGAAATTTAACTTTTTTAAAAATTATTTGTTTTTACCTTTTCATCATTTATGGCTTCGAAAATGTGTTTATAACTTTGCTGGCGAATATAGCTTCTTGAAAACCAATTATAAGTTTCGTTAACTAAAAATTCCAAGTGAGCTGGCATACAATTTTTCCATGCGTTTGTAACAGCTAGTTGAATTGAGTGACACACACATTTAATTAAAATTAAATTTGGGACGCTCTTTTTCAGCTCCGTGTACACGCTTTTTTATTGCCAACCATGACGTTGGCATTATCCACTCCAATTCCTAGCATATTAGTTACACAAATTTTTAGTCTATTTAATTCTTCTATTATAACTTTTGCAATGCCCTCAGAATCCGCATTTTCAACCTCTGCGATGGCCAAAAATGTGGATACTATTTTTTTTTTGCTTGCACTAAAATATATTATTACAATTCCTAGAAGTAAATTTCATTATTTGTTTACTTATTTATTTATATAAATAAAATAAGTTTACCTAACAGTTTAACAACTCCAACATCAGTTGATTCGTCTATTAGGATACTGTATTTTGAATTACCAATATCGATTCTTAATTCCTTCATGAAATGCGGTGATAAAACGTTTTTAATAATATTTGTGCACTTCGTTCTGTGCATCCGTATTTGTTTACCATCTTCAAAATTGGATTTGCACAGTTCCGTTAAATGGTCAACAGAATTATTTGAGGAATGTTGACATGTAAATAGCGCCAACGCAATTTCTTGTTTCTTTGAGCTATCAGCTTTTTCTGGCTTAAAATCAAGTTTCCGCCAACAAGAACCTCTTATAGACGCACTAGACTTATGTTTTTGACTTTCTGAGTGATTGATTAAATCACTTAACTTCCCGGCCAAAACACATTTGCAGTACTTGCAATAACTTTTTGACGGATCATTTTCATATTGAGTGAGCCACCCTTTAAGTTTAACATGGTTCAGCCATTCACGACGAAACTTTTGTTGATACTGAGGGGGCATCTATTTAATAAAAAAACTATTTAAAATAAAACTTAACTAAAATATAAAAATTCTTACATTTTAGTTTTTAACACTTTTAGTATGTGCACTTGTTTTTTTTTTTTTCTTTTTTATTTAAAAACACTTTTAATCTTCTTTTGAAATATTTTGTTTAAACACTTTTTGATTTTGGAAAACTCTTTTTTTAATATTTATTAACTTTTTTAAACACACTACAATTCAACAATTCTTTTGAAATATAATGTTTTTCGTTTTTGTTTTTTGCTTTCTACTTATTCTATTAACCGTTATTCGACTCTCGAAAACAAATTGCATGGTTGTTTTTTTGTTAAAAAAACTATATAACTCAACCTTGCAAAAGCGCTAAAAAACGCTAAACGCTGTTAAAAAAAACTCCAGATTTCACGTTAACCGCTAAATGGCAATTTTTTCCGCAATTGGTATTTCAAAAACGTCAGATTTGACGGGAAAACCGTCAATTTGGCAACACTGCTCGTGTCGCACGTTGGTGTCCCCTCAGTTAAAAGTGGTCAAAGTTGTCGTAGGTAAAGTTGATGCTGCAGTTCGTTTGGGATATGCAAAATATATTGTTTCATTAAAATTTTGTTCTTCAGATCTTGTGTGTTTTTCAGTACGATCCGGTTTTTCATTTAGTCACTCATGTACAGAATTTGATACTGACGGCATATCATCATCGTCTTCATTTGCCTGTACAAGAATTTGGTATTTTTTTCGAATAAATTCTATTTCAATATTTGTTTATTAATTTAATTTTAAAGTTGTTTTCGCTATTTTTAAGCTCCTGGCTTCCACTACAGATTGTAAAAACCTTTGAGTGTTTTAATTTTTAAGTGTTAGTTTTTTATTTAAACTTGATAATATTTAACTAAATATGTACTCGGAATTAAAATTATTTTTGGTTCTTTTGAATATCTTCTTTTTATAAAATGGACATATTTTTCTTATATTTATAGGAGAGACAATTTTATGATTAACCGCGTGGAATTTACAATTACAATATAAACAAGTGAGAGTTATATTCGTATGCCGTGTGCCGTAATGCTCTCTTATAAACGTCAGGGTGATATTTGGAATATGGTCAATTATGGACCGAGCTCTTTTGAACTTACAAAATATTAATTTTTAAAAACAAAATATTTTTGTTCAATTTTTAAACCGTGAGAGTATGAGTAATTTTCTGAAGAGGACCTTATATGCGTCAATTATGAACCGATACTCATAATATGCTATTCACACCAAAACAAAAACAAGTTGGTTTTCGAAAAACTTAAATTCAAAAATCAATACGTTTACACCATGAGTTTTTGAATTTTACTTACCAATACATACATTTAAATTATTTTTACCGCAATATTCCCTTTTTTATTTGGGAAATCATTTTGTTAACGTTTTTTTATTAAATTGACTTGAAATTAATGTTGTTTTCAACACAAATTATTGTAAATTTTAAAATATTTATTTTTCTATTTGACATTTTTTTTAAAAAAAGCTTTTTAAAAGCTCAGCCAGAGATGGAAGTTTGGTTTTTTGTTATTTTTATTGTTTTTTTTTTTATCAAAAACTAGTTGAAAGTAGTTTTTAATTTATATGGAAAAACTAACATGCCGTTTACACCAAACAAAAAGTAGAAGTTTTTGGCTTTATTTGGTTTTTGTTTGAAAATCTACTAAAATTTCTTTGGTTTTTCCATACAAATTAAAAACTACTTTCAACTGGTTTTTGATAAAAACTCAATCAAAACCCAATAAAAATAAGTAAAAAAAATGTCCAGCACTGGTTTCTCGAAAATAGCTTTATATGAGCTTTTAATGAAATAAATAAAAGCAAATTTTAACAAATTTTGTTGAAAAAAATATTAATTTAATGATAATTTCACTAAAAAATATTATTAGAGTGGTTTCCAAAATAAAAAAAGTGGATTTTGTGGCAAAGATGATTTTCTGGTGTGTATGTATTGGTAAACGAAATCAAAAACCGTTGGTATAAACGTATTGGTTTTTGAAATTTAGTTTTTCAAAACCCAACTGGTTTTTGATTTGGTCTAAACGGCATATAAAGAAATTTCAGTATTTTTTGAAACAAAAACCAAATAAAGCCAAAAACTACTAGTTTTTGGTTGGTGTAAAAGGCATATACAATTTTGTACATAGATTTAGTTTTGTATAGAATTTGTTTATTGTTTGTATTTTAATAACCAGAACTCTTTCCTGAAGGGAACCTTTTATAGAGCCTATGGTCAGTTATACATCAGTCCTCATTAAATTCGGAATGAAGAATTAAGTATAAACTCTGTTATGACGATTTTCTTCGCTGTACTCGTAATTTTCTTAATACTCATAAAATTTTCTGAAGAGGACCTTATATGGGTCAATTATTGGTTCATATAAAACTTGTTTACATTGAATATCATCGCTGTACTCGCATTTTATGCCAGTAATTAGCAAGATTAACGTTCGTATAAAAGTTTCTTATGTCGAATTTCATAACCGTATTTTATAACTCATATTTTTAAGCCAGCAATGATAGTTTAAGTAATTTTCTGAAGGGAACCTAATAGGGGGGGTAGGATCAGTTATGGATCTCTCTAATATAGTAGAGAGATTTTGGTTCGCGAGGAACTTGTGTGAAATTTTATCGCTATACTCGTATTTTTAACCAGTAATGAGCGTTGAAGTAATTTTGTAAAGATGACTTTGTATGGGAGGTAGCGTCAATTATGG
This sequence comes from Lucilia sericata, assembly GCF_015586225.1. Classification (NCBI taxonomy): domain Eukaryota; kingdom Metazoa; phylum Arthropoda; class Insecta; order Diptera; family Calliphoridae; genus Lucilia; species Lucilia sericata. Next base: position 292,366 of record NW_023994062.1, on the reverse strand, counting down.
ACCGATCCTCAGTAAATTTTGTAGAGAGATTTTGGCTCGCATAAAATTTATGTGTGTATAATTTCGTCACTATATTCATGCCAGTAATGAGCATTATAGTCATTTTCAGAAGGGGACCTTATATGGGGAGTAGGGTCATTTATGGACCGATCTTAAAACCAGTAATGAGCGTTAAAACCATTTTCTGAAGGGGGCTTCATATCTCTTTCACGTATACGGGACACCGGTGTTCCAAGATTTTTTTTTTCATTTTTCTCGATATAGAGTGTAATTTTGAGTTCACAGTTACAGTAAACGGTTATTTCTAAACAAAAATAAGTTATTTTTTTAGAATTTGATGTCACTACATGCTAAAAAGATAATATCCTGCGATATCCTTCGAAAACACTTTTTCTATTTTTCATCAAAAATGATCAATATGCGTCAAAATAAAGTGTTTGGTGAAGTCATATCCATGTCCAGCGGTTTAAGGTGGAAGTACACAATGCGCGTTCTATGCAGCAACGGGTTATGGGCTTCTGTCAAAAAAAGTTGAAATACTGTATTTTCATTTAACAAGTTACACATTGTAGTTTGTAACGCGTCTGCCGCGTAAAGTTCTGGAACTTTCAACTTTTAACGTGTCGGCAGCTGTGTAGAGAAATAAACTAAAATGAAATAAATTTCTTCAACAATGGAAAAAAAATATTAAAAAATATACAAAAACTTAAAATTTTAATTTTTAAAACAGTAATAGTCTTAAAAAACATTAAAAGAGAGATCAAAATGACGCGTGGTGTGTAGCTTGCCGCTTATAGAAGCAATAGAATATTTATGCAAAATTTAAAATGTCTAGCTCCTCCCGTGTGGTCCTTATCATGATTTCAATATGGCTAGATCATCTTAGAATTTAATAAGGACCCAGAATATATATACTGTGGGTCTATGGCCAATATCAATATACCCCCCATCTTTTTTGATAGTGGGTATAAAAATTCGTATAAAAAATTCACTCAACAAATACATATAAAATTATGACATTTACAAAAGATGTGTTTAGTAATGTTTAGAATGTTAAGTTAACAATAAAAACAATAGACAGTGGCGGCAACAGGTGTTCTAATAAAAGATCCGTTATATTACATATATATACATATCAAATAATGTAAAATTCTTTTAAGTAACATCGTTTGTAAACCTTAGTGGCATACAGTAGTTTATTTTAAAAAGAAACAAACATATACCAACCTGCATTATAAAATAATGTTTCACAACAAGATCTGACTTTGTAAATTCGCTTCTGTCGACTGGAATACACGATAAAAAGAGTGGACATACGTTGTCCCATTTAAATTGAGCCGTCTGTAATTCTGTTTCATTCTCACTTAAAACAAAGCCATATTTTAATAAAAGTCTTTCAGCGGCATCCTTATCTCTAAAAAAGTAAAACATTATTGTTTTATTAAAGTTCAAAGTTAGACATCATAATATTAATTTGAAAAGGTTGTGTTTAATGTTAGTTGTAAAAAATCAGCTTTTTGCAAACCATTTCTAAATAAATAATGTGCTTATAGCCTTTTAATCAGCTTCCTCTTGAATTTTATGTAAAATGGTATAAACAGTTGTCCAATTCACAAGCCTCGTGTATCTACTTTTCGTTTTAAATTTTGAAAAATAGGAATATGAAGTGCCAAATATTGAAAAAATCTTATTCGCATCCCATTAAGCGACTATAAAGATCTTAAAGGAAATTGTAAATGCTTTAAAGAAATTATTTTTTTCTTTAAAAATTAAAGAACTTTTTTTAAATTAAAAAAAAAATCTTTTTTTTGGAATCAGTAAAGAAATACATAGCTTTTTAAACTCTTTGGGCAATTTTTGCTAGGACCAATAGGTGGAAAGTTAACACTCATATGAAAAAAAAACTACCAACTTTGACCCCCTAACTCCGGCAATAGTAATAAGCTTGGTGCAAATTTAATTTTTATAGAATCAGTAAAATTTTTGTTAGTATACAATATATAATTCTTAACAAAATTTTTATAGATTCAATAAAAAATTTTGTATATAATTATTACCAAAATACAAAAAATAATCTGTTTCAGATAATATATTTGCTTGAATTTCAGTACAAATAACTTGTTTTATTGTTTTACTAAAATAGTTGTTTGGAAATGTTACGAATATTTATTAATGTTCTTCGTAAATAAGAAAAATCCTGAAATTTTTCAAAAAGGAATTTACGAATTTGAGTGCTTGATTTTACGAATTTTACGATAGGTCCTATTTTAGTAAAAAAAAAAATGACTTCATGAATTTTTTGATTGATTTTGAATTTCAGTTTTTCCTGTGTAGCCAACAGTGTTGCCAGATTAGCTTTTTAAAGATAAATTTAACCTTTTTATACCCTCCACTTTGTTATTCCGTGTGTAACATCAAGAAATATTCATCTGAGACCCAACAAAGTACACATCATGGCGAAACTAATAAGGTGAAGTCATTTCAAGAGCTGATTGTTTTTTTGTCCATGGAAATTTAGCCCGAAGTTGTCAAACTCAATATAAAAAAAATTCTCTCTCAAACCCGACGCTGTCAAACTACATATATAAAAAATTTCATGAATTCGCCGCAAAATGAAATGACTTCACCTTATAGTCTATTCGCCTTGGTACACATATTCTTGATCCTTATGAAATTCTGTGTCGATTTTGCTATCTCCGTTCAGTATAAAACGAAGCAACGGAAATTCATAAAATTCACCCAAAATATTCATTATCATCTGGTACAGTTTGGTACAGTCCAATAGATTCAGAGATATGGGTAAAAGTTTCTGACAACCTCTTAAAAATCTTGCTTTTTCGACTGGTTTTTTATATTTTTTAGAGAAACTACTGCAGATAAGTTAATGAATTGGGAAGATGAAGATTGATGCGACGAACAGAGATATATATATAGAGAGAGAGTAAGAGATATAGAGAGAGAGATGAAGATTAGAGAGAGCGAGATAGAGACAAGATCTAGAGATAGAGTAGAGGAGAGAGATAGATAGAGATAGAGATGAGAGAGATAGAGAGCGAGAAGATCTATATATACATAGAGGATATATAATATGATATAATATATAGATCTATATATATATATATAATATGATATATATATATATATATATATATATAATAAGTATATATACTATATATAATACATATTATAATACTATATACATATATATATATATATATATATCTATGATATATATATATATATATATATATAATAGGATCAACTATGTAGACACATCGGACCATAATTTTATATACCAACCATAAATAGTTTTAAACAAGTGTTTCATTTTACAAAAAATAAAAACTACACAAGCAGACTGGGTTTCAACCTAGACCTTTAAAAATTACCGGTTCTATGCCCTGCCACTGCACCATTAATTACACTTGATTTTGTTTGATAAGTGGTGATTTTTACATAAAAGTACGATTTTCACTGCTAACGTACAATCAAAAAAATCGCTCAATGAGAAAACGTAACTGTTTAATTTTTATGCAATTCAGCAAAATCAGTGTTGACAAAAGGTATTCAGCAACTGTTTGTTTTTGTACACACAGAAACGAATATAGTATTTTTATATGTATATATATATATATATATATATATATACATATATATATATATATACATATACATATATATATATATATATATATATATATATATATATATATATATATATAGGATCAACTATGTAGAAAATCGGACCATAATTTTATATACCAACCATAAAATAGTTTTAAACAAGTTGTTTCATTTTACAAAAAATAAAAACTACACAAGCAGACTGGGTTTCAACCTAGACCTTTAAAATTACCGGTTCTATGCCCTGACCACTGCACCATTCATTACACTTGATTTTGTTTGATAAGTGGTGATTTTTACATAAAAGTACGATTTTCACTGCTAACGTACAATCAAAAAAATCGCTCAATGAGAAAACGTAACTGTTTAATTTTTATGCAATTCAGCAAAATCAGTGTTGACAAAAGGTATTCAGCAACTGTTTGTTTTTGTACACACAGAAACGAATATAGTATTTTTATATGACAAACATTACTTATTCAAGGGAAAAGTAAATCAGCGGTGTTGTGGGTAGAACAGTGGGATGAGAAGTAGAGCATACGTGGTTCGAATCAGTCTTTAATTCAAAATATTTAAATTTTTTTAAGAAACAAAATTAATTGTCGTAAAATTTATAAGTACTTTTGTAATTCCTCTTCAAAAATTAGATTCTGAAAGGAAATATTCTGTATCTTTTCAAAATTCGATTATTATAACCTCCACCACCATCACTGGAGCAGGTGTGTTATTCTGATTGTAACACTGAGAAATATTAACCTCAGACCCAACAAGGTATAGACATATTAATATTGTGGGTCCTTATGAAATTTTTAGTCGATTTAGCTATGTATGTACGCTTGAATAAATAGTGTTTAAATTTAGAGAATCAAATTAATTCTTTAAAGTATTTTTTCCATACATGGGCCAAATCAGGAATCGCACATCCTTCAATTTGGAAAATAGTTACTACCCAGCAAAAATAAAACGAAGTTCTTCCAAAAGAATTACATTTTTCTGTCGAAGTTATGTTAAATGACTTCCGAAGAAGCGAAAAAAATTATATTTTTTGATTTTACATTTTTATGGGTTAAAACATATTATTTTTGGGCTTTTATGTTAAATGTGTCTATTTCTCTTATTAATGTTAATATTAATTATATCAAATTAGTAATATTCTATAATACTACAATTTCAATTCTATATAACTTCCGAAAAATTAAAGTCATAATAATCGCATCAAATGCTTTTACAAACAAAATTATATAAAAAGTTTTGTAATACATAATTTCCGTTTTCACACAGGTACACAACATTTATCATAGTTTAACATTTGTTACATTTAGTACATTATGTAACAGCCTGTTAAGTGTTAGTTCCGTTTTACATGATATATTTTAAGGCGTAATGAAAATGAAGGATATATTATGGTGAATTGAAATCCATCGTTAATATTTGATGATTTATATAACCTGTTTATAGTGGAGGGTATTTAAGATTCGGCACAGCCGAATATAGCACTCTAACTTGCACCCAATTTACACGATGATTTTTTTCATGTTTGCCCAGACGTCTGTTTTCATGTTTGTCGATGATTGGTGGTGAGCGGGGTAGAGAAGAATGGGGGGTAAGAAAACAAACATGATTTGGGATTTTCATGATTGTTTTTGACATTCCTCTTTAAACTCATTCGTACTGTTGATATTATGCTCATGTAAAAAAATAATTATGTCTTTTTTTTACATGAAAACATTAAAATTTGCATTAAAAAAATACTATAGCGTGTAATTAAATTTTTTTAAATCAAATTAAATGGTTTTTATGTTAAAAATTTCATTTTATTTTTATTACGAATAAGTAATTAAAAAGGATTATACAATTAAACATCAAAAAAAGACATGCATAGTTGCATGTAAAAAATCACCGTATAAATGTTCATGATTTTTTGGAAGATTCTCAAAAGAGAATTGGAAAAAACAGACGTCTGAAAAGTCTTCATGTAAATTGCGCCTTGTTATTTATCATTCAGTATGGCGAATTCACATAAGGTGGTATTCAAGGCGAATAGACTATAAGGTGAAGTCATTTAATTTTGCTGCGAATTCATGAAATTTTTTGTATATGTAGTTTGACAGCGTCCGGTTTGAGAGAGAATTTTTTTATATGGAGTTTGACAACTTCGGGCTAAATTTCCATGGACAAAAAAACGATCAGCTGTTGAAATGACTTCACCTTATTAGTTTCGCCATGGTGGTGTTATTCAATCAGCTGATTATTTTTTCTCTTCACTAGATTGGTCACTGATGTCACAATTTGTTATTGTTTACGTTCATGGTGAAACTAAAAAGGTGAAGTCCGATTTACAAAAAATTCTAATTGCAAAAATTTTAAATAATACTTTGTGTTTTTGTAAATTATTTCTTAAATGCAACACCCTATAACCAAGTTTACAAACATTAAAAGGATACAGCTCTTAAATATAACGGTGCATTAAAATGAGGTGTATTCTTATTTCTAATGTTGTCAGGACTGCTTTAAAGTCTTTTCGATAATTTTTAATTTATTTACATTTAAAATAAGTATAGGAATAATGCAGGTACCAAAAAGCCTATTAAAATAAAAGAATTAACAATTAAAATGAGTAATGAAGGAATATTTTATGCAAAATGTTCTCAAATTGTATCTATGCCACTCTTTTCAGTTTAATATATTGTAGAATAGTACAAAATAACCGGAAAATTTGGAAACATCTACATATAGAGGCCGGAAAATTTATTGATTTTCAGTTGGAGCAAAAATTTTAACGGATATCAGACATGATTCAGAAATTAGTGTCATGGAAATAGCCAAATAAAAATAAAGATATTAAAATTTGTGAAGAAAATATAGTCTGAATTGAATAATGTTTGTTTCAGACGAAAAATTCTATTCCGGCAGATTAATTTGCAAAATTTAAGTGAATGCCTGAAGTTAAGTAAAACTTAATTTTTTGTGAAAAATAAACATAAAGTACATATTCATGAACAAATTATATTACGAATGAATGAATCTTTATTGCGAATGGATAATTCCACTCCGGTGGAGTAATTTTCAATATTTGGCCATAATGTAGCAGCCGCCGGTCGGGTAAATACCTCATATGGGTTTTGTGATTTATATAAAGCGTTCCGGAACAAACTTTTTTTAGTTAATCTTTTTATTTACATAGTGTGCATATAAAACAATGTTTAATTTGTTAACATTTAATAGATTTTAAAATTAAGCCATAACGTAAGTAAGCTGCCGCTGTCCGGCTAAATTCTTCATATATCTACACAATGTAAATATAAAATATAAAACAATATTGTTTAATATGTTAACATTTAATAGAAAAAAATATTTTTCTTAAATAACATTTTTGTATACATACATATATATATACATATTTGTTTACGAAATGCTTGGTATTTTTAGAATTTTTACATAAATAATTCAAAATATTAACGAAGTTTTTCTCCCTATAAAGGAAATATTTAAATATAAAAATGTAAACAATAACAAACTTTGACAGTTACGTAGCTTACCATGCGAATTAAGACAAAAATTATCAGCTGATTGAATAACACCACCTTATCTGAATTCGCCTTGGTGAAGTCATTTCATTTTGCGGCGAATTCATTAATTTTTTTATATACACTGACTCAAATAAGTCTCCGTACAGTATGTAGTTAAAAGCATAGTTTGTAATATTTTCTAAAATATTTGTCCGATTTACAAAAAATTAGTTTGGTGATAATGTAATAATAAATTTTCTAATTGCAAAAATTTTAAATAGTACTCTATGTTTTTGTAAATTATGCCCTAAATGCACCACCTTTATAATCAAACTCAAAAAGTTTCCGTACATCATAATACTAAAAACTTAAACGTGTCCTAAATTAGGTAAGAATCGTTTTAATAGCGAGTTCAAAGAAATTCGCCTTGGGGTAAGATCTCAAAAACTATTTTTCACATGTTGTGTCAAATTTACTATCGATTTCGGTCCATTCCATTTCGCATAAATTGCTTTTTTTTAACAATGGTTTGTGATAAATTGTATATATTCGCCTTGAACTTCAGTTTATAATCTATTCGCCTTGTTTTCAAAAAATTACCAATTTTCTTTGGATTGGCCCATAAATTACCCTTCCCCCATATTAGGTCCCTCTCTGTAAAGCTCATTACTAGCTTAAAAATATGAATGTAGTGACGAAATTTGACACACATAAGTTTAATGCGAACCAAAATCTCTCCACCTAATTTAGGGAGGATCGGTCCATAATTTACCCTACCACCCATACAAGGTCTCCTACAGAAAATTAATTTAACGCTCATTACTGGTTAAAAAATACGAGTATAGCGATAAAATGTGATACAAATATGTAAGTTCCTCACGAGCCAAAATCTCTCTACCAAATTGTATGTGGATCGGTCCATAATTGACCCTACCCCCCATATAAGGTCCCCTTCAGAAAATTACTTAAACGATCATTACTGGCTTAAAAATATGAGTTATGAAATACGGTTATGAAATTCACTCCGAAATTCATGCGGAATGTGTCGGTAATTCATCTTACCCCCCATATAAGTCCCCTTTATAAAATTACATTAACGCTAATTACTGGCATAAAAATGCGAGTACAGCGATGATATTCAATGAACCAAATTCAACAATTTACCATACTCCTCATATAAGATCCTCTTCAGAAAATTTGATGATGAAAATTCAGAAAATTACTAGTACAGCGATGAAAATCGACATAAAAAGTTTATACTTAAGAACATAATTCTTCATTCCAAATTTAATGAGGACTGATCTATAACTGACCTTAGCCCCTATAAAAGGTTCCCTTCATGAAAGAGTTTTGGTTATTAAAATACGAGTTTTTCTTATTTAAAATACGAGTTTTGCGCTGAAATTTGGCATAAACAAGTTCTATGCAAACGAAATCTATGTACAAAATTTTATGAGTATCGGTTCATAATTGACGCATATAAAGGTCCTCTTCAGAAAATTACTCATACGCTCACGGTTTAAAAATTGAACTAAAATATTTTATTTTTAAAAATTAATATTTTGTTAGTTCAAAAGAGCTCGATCAATAATTAACTTAAGCCATATTCCAAATATGACCCAGATGTTTATAGGGGAGCATATACATATATAGTAACACTCTTACTTGTTAATAATAGTTTGCTTTTAATTTATATTATTTCTTTAAAAAATTTCAAATCCCCCAATTTTTTTTTTTCGTTTGGTTTGTTTACGTTTTCAAATGTCAACCATTTGTAAATTACAATTTAATAACTTCAAAGCATTTTCAATAAATGCACAATTTTAAACATGACGAAGGCATCGAAACCTCTTGTAGTCGAATTTGCCTTTTTGAGCTTAATAAACCCACTTTCAAATTATCTATAAAGCCCTTAAATAGCGATTCAATATATTGTCATGATTACACCGAAACCTCTTATAGTTGAATTTGCGTTTTTGAGCATAATAAACCCACTTTCAAATTATCTATGAAGTCCTTAAATAGCGATTCTATATACGATCATGATTACACCTAAAAAATTATGGTATAATTCCAAAAAAAGTACAAAAAGAAGTACAAATACTAAAAAGAAGTACATTTGCGTACTTCTTTAGGGGTTATGCAGTTAAAAGTACAATTACTAAAAAAAGTACTCGTACTGCTGAAAACAGTACGATAAGGCGATTAACTAAAAAAATAATATAAAAAACCTTCATGAGGTATTTACCCGACCGGCGGCAGCTCTCTTCTACGTTATGGTAAAATTTTTAGATCTAAACAAATTTAATATATTGTTTTATATTTGCACTGTGTATATAATGTGATTTTGGCATAACCATCCCACATACTTTATTACATAGCTAGGTAGGTAGGTTGATAGGAGGATGTATACTACATCAAATCTGAAGAAATACACCTAGGCCACTATCGGGTATGTCGTGCGCTCCTTATCATGAAAAAAATGAATGAATTATTTTTCAGTGTTTAGAAACTCAGTTTCCTTAACGTAATTGCTAAGATTCTTCCAATCAGTGTTAGTCCGGTGTTATACTAAATCAAATCCTAAGAAATGCACCTAGGCCTGTTGTGCGCTCCTTATAATTAAAAAAAAAATGAATGAATTATTTTTCAGTGTTCAGAAACTCAGTTTCCTGAACTTAATTCTTAAGATTCTTCCAATCGGAATTCCTAAGATTCTTCCAATCGGAACCGGAATAACATAACTTACAAGATACTTGGATCTAACTTCGACGAATGCCGGCAGTGGTAAAGAAAGTGCTCCAGAATTTCACTGTCCTTTCCACATGCTCTACATTCGTCTGAATGCGCACGTCCAATTTTGCATAGATGTGCTCGTAATACTGTGTGTCCACTCAGAATACGTACCATCATACTAACTTCAGACTTGCTCATTTTGAGGAGATTTTTAGTCTTACTCACATCTGGCTCACCCCCTAGGATCTTCGTGGTTCTACCCACTGTTTCATTATTCCAAGAGGCCTTATGGGATTCTCTCACCCATATTTTTAGTTCAGCTTTTGTTGCGTCGAACAGTTTCGCGTTTGTCAGGTTACCTGTCTCGAGCTCCCTAGCCTTTAAAGCTATTATATTTCGTTACCTACTACTCCCGTGTGGGCTGGTACCAATATGATAGGTTCATATCATATGGGAGAGTATTCAGTTAAAGCTTTCTTACAATCCAATACGGTTTTAGATTTAGTTCTATCGCCTGATATCGCCCTAATTGCCTTCTGGCTGTCGGTAAATATATTAAGCGCTGTGGGAGCCATATTTATTCTAATCCAATTTACGCATTCCGTTATTGCTCGTACTTCTGCCTGGATGATTTGGTAAACGGTGGTATATTTCTGTTTCTGGGTCTTCAATAGAAGAGCCATCCGTGTAACAACGGATTCCTACTGGTATTTGTTCTAATGTTCCGCTTGACCAAGACATTCTATCTGTGATCAGCGTTTCAAAGTTTCCGACAAATTCTGTATCTGGTATACGATCAGGCACGTCCGATGATTGTGTATAACCTTCCAATGTGTCCAGTATACATTGATGACGTGTCCGCTTTTTGCATTTCGCCTATAGTAAAGGGCCGTTCGGCTGTAAGCGCCGCCTCATATCTTAAATATGTTTCAATGGGTGGAATGTCTAGCAACGTTTCCAGAGCCTTTGTTAAAGTGTACACATGGCACCACTTATACCCAAGCAGCATGTACGCTAACTCCCTGTAGTAGTTTGATATTGCACTTTTTGTCTAATGCAATCCACCAGATTATTGAAGCATAAGCTAGAATTAGTCTAATTACACTTTTATAAAGCCAATTTGTCATAGTAGGACTAAGACCCCATTGCATGCCAAAGTTCTCCTACATATCGCCCAGCACCGATGTGCCTTGTTGATCCTATCCTCTATGTGGTGTCTCCATTTTAATTTCCGGTCGAGGATTACACCTAAGTACTTAACTTTGTCTGTCACTGGTATCTTCTTGCCTAGGAATAAGGTTCAGTATATGTAGAAATTTTTGTCTTTCTTGTGAAAAGACAGATTTCCGTTTTTGCCGGGTTAACATTGAGGTCTCTCAGTTCTCAGATCTCCGCTCTCGCAGAGGGCAGCTGTCCTCGAATGATTCAACCAAGGCACTGGTGAGCATTTCTACTTTGGCGTCTATGTCCTCTTTATTTCGACATTGAAAAGTGTCTTGATGTAAACGGTTCTTTAGTAAGGAATCGAACATTGTCCAATTAGTTTTAGACTTATTCCAAAACTTTATCGGCTTTGGTGGCGGCGGTAGTATTTTGAATCTTATGTACCGATGGTGAGAAAAGGAGTGCTCGTCCGAAACTCTCCAAAACTGAACTTCGTTTATAAACTCTTCTGAACACATAGTTATATCTAATACTTCTTCTCTGATTCTATTGACGAAGGTAGCTTTATTACCTAAGTTCGATGTGATTAAGTCTTTAGTATTAAGGAAATCCATGAGGGCTTGTCCTCTGCGATTGGTGTTTGTACTACCCCAAGCTACATGGTGGGAGTTGGCATCACAACCTATTACAATTTTCTTATTTTTCCTTTGTGCCTCTTCGAACAGTTTCATCAGCTCCGATGCAAGGTATATGTTGCCACGACCTTGCTTCAGCACCGTTGCATCCGATGTGGATAATCCTGTTGAGAGGAGAAAACATAAGTTTTTGTGACATAAGATACATGTTCTCGGTCGAGACTCTGTATCAGCGTAGAAAATTTGGAAATTTACGTGATTTAATCCAGAAACCTTGTTGCGAATCGTCTGTACTTTTTTCAGATTCACTTAAATTACCATAGTCTCGAAAGCGAGTCATTAAAAATTCTCTTATGGGATAAGCCAAATCTTCCAAATGGTATTTAGGGGAGCACAGACTCTGTAAATCCTTCCCAATAAATGATAGCTTTAGTATTCGCGAATCGTTAATTTAAACGTTAAACCTTTCGCAACTTAGCGAGAATGGATTAGCAAGTACCTTTTCGAATTCTTTCGACACAATTTCCTTTTCTTCTATTGTTTGGGGAAACTTTATAACTTCGGGTGCTAAATCTGTTATGAAAAAATCCAATACATTGTTAAAGGAATTGTGGATAGTTGATAGTGGCATGCCAAAGAGATTGCCCACTTCTCGAAAGGTAGATTTGTCACCACAAAACCTAAGCAGTTAGGATACATAAAAAAGTATATTCAGGTTATGTCTAAACACTTACCACAAAAATGACAGAATCTGTGTCTCAATAGGCAACTGGCTCCTTCCGCCTTGATACGATCTTTTAGAAAAAAAATTAGAAGTATCTCTCAATAAAATACATGGAACTTTCACGGCTAATACGAAGGGTTTTTTTAACTACAAAATACATATGTATTACAAATCATTATGTTATATTAAAAAAATGCTTACATCGCTCCCTGAGTATATATTTATAACATTGTCCACAAAGCATTTAACACGCGGTACATAATTTCGTTGCCCCAATAAAGCATAAATTTCATCCTCCGATGACGAAGATGATTCCAGCACACCTTAAATTAGATTTATAGCGCAAACTGTTGAGGAACGTTCCATTTTGACACAATAAAATTGTTATTACACAAAAAAAATATTTGTTTTCTTTGAAATAAAAATAAAGTCTTCTTCTTGAAAAATTAAAGAAAAACATAAACAAAAACCATCTGTTTTATGTGGGTAATTTCTCACCCTATGATTTGATAAAGGGTGAATAATGTTAAAGTTATTCACGTTTTATGGGTAACATTTTCAGAAAAAAACACCATACTCAAATTCAGGGATGCCATTTTTTTAGAAACGAACACAAAAGGTAACTTAAGGGCAAAAGGTAATAAAAACTTTTCACCAGAAACGAAAACGACATTAGAGTTTGTCATGGGAGAATTAATTGAAATAATTTGTTGAACTTTTTTAATTTAGTTTCTATATTTCTTGTTTATTTAATCTTCGTTCCTAAAATTGTTTGGCAACTTTTATTTTCTTCCTTTTATTTTATGGTTTTGGCAGCTGTTTTATTGGAAATTTCAATAAAAAAGTAAGTCGTGTTGCCTCTTCTGACTTTAAGTTACAGAAACACTTTTTACTAACAAATCGAGAAACGATGGAATTTTTGTTTCACACTAGTAATGACTTTCTTATAATCTGATATAGTAGTACTTTATTTACGGCTTTGTCATTTTGTTTGCACATTTTATTTAATTGCGTGTTAAGAATTGTGTTTTACAAAAAAGAAAAACTATTATTTGACGCTTAATAAAATAGCTAAGCAGTGGTGCAGTGAGTAGAACAGTTGACAAACAAAACGAAGTCCCTGGTTCGTATTCTAGCAAACTCTTTTTATTATTAAAAAATAAAACAACTTACTAAACGACTTCTTTGTAAGAGAAATTTCTAGTACTTCTTTAACTCCCTATTTGTTGGCGAGCGTGGAAGTACTTGCCTCTAATAAGTACTAATGAAGAAGTAGTGAAAAGAAGTTTTATTATCTTCTTAACTCACTACTTTTCAAGTTTTGCCTGGGTACACAGAAAAAAAATTAAATTCAAAATCAAACAAAAAATTCATAATGCCAAGTATTTTTTTGCTAAAATAGGACCTATCACGAAATTCGTAAAATCAATTACTCACATTCATAAATTTTTTATTGAAAAAATTTCAGGATTTTTCTTATTAAAATAATATACTATTTACGAAAACCATTAATAAATATTCGCAACATTTCCTAAAGGTATTTTCAGACTACAATACTGAGTATTAACACGCTTCAAATTAAAAATATTATGAAAATAATTCGCATTTTCAAAAAATCAATCCGAAAAATACATTTTATGTTTACACTATAATATTTGTAATATTTTTTATCCAATTTTCAATTATTTATGCACTTTTCGTTCTTATTTTTAATGTATTTTACACTTTTTGTTTGTTTTTAATTGTATTTATAAAATACATACCGAATACGTTTAAAAATAAAAAGTTTTTGAATTGTTTTAAAAAATTTATGAATACCGACCGTATGCCAAAAAAATCAGTAATATTTTTGAAAATCAAATTACAAATTATATTTAGACTAGTAAATTGTATTATGATACAAACATTTTTGACAAGTATTAATACTCAGTATTGTAGTCTGAAAATACCTTAACAATTATTTTACTGAAACAGTAACTTTTTAACGACAAAATTTTGTCGTTAAATAGTAAAAATTCGTAAGTTAACAATAATTGTCGTTATGTGGCATTCTGAATTTTATTTCACCGATTTTTTTCGTTAAACATAATTATTAGTTAACGAAAAGTATCGGCAATGTAACGACAAATAAAAAGTTCACGCTAATAATTTTATATTTTAAAAATATTTCAATACAAAACATTTGACATTTCCATATTTTTCCGATCTTTGTCGTTAAAATATTCGAAGGTCGTTAAAAAGTTAGTGAATTGCAAATTCGTTAATGCAACCGATATTTGTCGTTACTTTACGATATCGGTAGTTAAAATTAAAAAGTTACAGAATTGCGGCATAGATAAATTTTTTTATTGTATTTTCGCAATATGTAACAATACACAAATTCCTTATTGAATCTATAAAAATTTTGTTAAAAAATATATATTGTATTTTAACAAAAATTTTACTAATTCTATAAAACTATTATAGAAACTATTATTTTGTACTGTGAAAACTGAAACACTTATACATTAAATGTTATAAACCAAATAAGACTTATATCAATTCATTTTAATACATCCAAAACTTGTATTCCATATGCTGACAAATAAATAAAACTCAATCAGAAACATTTATTGAACCACTAAAAATATTTACTGAAAATTAAATTTATTTCAATAAAGTGTTTGTTAGAAAATATTTTCCTTCTGTGTGAAAATCAAACAAATTCGTTATAAAACCAAATAAAAATATTAATAAAAATCTAAATTAAGTTGATAGAATCAAGCTTTTCAATTTAAATAGTTTTTTGCTTCTCCTGTAAATTTTTAAAAATGTTAGATAGGGCCGTTTGCGTTTTAGGTGACGATATGTATATACCTTTATGGATCTATGACCTATATTTCGATGTGTTACAAACGGAATGACAAAAAGAATGACCATCTTTTTTGATGATGGGTATAAAAATATCAAAAGGTGCAAAAAGTGCAAGAAGCTCAAAAAGTCGCAAATTTAGTTCATTTTGACAAGTAGTCACAAAAAGTGGAAAGGCACATGAAAAAGGGTCAAAATGCGACTTTAGTCTAATAACGACAACGCGTTTTACGCTTTTCAAACTTTTCACGCTTTACAAGCTGCAAGTTACACACCACGCGTAAATTTCATCTTTCTATTAATGTTTTATACCCTCCACCACCATGAGTGGTGACAGAGGGTATATACATATAACTTTGTCATTCCGTGTGTAACACCAATAAATATTTATTTAAGACCAAACAAAGTATATATATTCTTGGTCCTTATAAAATTCTGTGTCGATTTAGCTATGCCCGTCTGTCTATTTGTGTAAAACACGCTCACGTAAAATCGAAGTAAACTAAATTATTGAAATTTGCCCAGAATATTCTCTATTGTCCTAGGCAGTTTGGTATTGAAAATGAGCAAAATCGGTTCACATCGGGAAAAGTTATGAATCAACAATCAAAATTTTCTGGATCGGTCCCATACAAGGTCCCCTCCCGAAAATCACTTAAACGCACATAACTCATTACTTAATTAAGATATCCATATAAAATTTGGTACAAGTATTGCTCTTATATACAAAAATGTTGCTGTTCCATGTTTCCATGTTTTTCCAATCGGACCATAATTGGCCATAGCTCCTATACAAGGTCCCCTCCCGAAAATCACTTAAACGCACATAACTCATTACTTAATTAAGATATCCATATAAAATTTGGTAGAAATATTGCTCTTATATACAAAAATGTTGCTGTGAAATGTTTTACCGATCGGACCATAATTGGCCATAGCTCCCATACAAGGTCCCCTCCCGAAAATCACTTAAACGCACATAACTCATTACTGAATTAAGATATCCATATAAAATTTGGTACAAGTATTGCTCTTATATACAAAAATGTTGCTGTGAAATTTTCCGATCGGTCCATAATTGGTCATAGCTCCCATACAAGGTCCCCTTCACTTGAATGCACAATATTAAACACTTAAAGGCACACAACTCATTACCAAATAGTGATATCTATAAAAAATTTCGTCATAAGTACTATTTTTGTACACAGAAATGTTATTTCAAAAATTTTTCACGGTCGGTTCATATTTGGTCATAGCTCCCATACAAGATTCCCTTCCAAAAATCACTTAAACGCACATAACTCATTACTAAATATTGATATCGATGCATTTAGCACAAATATTGCTCTTATATACATAAATCACACTATAAAATTTTTTCACGATCGGTCCATATTTGGTCATAGCTCCTATACAAGGTCACCTCCAGAAAATCACTTGAATGCACAATATTCATTACCAAATAGTGATATAGATACAGAATTTAGCCAAAATTTTGTCTTCGACCATAATTGGTCATAGCTAGGATTGCCAGACGTACTGTTTTCAGCAGTACGCGTACTTTTTTTAGTAATTGTAATTTTAACTGCATAACCCCTAAAGAAGTACGCAAATGTACTTCTTTTTAATATTTGTACTTCTTTTTGTACTTTTTTTAATTTTACCATAATTTTATAGGTGTAATCATGACCATAGTCAAATATTCTATAGAATCGCTATATAAGGACTTCAAAGATAGTTTGAAAGTGGATTTACTAAGCTCAAAAAGGCAAATTCGACTATAAGAGGTTTCGATGTGTGCGAATGGTGCGTTTATTCAAATGCTTTAAAGTTTATTAAATTTTGATCAAGATATCACTGTAATGAAAGTTTTTAATGAATTTTCGGCATAAAAAAAGACTGCAAATATGAAGGACATGTTTGAATGTTAAAATGGTCCATAATGATCCGTCGTGTAGGTACCTATTCGATAGCTTTATCAAGTTAAAAACTATACTGCCATTGTTATTTTTCGTATCTGATGTTTGAAGAATGACAAATTTGAATAACAGAGTAAAAGTTGTAACGTTTTTGTAACAGAGATAGAGAATTTTTTTATTTTACTATATATGTTTTCTCCATATAAAGATATAAAACATAAGTTCACAACAAATGGTTGATATTTGAAAATGTAAACAAACAAGACAAAAATTTAGGGAATTTTACATTTTTTAAAGAAAATATATAAATTAATAGCACATTAATATTAAAAAATTATTTGTAATTGTATTAATTTAATTTCTCATAAATTAATTTTTTTTGTGAAAAATCATAACAACCAATGTCAATCTAGCGTTTTTAGAACAATTTAATTAAATTTTTTTGAAAATAAACAATTGTACTTTTTTTATACCCTCCACCACCATCAGTGGTGATAGAGGGTATATATAAGTTTGTCATTCCGTGTGTAACACCAAAAAATATTCATCTGAGACCCAACAAAGTATATATATTATGGGTCCTTTTGAAATTCTGAGTCGATTTAGCTATGTCCGTCTGTCTGTCTGCCTGGTTAAAACACGCTCACGTTAAAACTAAGCAAATGACATCAACCAAATTCACTGAGAATATTCATTGTTTTCCTAAGCAGTTTGGTATTGAAAAATAGGTTCACAACGTAAAAAGTTATGAGTAAAAATTTCAGACTACCTAAAAAAAATTGAGTTTTATTCCCTAATTCTTGAGTAGTTTTCTCAGAAACTACCAAAGATAATTCGACAAATTTTGTCACAGATTATTTTTTCTATCTATAGATTAATTATGTTTAAAATTGTAACAATCGATCCAAAATTTCCCATAGCCCCCCTACAAAGGTACATATTCCCGGAAATTAATTTATCGTTAATAACTTCCTCAAATATATCGGTATCAACACAAAATTTTGTACATATTGACATTATATGAACAGGAATCAAAACTACGGACTTAGATCTGTATCGGTCCACAATTGGTCATAGTTCACATATAAGGTCCACTTTCGAAAATCACTTAAATGAACATATTTAATTGATAAATAAAGCTATCGGGATAAAATTCGACATGAATATGTTTTGTATATACATAAATCATTCTACGGAATTTTTTCCGGATCGGTCCATAATTGATCATAGCTCCCATATAAGGTTCACATCAGAAAATCACTTAAACGAGCCTATATATATATATAAATCATTCTTGAAAATTTTCCACATCGTTTCGTAATTGGTTCCAGCTTCCATATAAGGATTTTTTTTCAGTATCGGTCCATAACTAGCTCCCATATAAGGTTCACATCTGAAAACCACTTAATACAACATAATTATACCTTTCACCACCATAAGTGGTGATAGAGGGTATATATAAGTTTGTCATTCCGTGTGTATTACCAAGAAATATTAATCCCATCAATCAAAGTATATATATTCTGGGTCCTTATCAAATTCTGAGATTTAGCTATGTCCGTATGTCTGTCTGTGTGTCTGTCTGTCTGTTTAAAACATGCTCACGTTAAAACTAAGCAAAAGAAATAAACCAAATTCACCAAAAATATTCACTGTTGTCCTAAGCAGTTTGTATTGAAAATCAGCAAAATAGGTTCACAACTTTAAAATTTATGAGTGATAATTTCAGACTATCTCGAAAAAATTACAGGTGTTTTCGTAATTCTTAAGTTGTTTTCTCAGAAACACCAAAAGATAATTCTTTGAATTTTGTCCCACATTCCCCTGGATAAAAGTTATCTTGATAAAATTCGACACAAATATGTTTTGTCTTTATATGAATCACTCTATATTTTTTCCTGATATGCTCCCATATAAGGTCCACTTACGAAAATCACTTAAACACATATATTTCTTTGAATAATAAAGCTATAGGGATAAAGTACGACTTGAATGTTTGAATGTTTTGTGATCATATAAATCATTCTACCAATTTTTTTCCGGATAGGCCCGTAATAGCTCCTATATAAAGTCCACTTCCGAAAATCACTTAAACGCACATATTTCATTAATTGATAATCTATTGGAGTAAAATTAAACTTGATTTTTTTACATATAAATCATTATAAATTACTTAAATGCACATTGACAATCAAAGTTATCGAGATAAAATTCTACATAAATGTGTATTTTGTGTATATAAATTATTCTACGGAATTTTTTTCCGGATCCCTGTATAGCACTTAATACCACCTTATTCGTTGTTAAATGGTTATATATGGATAAAATTCGACATGAGTATGTTCTGTGTATAGATAAATCATTCTATTAACATGTTTTCGAACTGGCCTATTAATATAAATTTTTCTGGACTTATAAAAATTAGTTCGACATATGCATAAATGTTAGTACTCACAATACGGAAACAAAAATGTTGCCAAGTTAGCTAAATGGGTTTTAATAAAAAGTAGCTTGCTGGTGGAGGGTATTTAAGATTCGGCATAGCCGAATATAGCACTCTTACTTGTTATTCAATTGTACTGCTTTTTTAAATACGATGTACGATTTTGGTTGATTTCAAATCTGGCAAGCCTAGTCATAGCTCCCATACTAGGTCCTCTTACGAAAATCTCTTAAACGCACATTACTCATTACCAAATAAAGCTATTAATACAAAATTTTACACAAATATTAGTTTTGTATACAAAAATTATATTTTAAGATTTTTTCACGATCGGTTCATAATATCGGTCCCATAAAAGGTTCCCTTCCGAAAATCACTTAAACACACATTACTTATTACTAAATTACGATATAGATACAAAATTTTACTGGAATATAGCTTTTATATACAGAAATGTTACTTAAAGATTTTTTACGATCGGTCGCTAATTGGTCATATCTCACATACTAGGTCCTGCCCCGAAAATTTGATTTTCTTAAATCTTTCACACAAATTATTAAATCGCAATTAAAAAAATGTTAATATAAAAGTAGCTGGTATAGGGTATTTAAGATTCGGCTCAGCCGAATATAGCACTGTAACTTGTTTAAGACTATTACTGTTTTAAAAATCAAAATTTTAAGTTTTTTGTTTATTTTTTCATTTCCTTTCATTGTTGGTGAAATTTATTTAATTTTTGTTTATTCTTATTCTACACAAAACAAAATACAACCCTGATCAGCTGCCGACGCGTCAAAAGTTGAAAGTCGCGATAGACGCGTTACAAATTATAGTGTGTAACTTTTAAATGAAAATTCACTATTTCAACTTTTTTGACAGAAGTCTTGACGCGTACAACGCGTGTTGTGTTCTTCCACCTTAATTATTGGTACTTTATTATCATTGCGATAAGTATTGAGTAGTTTGTCGGTGTGAAACAAGTGAAAAAAGTGAGCTTTTTATACCCACCATCAAAAAAGATGGGGTATATTGATTTTATCACTCCGTTTATATCATGTCCGTCCGTCTGTCTGTTAAAAGCACGATAGGGTTCGAAAGGAAAGAGATAGAGAGTTCAAATTTTCCGCAAATATTCCCTATAGGTAAGGTTTGTATTGCAAATGGGTAATATCGGTCCACGATTTCGCATAGCCCCCATACAAATGGCCCCCCGAAAAACAGCTTTAAAAGTCATAAATATAAATGGGATTTTACCCGATGTTTAGGTAAAACCTGGGTAAATACCAGATATATTTCTTTTTTCAATCTTTTTTTGGGTATTTATAAAAAGTTTTAAATATGACTATTTTTCAAAAATTGATAGACATCTCGTAAATTACTTTAAATAAGCAATTTGAGTGTAAGAGTGCTATATTCGGCTATCCACATAAAATTTGCTAGAGAGGATTTTGCTCGTAAGAGACTTACTTATGTCAAATGTCATTGCTTTACTCGTATTTTTAAGAAAGTAATGAGTGTTAAGGTCGCTTTTTGAATTAGACCTTAGGGTAGGGTCAATTATGGACCGATCCACAAAAAATTTGCTAGAGAGATTTTGGCTCGCATGGAACTTTTGTGAGTCGAATTTCATTGCTATACTCGTATTTTTAAGACAGTAATTAACGTTAAAGTCATTTTCTGAAGGGGATCTTATATGGGGGATAGGGTCAATTATTTAGCGATCCGCATAAAATTTAGTGGAGAGATTTTGACTAACATGAAACTTATGTGTGTCTAATTTCATCGCTATATTCGTATTTTTAAGCCAGCAATGAGCGTTACAGTAATTTTTTGAAGGGGACCTTATATGGGGGGTAGGGTCAATTATAGACCGATCCACATAAAATTTAGTGGAGAGATTTTGACGCATGAAACTTATGTGTGTCCAATTTAATCGCTATATTCGTATTTTTAAGCCAGTAATGATGGACCGATCCACATAACATTTAGTGGAGAGATTTTGACACGCATGAAACTTATGTGTGTCCAATTTCATCGCTATATTCGTATTTTTAAGCCAGTAATGAGCATTATAGTAATTTTTTAAAGGGGACCATATATGGGGGTAGGGTCAATTATGGTCTGATCCACAAAAAATTTGATAGACAGAGTATGGATCGCATGGAACTTATGTTTGTCGAATTTCATCGCTATACTCGTGTTTTTAAGCCAGTAATGAACATTATAGTAATTTTTTGAAGTGGACCTTATATGAGGGGTAGGGTCAATTATGGACCGATCCGCATAAAATTTGAAAGAGAGGTTTTGGCTCGTCAGGGACTTACTTATGTTAAATTTCATTGCTATACTCGTTTTTTGAGCGTTAAAGTAATTTTTTGAATGGGACCTTATATGGGGGCAGGGTCAATTATGGACCGATGCACATAAAATTTGGTAGAGATTTTTTGGCTCGTCAGGGATTTACTTATGTCAAATTAAAGTGATTTTCTGAAGGGGATCTTATACGGGGATTTACTTATGTCAAAATACAGAACAGTAGAAAATAAAATACATTAACCACTATTTTCTAAATCAGGTTATTTTTATCACCATCAGTGGTGATAGTGATAACTTTGTCCTTCCGTGTGTAACACCAAGAAATATTCATTTGAGAACCAACAAATTATATATACATATTCTGGGTCCTTATCAAATTCTGAGTCGATTTAGCTATGTAAGTCTGTCATTGTAAAACACGCCCACGATATAACGAAGCAATAGAATTTAAACGAATTCATCCAAAATGTTTTTAATTTTCCTAAATTGTTTGGTATTGAAAATGAGAAAAAACGGTTCACATCAGGAAAAGTTATGAATCGGTTCACATCAGGAAAAGTTATGAAACAAGTAAGAGTGTTATATTCGGCTGTGCCGAATCTTATATACCCACCATCAAATCATTGCCGAAAAGAAATGTTTCTTTATAAATAAACTTTAATATTTAAGAGTTGATGCTTTTGTTATTATCGAAACAATTTATTAGATCTCTGTTAAATTTTACTATCATAATTCGATATTAATATAAACATCAGCGTCATTTTTGGAAGAAGGTCTTTAATGAGGGCTTAAGTATGGACCGTGCTCTTCGGAATTAAATATTATTTTTTAAAAACAAATCGTTTATGTCAAATTTTTTATGGGGGTAGAGTCAATTCTGGACCTATCCTCATCGGTTTATACAACAATTTAATAGCTGTATTCGTATCTTTAATTCAGTCATGAGCTTTAAAGTCATTTTTTAAAGAAAATTCGGGTAAATAATCGACCCTTGCTCATCAAATTCCGTAGAAAGATTTCATTTCCTATAAATTTTTTTTTATGTCGAACTTCATCACTGTTCTCGCATTTTTAACCTGTAATGAGCGTTAAAGTTATTTTCTGATGTGGACCTCATATGGGGGTAGGGTAAATTTTAATTTCCTGAAGGGGACCTTAAATTGGAGGTAGGAACTGTTTTCGACCAATACTAATCGAAGTGGGTTGGAAAATTTCAGTTCCCAAAAAACTTGTTTGTGTCGAATTATATTTAGGGTCTATTATGCACCGATCCTCATAGAATTTGGTCGAGAAATTTTGACTCGAACAGATCTTATTCATGTTGAATTTCATCGCTTTACACGCATTTTTAAGCCAATAATGCGCGTTAAAGTCATTTTATGATGGGGACCTTATATGGGGAGTAGGGTCAATTATGGACCGATCCTCATAACAGTTGGTAGAGAGAGTTTGGTTTGTATAAGACTTGTTTTTGTGCAATTTCCTTGATATACGGGTACTTTTTATCCAATTATGACTGTTAAACCTGTTTTCCGGCAGGGCCACTTGTATGCGAAAACGTGGACCGATATTGCCCTTTTTCAATACAAAACAACTTGCATCAATAAAAAGTATTTTCAGCCCTCTAGCTCTTCCCGTTCGGTCTCTATCGTGTTTTCAACACAGGACATAGCAAGATCGTCTTAGAATCTAATGTGGGTCAAGAATATATATACTTTTCTGGGTCTTAGACTAATATTTTGATGTGTTACAAACGGAGTGACAAAAACAATATACCCCCCATCTTTTTTGATGGTGGGTATAAAAATACTCCGAAAAAATAAAAATTCTGATGTAATTTTTACGAAAACTATGCAATAAAATTCCATGAAAATCATCATACATTCGTTTCTACACGAGAGCTTGATTTGACAGAAATATTACTTTTATACACAGAAACGATACCGTTATTTTTTTCGATCGGTCCATAATTTTGAGCTACGACCAAGGTGACCTTCTTTAGCTAACATTTTGCCTTTATATACATATAGAAACATATATTAATATTAGTGCGAAACGATCGGACCATAATTGATCATAGCTCCCATACAAGGTCCTCTTCCGAAAATCACTTAAACACGCATTATTTATATTACCAAATTACGATATAGATACAAAATTTTCCTGAAATATAGTTTTTATATTCAGAAATGTTACTGTAAGAATTTTTTACGATCGGTCTATAATTGGTCATGCTCCCATACTAGATCCTTTCCCGAAATTCACTTTAACCATATTTAACAAGTTGCATTATCTTTAAAAAAAATATTTTAGTATAAACTTGTTGCACACAAATTTTAATATTTAAAATTCCTTAAATCTTTCACACACATTCATACATGCAAATTATTAAAAATCGCTAAAGCATATCTTAGGGCGCTTACCAAAGAAATGGTATTTTTCTATTAAAAACAAATATTCGATCAAATATAAAAGTAGCTGGTGGAGGGTATTTAAGATTCGGCTCAGCCGAATATAGCACTCTCACTTGTTCCTATTGTTATTTGATCTGTCAAAGTATGCCAAATGTCATTGTGTTTTTTTGCAATTTTCTTCAGCTACGTTATTTTAAATATCAGTTGATATCGACACTACTTAACATTGTTGGTTAATGTTTATAGTTGAAAAAGTGTATTACCTACATTTGTGTCCGAATTTTTTAATATTTATGTATATCTTACGTGATTTTCTTTGCGGTTTTATTTAAAACTGGAAAAATAACGAAATACTGAACAAATACTGAACACTAAATAAAATACAGAACATTTTCACGTTTTTTAGCAAATAATAATTTATACAGAACAGGGCTCTGAAATACAGAACGTCTGGTCACCGTAATTATGGACTGGGGCAGTTTCGGCATTGGGGTACTTTCGCCAATGACGTTATTGATATGAAGCTCTAATTGTACATCACTAGGTTTGATGTATAGGTATCGAATATCAAAATAACTAACTGCCGCAAAGTTTGCCACCTCTAGCTAATAAGCTTATTTAGTGTTTTTGAACTATTTCATTCCATTTGGTAAGTATTTCGTACATAAAATTTTTAAACTTTTAAGACAGCGCTATTAAAAAGTCATTAAATATTATGTATTTTCTTACAAAAATCATAATGTTTTTTGAAGACTAATAGAAAAAAAAAGAAAAACTAAAGAAAGTGCTTTCGGGGTAGATTCAGCTTTTTAATTCCTATAATTATTTTTTGGTTTGTCTATAAAAAATCCTTTAATAGGGTTCGAAATTACAAGCCTAAGACCCAACGCGCTTCTATTGACGAAAATGCGACGGAAAAAGCTATTTCAGATGTTTTGTGTGGCCTTGAGACGCCAACGTCCGCCGCTAGAAAATATAGACTTAATCATCAAACAATTGATCTAAATTCCAACCAGACTGCAAGCAATGATAATTATAAGTCTAAGTTTACTTCGAAGGAAGTGTTTACCAAAAAGGAAAAGCTTGAATTGGTTGAATACATAATGAAATGTGTGAAATGACTTATAAAGCTTTCCAGAAATTAGCTTATGAATATGCCAATCTTAACGAAAAGTCTTTTCCTGAGAAATGGAACATTATGAAAGAAGCAGGCGAAGATTGGCTTTATGGTTTTATGGAGCGAACCCCAACATTAACGCTTCGAAAACCAGAGAAAACCAGCTTAGCAAGACAATATATTTTACGTTTAAAGAAAAGAAATGTGTTCATTTATATTAATTTTCTTCAACTTATAAATAAATAATAAATAAATAATACTAATTTATCATATGTTTTTGGTACGAGTTTTTATCTTAGAACAATAACCAGCGACAAAATTTTTATATCTGTTGAATAAGTACTTAGATATAGAGCTCTAAACAAAAAGTGCCGAATCTGCCCCAGTCTCTCCTAAAATTTAGTGGAGAGATTTTGACTCGTATGAAACTTATGTGTGTCGAATTTCATCGCTATATTCGTATTTTTAGGCCAGTAATGAGCGTTATAGTGATTTTCCGAAGGGGACCTTATAGGGTTAATTATGGATCGATACTCATAAAATTTGGTAGGGAGATTTTGGATCATATGAATTTCATCGCATCTTTGGGGGTCCACTTGTATGGGGCTATCCGAAAACGTGGACCGATATTGTCCATTTTCAATACCAAACAAACCTTATCTATAAAAAATATTTTTGGAAAGTTTCAACCATCTACTTCCGTTCGGACACTATCGTGCCTTTAACAGACAGGCAGACGGATATGGCTAGATCGTCTTAGAATTTAATAAGGACGCAGAATATATATACTTTTATGGGTATATGACCAATTAATGCTGTTCTTTAGTTAAAGAATGGAAATGAGAAACTGACAAAGAAAGTTTTTGCGACATAGTATAAATACATCAGGATAGGACATCGCCGAAGTCTTTATTTGGCAAATGATATGTAGAAATTTTTATTTTTCTTTAAAAAAATAATAAGTGCATTAATTTATGCTGCATAATGTGTTTCTTCTCCACATTATCTGCCTAGTTTATACCCAACTTTTTAGTAAACACCTGGGTATTTACCCATTTTATCGGGTATTTACCTATTGGGTTTTTACCCTTTTCCAATCTTTAATTATTTGTTCTTAGGTCCACTTCGTTTAAAGGCCAAATTTTCTTTGCATACATAACTAATATTGTATAGAAAAAAATTCATATAGCCCAAACTATTTTTTTAATTATTTTCTTAAATAAACTGGCAAAATTATTTTTTGAAAAAATAGAATCATTTATTGTTTAAAATAAAATAATTGTTTTAAAAAGGTTCAAAAATTCGCAATTTATATTTCATATAGAAATTGATATCTATCTTGTGTTTGATTTAGTCATCTAAAGACTTATGCCCCAATTCAAAAAGAAGAAAAAAAAAACAATTTTCAAAATTTTGTATGAAAACTATTCAGTTTTTGTTAGTGTTTTTCATATAATATTTTAAATATTGTTTCTTCATCTTTCTGAATACAGGCCTTAAAATGGATGTCATACTTTAAGTTTTTTGTTTTTTACTACAATAAGCTTTTAAAGCATTTGAATTACAATGAATAATAAGGTTTTTGTTTAAACTATTGATTTTATTTAAATCAACATTTGATTATATTTTAAATAAACTTTTATTAAAAAAAAAAGTGGTTTTATTGAAGAAAGTACGTATTTTGTGTATTACACCCTGTAACAATTTTGAAAAAGTTGATATGCATGTGAAACTAGAGTCAATTTAGAGCAATTCTGCATACTCCGATTTTTATAACCAGCTCTTATATTATTATAAAAGGACTTCAAAGTTTAAAGGACTTACAATTTCAAACGAATATTTTAAATATATATGTATATGTACTGTATGGTACGAATATTAGTATCAAATGAAAGCTGGGAATCTGTAGGAACTATCTATATTATTTATTGAACTCATTTAGAAAAAAATCGAAAAATGAATTAAATTTAAAAATGCTCTCATTTTGAAAACAAAAATGTTTAACTTTTTTTGTAACAAATTTTCTTTAAGCTTCGATATCTTTTTTATTCAGCTTCAATTGATATTAATATATGGGGGCAGGGTCAATTATGGACCGATGCACATAAAATTTGGTAGAGATTTTTTGGCTCGTCAGGGATTTACTTATGTCAAATTAAAGTGATTTTCTGAAGGGGATCTTATACGGGGATTTACTTATGTCAAAATACAGAACAGTAGAAAATAAAATACATTAACCACTATTTTCTAAATCAGGTTATTTTTATCACCATCAGTGGTGATAGTGATAACTTTGTCCTTCCGTGTGTAACACCAAGAAATATTCATTTGAGAACCAACAAATTATATATACATATTCTGGGTCCTTATCAAATTCTGAGTCGATTTAGCTATGTAAGTCTGTCATTGTAAAACACGCCCACGATATAACGAAGCAATAGAATTTAAACGAATTCATCCAAAATGTTTTTAATTTTCCTAAATTGTTTGGTATTGAAAATGAGAAAAAACGGTTCACATCAGGAAAAGTTATGAATCAAAATTTAACAAGTAAGAGTGTTATATTCGGCTGTGCCGAATCTTATATACCCACCATCAAATCATTGCCGAAAAGAAATGTTTCTTTATAAATAAACTTTAATATTTAAGAGTTGATGCTTTTGTTATTATCGAAACAATTTATTAGATCTCTGTTAAATTTTACTATCATAATTCGATATTAATATAAACATCAGCGTCATTTTTGGAAGAAGGTCTTTAATGAGGGCTTAAGTATGGACCGTGCTCTTCGGAATTAAATATTATTTTTTAAAAACAAATCGTTTATGTCAAATTTTTTATGGGGGTAGAGTCAATTCTGGACCTATCCTCATCGGTTTATACAACAATTTAATAGCTGTATTCGTATCTTTAATTCAGTCATGAGCTTTAAAGTCATTTTTTAAAGAAAATTCGGGTAAGTAATCGACCCTTGCTCATCAAATTCCGTAGAAAGATTTCATTTCCTATAAATTTTTTTTTATGTCGAACTTCATCACTGTTCTCGCATTTTTAACCTGTAATGAGCGTTAAAGTTATTTTCTGATGTGGACCTCATATGGGGGTAGGGTAAATTTTAATTTCCTGAAGGGGACCTTAAATTGGAGGTAGGAACTGTTTTCGACCAATACTAATCGAAGTGGGTTGGAAAATTTCAGTTCCCAAAAAACTTGTTTGTGTCGAATTATATTTAGGGTCTATTATGCACCGATCCTCATAGAATTTGGTCGAAAAATTTTGACTCGAACAGATCTTATTCATGTTGAATTTCATCGCTATACACGCATTTTTAAGCCAATAATGCGCGTTAAAGTCATTTTATGATGGGGACCTTATATGGGGAGTAGGGTCAATTATGGACCGATCCTCATAACAGTTGGTAGAGAGAGTTTGGTTTGTATAAGACTTGTTTTTGTGCAATTTCCTTGCTATACGGGTACTTTTTATCCAATTATGACTGTTAAACCTGTTTTCCGGCAGGGCCACTTGTATGCGAAAACGTGGACCGATATTGCCCTTTTTCAATACAAAACAACTTTGCATCAATAAAAAGTATTTTCAGCCCTCTAGCTCTTCCCGTTCGGTCTCTATCGTGTTTTCAACACAGGACATAGCAAGATCGTCTTAGAATCTAATGTGGGTCAAGAATATATATACTTTTCTGGGTCTTAGACTAATATTTTGATGTGTTACAAACGGAGTGACAAAAACAATATACCCCCCATCTTTTTTGATGGTGGGTATAAAAATACTCCGAAAAAATAAAAATTCTGATGTAATTTTTACGAAAACTATGCAATAAAATTCCATGAAAATCATCATACATTCGTTTCTACACGAGAGCTTGATTTGACAGAAATATTACTTTTATACACAGAAACGATACCGTTATTTTTTTCGATCGGTCCATAATTTTGAGCTACGACCAAGGTGCCCTTCTTTAGCTAACATTTTGCCTTTATATACATATAGAAACATATATTAATATTAGTGCGAAACGATCGGACCATAATTGATCATAGCTCCCATACAAGGTCCTCTTCCGAAAATCACTTAAACACGCATTATTTATATTACCAAATTACGATATAGATACAAAATTTTCCTGAAATATAGTTTTTATATTCAGAAATGTTACTGTAAGAATTTTTTACGATCGGTCTATAATTGGTCATGCTCCCATACTAGATCCTTTCCCGAAATTCACTTTAACCATATTTAACAAGTTGCATTATCTTTAAAAAAAATATTTTAGTATAAACTTGTTGCACACAAATTTTAATATTTAAAATTCCTTAAATCTTTCACACACATTCATACATGCAAATTATTAAAAATCGCTAAAGCATATCTTAGGGCGCTTACCAAAGAAATGGTATTTTTCTATTAAAAACAAATATTCGATCAAATATAAAAGTAGCTGGTGGAGGGTATTTAAGATTCGGCTCAGCCGAATATAGCACTCTCACTTGTTCCTATTGTTATTTGATCTGTCAAAGTATGCCAAATGTCATTGTGTTTTTTTGCAATTTTCTTCAGCTACGTTATTTTAAATATCAGTTGATATCGACACTACTTAACATTGTTGGTTAATGTTTATAGTTGAAAAAGTGTATTACCTACATTTGTGTCCGAATTTTTTAATATTTATGTATATCTTACGTGATTTTCTTTGCGGTTTTATTTAAAACTGGAAAAATAACGAAATACTGAACAAATACTGAACACTAAATAAAATACAGAACATTTTCACGTTTTTTAGCAAATAATAATTTATACAGAACAGGGCTCTGAAATACAGAACGTCTGGTCACCGTAATTATGGACCGATCCACATAGGGGAGACTGGGGCAGTTTCGGCATTGGGGTACTTTCGCCAATGACGTTATTGATATGAAGCTCTAATTGTACATCACTAGGTTTGATGTATAGGTATCGAATATCAAAATAACTAACTGCCGCAAAGTTTGCCACCTCTAGCTAATAAGCTTATTTAGTGTTTTTGAACTATTTCATTCCATTTGGTAAGTATTTCGTACATAAAATTTTTAAACTTTTAAGACAGCGCTATTAAAAAGTCATTAAATATTATGTATTTTCTTACAAAAATCATAATGTTTTTTGAAGACTAATAGAAAAAAAAGAAAAACTAAAGAAAGTGCTTTCGGGGTAGATTCAGCTTTTTAATTCCTATAATTATTTTTTGGTTTGTCTATAAAAAATCCTTTAATATGGTTCGAAATTACAAGCCTAAGACCCAACGCGCTTCTATTGACGAAAATGCGACGGAAAAAGCTATTTCAGATGTTTTGTGTGGCCTTGAGACGCCAACGTCCGCCGCTAGAAAATATAGACTTAATCATCAAACAATTGATCTAAATTCCAACCAGACTGCAAGCAATGATAATTATAAGTCTAAGTTTACTTCGAAGGAAGTGTTTACCAAAAAGGAAGAGCTTGAATTGGTTGAATACATAATGAAATGTGTGAAATGACTTATAAAGCTTTCCAGAAATTAGCTTATGAATATGCCAATCTTAACGAAAAGTCTTTTCCTGAGAAATGGAACATTATGAAAGAAGCAGGCGAAGATTGGCTTTATGGTTTTATGGAGCGAACCCCAACATTAACGCTTCGAAAACCAGAGAAAACCAGCTTAGCAAGACAATATATTTTACGTTTAAAGAAAAGAAATGTGTTCATTTATATTAATTTTCTTCAACTTATAAATAAATAATACTAATTTATCATATGTTTTTGGTACGAGTTTTTATCTTAGAACAATAACCAGCGACAAAATTTTTATATCTGTTGAATAAGTACTTAGATATAGAGCTCTAAACAAAAAGTGCCGAATCTGCCCCAGTCTCTCCTAAAATTTAGTGGAGAGATTTTGACTCGTATGAAACTTATGTGTGTCGAATTTCATCGCTATATTCGTATTTTTAGGCCAGTAATGAGCGTTATAGTGATTTTCCGAAGGGGACCTTATAGGGTTAATTATGGACCGATACTCATAAAATTTGGTAGGGAGATTTTGGATCATATGAATTTCATCGCATCTTTGGGGGTCCACTTGTATGGGGCTATCCGAAAACGTGGACCGATATTGTCCATTTTCAATACCAAACAAACCTTATCTATAAAAAATATTTTTGGAAAGTTTCAACCATCTACTTCCGTTCGGACACTATCGTGCCTTTAACAGACAGGCAGACGGATATGGCTAGATCGTCTTAGAATTTAATAAGGACGCAGAATATATATACTTTTATGGGTATATGACCAATTAATGCTGTTCTTTAGTTAAAGAATGGAAATGAGAAACTGACAAAGAAAGTTTTTGCGACATAGTATAAATACATCAGGATAGGACATCGCCGAAGTCTTTATTTGGCAAATGATATGTAGAAATTTTTATTTTTCTTTAAAAAAATAATAAGTGCATTAATTTATGCTGCATAATGTGTTTCTTCTCCACATTATCTGCCTAGTTTATACCCAACTTTTTAGTAAACACCTGGGTATTTACCCATTTTATCGGGTATTTACCTATTGGGTTTTTACCCTTTTCCAATCTTTAATTATTTGTTCTTAGGTCCACTTCGTTTAAAGGCCAAATTTTCTTTGCATGCATAACTAATATTGTATAGAAAAAAATTCATATAGTCCAAACTATTTTTTTAATTATTTTCTTAAATAAACTGGCAAAATTATTTTTTGAAAAAATAGAATCATTTATTGTTTAAAATAAAATAATTGTTTTAAAAAGGTTCAAAAATTCGCAATTTATATTTCATATAGAAATTGATATCTATCTTGTGTTTGATTTAGTCATCTAAAGACTTATGCCCCAATTCAAAAAGAAGAAAAAAAAAAAACAATTTTCAAAATTTTGTATGAAAACTATTCAGTTTTTGTTAGTGTTTTTCATATAATATTTTAAATATTGTTTCTTCATCTTTCTGAATACAGGCCTTAAAATGGATGTCATACTTTAAGTTTTTTGTTTTTTACTACAATAAGCTTTTAAAGCATTTGAATTACAATGAATAATAAGGTTTTTGTTTAAACTATTGATTTTATTTAAATCGACATTTGATTATATTTTAAATAAACTTTTATTTAAAAAAAAAAGTGGTTTTATTGAAGAAAGTACATATTTTGTGTATTACACCCTGTAACAATTTTGAAAAAGTTGATATGCATGTGAAACTAGAGTCAATTTAGAGCAATTCTGCATACTCCGATTTTTATAACCAGCTCTTATATTATTATAAAAGGACTTCAAAGTTTAAAGGACTTACAATTTCAAACGAATAATTTAAATATATATGTATATGTACTGTATGGTACGAATATTAGTATCAAATGAAAGCTGGGAATCTGTAGGAACTATCTATATTATTTATTGAACTCATTTAGAAAAAAATCGAAAAATGAATTAAATTTAAAAATGCTCTCATTTTGAAAACAAAAATGTTTAACTTTTTTTGTAACAAATTTTCTTTAAGCTTCGATATCTTTTTTATTCAGCTTCAATTGATATTAATATTAATACAAAATTTTTTGTTATATATCAGGATTCAGTTGTAGTCCATAAAGTGGCTTAAAAAGAAATTCGGTTATAGTCCTAATTCGCTTATAGTCCATACAAATTTTGCAACTGTAGTTGTGGACTATGTATAAGCGAAAACTACTGTACAAGCGGAAGTTGACTTAGTTCACCTTTTTGGATATGTCGTTCATTGCCCCTGGATTTTGGCGATGTGTTGGCCTAATATGAACTGAACTCGGTTTAGTACCATCCAGTACTCCTGGATGTTTACGTTTCGGGCTTTTCCGGTAAATATCCCACATAGATCTCAGCCCTCCTCTTCGGACAGGACTTGAAGTAAGGCTCCAGTCCAAGGCTTCAACAATGGGACTTGTTCTCTAATCCACTTGGCCTAGTCTGTGCCCTTACAGTCGAATATGAACCAACCGGGCTTAAGTGAGCAACCTACAAATTGGTTTTATAGAGATCTTCTTCAGCTCCACAATCTTATTCAGGACTGCCGTCTGAATCATCCTAAGTTTTTCGTCAGACCACATTTCCGTTGGGAATTTAGGTGGAATGACACCAAGACGGATGATTTCTGCAACATCTATATACGATGGTTGAGAGTGCCTTACTTCCTATTAATTAAAACTAGGAGTTTTAATGGGCACCGGCATGTTTGGTTATTTATTTATATTACGTATGCTGTATATTTTTTATTTTCAGAGGCATGTCTCGTATTTTTGCTCATATCTCCGTTCATCCCAAACGTATGTCTGATAGAATTATTGAAGATTCGGATTTCGCAGATATCTGGGATCTTCTGAAAACTGCTTTCAACATACACTCATCCACCTCCCCCGGGGAATAATTTGACATGGGGTCGAACCAGAGAACCACATAATCTGGTACTAAGGGTGGTCAGTTGCCCGCAGGACTTGTTAAAAGACTGATGCACGGTGTAATCCATAATTTGGGATAAGTTCGGTGCTGTTGTCGAATGACAACAGATTCCACACTGAGGAGTGACTGTGGGACTTAGAGTTGGAAATGAGTTGGTGTTAAATGTATATGATACAGGATGAATTTAGTGGTATTCGGATCTCATCCGCCCGTATACCTAGAGAGAGTCTGCATTATTAGTGTGTCGGATGAATAAGAAGTGTGCAGGGTTGAATGATGATGGATGAAAGTTATCTTATACAAGTGATACCTTAGAATTTTCCTTTCTTTTCCAGGTATGTTCAGTGAAAACTCTCTTCATACCAGTTTTACCACAGTGTGTTCTTTGTGAGAAAGAACAAAGTTCTCGGCTTACTTGATGTATTGGTACTTCTATCTACCGCTTACGTTTCTAGGTGCTGTTGGCGACTCAACAGAGGCCATCTCATCTGCGTGGTTGTAAACGGAAGTGTTTTTGCACCTCGGAAGTTATGCAACGGGGCAGCAGTGGTCAGATATTAGATAGCTCATAGCGGCACAGCCATGTACAAAAATTGCCACCTGCGAGTAAGATACACAATGGGGCGGTGGTGAGTCGGTAAGGATCCAGAATATACATATACACTTTATATGGTCGGAAAATTACATTATAGAAATTACAAACGGAATGAAAGGTATAAAAATGATGGGTCTTTGTTTTATATGCGGAAGTGATTTAAACAAAAATATCTAAACAAAAAGCGAATTAAATCCTAGCAAAAACATGGTAATGACTTGTACTTACTCAACAACTTACTTTACAATGACTACTACATACTGTCTGTATCACTTAGAATGAGTCTAGTAATAACATGCAAATAATATATTATGTAAGTACTTACTTTTCGGCCTTGACATGTTGTTTTCGAACTTTGTTTTTAACACAATCGAAAAAAAAATATTTTTTTGTGAAAACCAATAATAGACGCAGTGGGCAAGAAAACGCAATTTTTTAAGAAACAAAACTATTTACTTAAGTCCCTAATTGCTGGCGGTCATAGTAAGCACTTACCTAACTCCTTATTTGTAAGCGAGCGTGGTAAGTACTTGCGTCCAATGTCATCACCGTGTTAAAATAATGACTTAAAATGCTATTGTGTAAGTAAATTTTAGCATTTTAACCCTTTACTTTTCAATGTAAGCTTTTGCTGGGATATTAATTAATAAGTGTTTTTGCTACATATTTGTGAAAATGCCTATAACTTTGTTATTTGTAGCTCGATATTAATATTGTTACAAAGTTGTATTTGCATTTAAACTAAAAGGTTTTTAACGACAGTTCCGGAAATTTATTAGCGACTAACATTTGGTTGGCAACACTAAAGCGTAAAGTCGATTATTGTAGAGGTGTGTGCCTCCACTAAATGTACCAGAAGTTGTATGCCACAATTATGCGTAATGTGTTGCCGGAATATCCTGTAAATGTCTAGAAGATGATGAATGAGTATAAATAACGCCAGCAATAGGCCAAATGAGTCGGTCTGTAATAAGACTTTATTGATTGCTACCGTTTAATGTATAAGTTGTGTAATTTTATAAAAGTGTTTGTATGTAAAACTGTAAATAAAGAGTTTTTATAATCTTTAAACTGATTTGATTAATTTTTCCGACTCTATCAGTACTTAAGCAATAGCAAAACAAAAGAAAGAACAACAACGCTAAACGAAATAAAATACAAAACTCAATGAAACCAACAGACATCCAAATATACGAAACAAAATACACAACGCAATAAAACCACCAGACGTCCAAATATACGAAACAAAATACACAAAAAACAAAAACCCATAGACATCCAAACGTACATAGTTATAAGCAGTGTTGTTGTTCTTTATTTATTAAAGCATGAAAAAAATTTTCCTTTTCTATGAAATTTTCAGAGGTTGTCTAGGAGTTTTGCTTATATCTCCGTTATTTATGGACGGATTTTGCTGATTTTAAATTGGACACTTCTCTAAAGCATGTTTGACAGAAC
Organism: Lucilia sericata; assembly: GCF_015586225.1. Lineage (NCBI taxonomy): Eukaryota > Metazoa > Arthropoda > Insecta > Diptera > Calliphoridae > Lucilia > Lucilia sericata. The sequence goes on along the minus strand of NW_023994062.1, from coordinate 256,380 downwards.
GGACATATATGTATATATATATATATATATATATATATATATATATATATATATATATATATATATATATATATATATATATATATATATATATATATATATATATATATATATATATATATATATATATTTTATAGGGTCGGAAAATTACATTGTAGAAATTACAAACGGAATGACAAACTTATATGTATATACCCTTCTCACGAAGGTGAAGGAAATACTCAAATAAAAATTGTATTCGCATATAAATAAATAAAACTCGTGAATATACCTTAAATGTTTGTTCACCTTTTCTGGCTATCTAGGAAACATATAGTGAAAAAATGGAGCATAGACTGAAGTAGTCGGATTTATGGCATTTTTCCTCTAATTTTGAAGTCCTCTAAAGACCAATGAAGCTCGGAATTGCCTGACGTTGGGGCTTACCTTAAGATATTTAGAATTACAATTTTTGGAATATGGACGGAGAATTGAAAGGAAAAATTAGCGTGTTAAAATATTATCTTTTTTACATATTAACGACCTAGGAATACGAAAATTGGCATGCATGTATATTGTACGGACCAAGGAAAAGATGAACACTGAACTGGATTTTGATATCCTCTTTTATGGCGGAGAGGTAAAAGAAAAAGGAGATTGTACTTATCACTCTCTGTTAAAACTTCCGGTGCCTTTAACCGAAACTTCTTCTTGTTGCAAATCTGATTAAGAAAGCAAAACTCATTATTTGGGCTGAGACAACTATGGCACCCAGTTACCTTAATTCTGTTAATGAATTATTTAAAACTTTATTACAAATTGATAATCCATTTCGAAGTAAAGTATTACTGCTAGAAAGAGATTTTCCAAAATGTTTATCTGTGGTTCGATATGCTCATTTAACATTCGAGCTGTGAACTTATCATACAGAGATTGATTGCTAAAGATGGGCAATGGGACGCTAAGCACAGAGTTTGGAAAAGATGAAATTCAAGATTCGATTGTCAAAAGTATTTTTGGTGAAAAATGTAAGCCACTTGATATAAGAAAGTACTCTAAATCTGTTATCCTTTACCCTAGAGATGACGAAGTATGCCAAATCAACGATGCTTTATTGCGGAAAGGTGGGAATATATTTGCCTGTAGTATTTTCAAGGTTCGCAGATGACGTCAAAATAAATGTTATTCATGCAGATGGAAAGCAGGGAATGCTTCATAAGGGCAGTTCAGAAGTAATCGCAAAAAATTATAGTGTGTAAATAAATGTTTAAAAGTTTGTTGTTTTGTTATTTGTTTGTTGAATTCATTTGTATTGCATTAAATGACAAAAAAATGAAATTAACTAATAAATATTTATACTATTTCGTTAATTAATTATCATTTGTGTAGTATTTAAATTTATTATCCTTGATTTTGTAAATACACTTTTGGCTTATTTTTCAGCCAAACGGATTCAATTTTTCTTGCCTGGCAGGGACAGGCATAACAGCTAGTATTAGCCCAAATAGACTACACAAGCTGCTTATCAAACATACTTTTTTTATTCGCACACACACTATACAAACATTACTCGTACAAACACCGATTTTTCACGTTTTTGTGGACTTTCAAAGATACAGATCTCAATTTTTCTTAGAAATGTAAATTTTTTGAAAAATTTGTTATTAATGAATATAAACCATACAAATGGTTTGACAAAAATTCAATATGTTTGTGTAAAAATCTAATTTTTTTAATTTTTGTACAAACAAACAGCAAGCATTTGTACAAACACGAAACACCCTCATACACTACACAACAGGCTTGCACAAACGTAAAATATTGGTATGTTTGTCAAGCCGCTTGTGTAGTCTATTTGGGCCTTAATTTTAATTTTCGTCTTTAAAATAATTTACCTTATTAAGAACGGATTAATCCAGCCCGTTACAACGGGATTAATGGCAGCTATAGCTACTTTTTCATTTTGCAGGTGTATAGGAAGTAGTTGGGAAAGTTGAAGCGCACCATACTTAACTCTCATTCTTGAAATAGACGCAGCGAGTTTTGAACGAAATGTCCACAGGAAATCAGCTAAATCTTAAAAAAATTGTGAATTAAATTAGGGTTTAACATTTTTCGAATATTTTTTTTTACAAATGAGTAGTATATATGTATATATATATATATATATATATATATATATATATATATATATATATATATATATATATATACGTGTATGCCAAATTTCATCAAATTATCTTGAAAATTGCGACATGTACTTTGATAACAACGTTTACATGGACACACGGACGGTCGGACGGACATCGTTAAATCAGCTCAGAAAGTGATTCTGAGTCGATCGGTATACTTAAAGGTGGGTATAGTACTAATATTTTAGTGCGTTACAAACATCAGCACAAACGCATAATACCCTTCCCACTATAGTGGTGTAGGGTATAATGAATGTGTGTTTGTTTGTTTGGACTTTATAGACAGTTAAACGGCTGAACCGATTTTTCTGAAATTTTCACTGTCTCTTCCTGTATGTTTCAAAGGAACTATAGGCTACTTTACTTCAAGATTTTAAGTGGGTGACCTGCCACGCCCACATACAAAATAAGTTTTAAAGTCGCATATCTCAGAAACTGCACAAGCTACAGTCCTCAAATTTTGTATGTAAAACTTTGACATCCATATGAACACATGAGAATAAATGGGCAGCCTAGCGATAGTGAGCGTGGCACCTCCCATATAAAGAAAATCTTAAATTAGTATATCTGAGAAAATATAACAGCTAGAGTCCTCATTTTTTTCGGAGGAACTTTAGTATCAAATTGAATGTTTAGGACAAAAATGGGCGGACTAGCAACTTTTAGGCAGTCTTGGTACCTCCCATATGATTTAAGTACAAAAATTCGTGTATCTGGAAAGCTATTAGAGCTAGAACCCTCAATTTTGCACGAAGAACTCAGACATCCAATAGGGGCTTGGCACCTTCCATATAAATTAAATGCAAAAATTCGTATATCTGGGAAACTGTAAGAGCTAGGATTTTCAAAAATCGTAAAGCAAGTTTTTTATACCCTCCACCACCATCAGTGGTGATAGAGGGTATATATAAGTTTGTCATTCCGTGTGTAACACCAAGAAATATTCATCTGAGACCCAACAAAGTATATATATTCCGGGTCCTTATCAAATTCTGATTCGATTTAGATATGTCCGTCTGTCTATCTGTCTGTCTGCGTAAAACACGCTCACGTAAAAACGATGCTAAATAAATTGATGAAATTCGGCCAAAAGATTCACTATTGTCCTAGATAGTTTGGTACTGAAAATGAGCAAAATCGGTTTATATCGAAAAGAGTTATGAATCAGAATTTAAAAAAAAAACTCCGAAAAAATTAAGATTTTTTAACACATTTTAATACAATTTTCACAAAAACTATGCGATATAATTTCATAAAAGTCAGCACACAATTGTTTCCATATGAAAGCTGGATTAAAAATGGGCAGAATCGGTACACATTTTCTTATACCTCCCATACAAATGTACATATTCCCATTAATTGTTAATAACTTCCGGTAGAATGACAATATCCTTACAAACTTTTACAACTAAAAGTTTTAATATCCATAAATTGGATAGTGACAAACTAAAGTTAGTAAAATTTTCCTAAACAAAAAATGTATTTCAATATATTTTGAATATCTTTTATTTTATATCGACAGGGGTTTCTTGTTTATACTTATTTATGATTTTATATTACCAAGGGATTTCAAGGTTGGAAACTGTTATCGCTAAGTTTAACTATAGACCATTCTATAAATAGACTATAGACTAGAATATAGGCTAGACTATAGGCTAGACAATTGACCTGACTATAGACTAGACTGGAAAATTGAGTATAATCTGTCTCCATTCCAGTCTATAGTCTAAGCTTTAATGTAGCCTAGTTTATAGTCTAGACAAGTTAGGGCCAATCTTTAGGTGAAAGATTAGCGATTAAATTAAAATTAATCCTCGAAAGATGTTTTTGAGTACTCAATTAGTGAATTTTGTTTGCAAGTTTAAGCGCCCAATGGAGGTTGTTTAATCTTAAGCACGAAATGCAAAAGTGTAAACAGCTGATGCAAAAAAATTAATAAAATTTTTATAAATATAAACATTAAAATGTTCTATTTATTGATTAGTATAAATTATGGACACTTCAAAATACATTTTTTGTTTTTAATTTAAGTTTTCATTAATTTTCATATTAAATTTGCAATTGTCTTCATCTTTTTTATAAAATATGCATTGTTTTGATAACAAACAGTGAGATTTTCTGTTGTTTTGTATGGCAACACTGCGAAATTTAATCTTGTACTCAAAAACATCAAAGGGGATTAACATAAGATTAAATTTATTTTTAGATTATCTAATCTGATTATTAATTGGCATTTGATTACCATCTCAAAACCCGCTCTTAGAGTGCTATATTCGGCTGTGCCATAAACTGGTTATATAAATCATCAAATTTTAACGATAGATTTAAATTTACCATGACATATCCTTCATTTTCATTACGCCTTAAAATATACCATGGAAAACTAACTAACACTTAAAAGACGTTACATAATGTACCTACTAAATTTAACAAATGTTAAACATAATTTGTATGTGTGTGAATATGGAAATAAATATGTATTACAGAACATTTTATATAATTTTTTTTGTAAAAACTTGTAATCCGATTTTTACGATTTTCGACATTGTTTATCTTAGTACCAAAATCTATATGTCGGACAAAATTATTGATCTGCATTACTAGCCCACAAAGGTATTCTCGGAAATGTGCTTTAATAATAAAGTGTGCTATTTAATCAATAATCGTAACACATACTGTAAATTGTGAAAATCAGACCACATTTATCCTTTACCATACATACAAGGTCACTCTTGGTAAATGTACTTTATGTTCATAATTGTCGTATATAGTATCGACATGATAAAATTTAATGCAACTAATAAATTTTATGAGAAGCTGAAATGTATCTGTCGAAATTTGATAGTGAAACTCTGTAGAATTCGGTCAATAATTGACCCATGCTCCCATAGGGAAAATTTTTCATTATAATGAAGAATTGTTTTACTAAATTAAGTGAGAATGTGCCCATAATTGACCTAAACGCCCATATACAACTACAAACTTATAGCTGGTGCAGTTTATCAATAGTTTTTATTTAATTTCTATAACTATATTATTTCACTGTTTAATTGATTAATGGGCGTAATTAACCAAGTGTCCTTTAATTGCTGCGATAAATCAATTAAAAGCCCAGCAATAAAAAGAACTTCCAAAGAAGAGAAAAATAAGTAGAATATACTTCATGGAAATACTGGAAAAGAGCTGAAGAAGTGATGATTTTAACACAGGCTTCTCATAGGAGGGATGTTCTTTTTATTTGATTCTAATTTCACTACTTCGGAAGTCATTCTCAAGAAGTAATTTTATTGCTAATTTTTTGGAAGTTATTCGGAAATGAAATTGTAGTATTATAGAATACAACTAATTTGACCTAAATAATATTAACATTAATAAGGGTAATATACACATTTAATACAAATGCCCAAAAATAACATTTTTTTATCTCATAAAATGTAAGAACAAAAAATATATTTTCAACATTGAAAAAATATAATTATTTTCGCTTCTTCGGAAGTCTTTAAACATCACTTCCTCAGAAGGTAAAAAAATTCACTTAGTGCTACTTTTGAAGTGGTGATAAATGTTATTCTTTTGGAAGTACTTCGTTTTATTTTTGCTGGGAGAGTATCAGTTAAATGAATTTTCCAATAATTGCACTAAAAACTGGAACATTTCAAAAAATCAATTAAGGGAAAACAACTGTATTTTCCTTGTAATTTTTGATAAATTTTTGGAAATATTTATAAATTTCCTTAATATTTGACTAATTTTAACGCCGGCAAATATATTTTGGATTAGTATAACACTAATCAATATCATTTACATAATTAATTGCGTTATGGCATTATATTTAACCAACATACTTTGAAAAAAGCAAATCAAACGATTTTGTCCATCATTTGGATGACAGAAGGGCATTTCCAAATTGTCTAAATAGTGCTAGCCAATTGGAATATTGTCAAATATTCATAATGCCTAGATTTGAGATTTTTTTCCAAAATATAATCGTTTAAAAACTTTCTGGGATTTTATTTACAAATTTGTAAACGTTAAAGTAGAATTTTTAGACTTTATTTTAAAAGAAATCATAATTAGTTTTCGCTATCAACCTAAAATTACCGAAAATAGCTTTATTTGAGAAAAAAATTTTAAAAATCAACTTATTGTTGGCTTAAAGAAGGGTCGAGCCTGAATACGGTTTTCCTGAATCTTGCCTAAAATTTCACAAGTGTTCACAAAAAACACAAAATTTAATATTTTTAGTATAAAAAATTTTCCCAGCAAGATAAGAATTTCATTCTTTATATTTTAACCCCCTTATTCACAAACAAAATTTTTAAATTATATTTATTTAAATATATATATATATATATATATATATATATATATATATATATATATATATATACGTGTATGCCAAATTTCATCAAATTATCTTGAAAATTGCGACATGTACTTTGATAACAACGTTTACATGGACACACGGACGGTCGGACGGACATCGTTAAATCAGCTCAGAAAGTGATTCTGAGTCGATCGGTATACTTAAAGGTGGGTATAGTACTAATATTTTAGTGCGTTACAAACATCAGCACAAACGCATAATACCCTTCCCACTATAGTGGTGTAGGGTATAATGAATGTGTGTTTGTTTGTTTGGACTTTATAGACAGTTAAACGGCTGAACCGATTTTTCTGAAATTTTCACTGTCTCTTCCTGTATGTTTCAAAGGAACTATAGGCTACTTTACTTCAAGATTTTAAGTGGGTGACCTGCCACGCCCACATACAAAATAAGTTTTAAAGTCGCATATCTCAGAAACTGCACAAGCTACAGTCCTCAAATTTTGTATGTAAAACTTTGACATCCATATGAACACATGAGAATAAATGGGCAGCCTAGCGATAGTGAGCGTGGCACCTCCCATATAAAGAAAATCTTAAATTAGTATATCTGAGAAAATATAACAGCTAGAGTCCTCATTTTTTTCGGAGGAACTTTAGTATCAAATTGAATGTTTAGGACAAAAATGGGCGGACTAGCAACTTTTAGGCAGTCTTGGTACCTCCCATATGATTTAAGTACAAAAATTCGTGTATCTGGAAAGCTATTAGAGCTAGAACCCTCAATTTTGCACGAAGAACTCAGACATCCAATAGGGGCTTGGCACCTTCCATATAAATTAAATGCAAAAATTCGTATATCTGGGAAACTGTAAGAGCTAGGATTTTCAAAAATCGTAAAGCAAGTTTTTTATACCCTCCACCACCATCAGTGGTGATAGAGGGTATATATAAGTTTGTCATTCCGTGTGTAACACCAAGAAATATTCATCTGAGACCCAACAAAGTATATATATTCCGGGTCCTTATCAAATTCTGATTCGATTTAGATATGTCCGTCTGTCTATCTGTCTGTCTGCGTAAAACACGCTCACGTAAAAACGATGCTAAATAAATTGATGAAATTCGGCCAAAAGATTCACTATTGTCCTAGATAGTTTGGTACTGAAAATGAGCAAAATCGGTTTATATCGAAAAGAGTTATGAATCAGAATTTAAAAAAAAAACTCCGAAAAAATTAAGATTTTTTAACACATTTTAATACAATTTTCACAAAAACTATGCGATATAATTTCATAAAAGTCAGCACACAATTGTTTCCATATGAAAGCTGGATTAAAAATGGGCAGAATCGGTACACATTTTCTTATACCTCCCATACAAATGTACATATTCCCATTAATTGTTAATAACTTCCGGTAGAATGACAATATCCTTACAAACTTTTACAACTAAAAGTTTTAATATCCATAAATTGGATAGTGACAAACTAAAGTTAGTAAAATTTTCCTAAACAAAAAATGTATTTCAATATATTTTGAATATCTTTTATTTTATATCGACAGGGGTTTCTTGTTTATACTTATTTATGATTTTATATTACCAAGGGATTTCAAGGTTGGAAACTGTTATCGCTAAGTTTAACTATAGACCATTCTATAAATAGACTATAGACTAGAATATAGGCTAGACTATAGGCTAGACAATTGACCTGACTATAGACTAGACTGGAAAATTGAGTATAATCTGTCTCCATTCCAGTCTATAGTCTAAGCTTTAATGTAGCCTAGTTTATAGTCTAGACAAGTTAGGGCCAATCTTTAGGTGAAAGATTAGCGATTAAATTAAAATTAATCCTCGAAAGATGTTTTTGAGTACTCAATTAGTGAATTTTGTTTGCAAGTTTAAGCGCCCAATGGAGGTTGTTTAATCTTAAGCACGAAATGCAAAAGTGTAAACAGCTGATGCAAAAAAATTAATAAAATTTTTATAAATATAAACATTAAAATGTTCTATTTATTGATTAGTATAAATTATGGACACTTCAAAATACATTTTTTGTTTTTAATTTAAGTTTTCATTAATTTTCATATTAAATTTGCAATTGTCTTCATCTTTTTTATAAAATATGCATTGTTTTGATAACAAACAGTGAGATTTTCTGTTGTTTTGTATGGCAACACTGCGAAATTTAATCTTGTACTCAAAAACATCAAAGGGGATTAACATAAGATTAAATTTATTTTTAGATTATCTAATCTGATTATTAATTGGCATTTGATTACCATCTCAAAACCCGCTCTTAGAGTGCTATATTCGGCTGTGCCATAAACTGGTTATATAAATCATCAAATTTTAACGATAGATTTAAATTTACCATGACATATCCTTCATTTTCATTACGCCTTAAAATATACCATGGAAAACTAACTAACACTTAAAAGACGTTACATAATGTACCTACTAAATTTAACAAATGTTAAACATAATTTGTATGTGTGTGAATATGGAAATAAATATGTATTACAGAACATTTTATATAATTTTTTTTGTAAAAACTTGTAATCCGATTTTTACGATTTTCGACATTGTTTATCTTAGTACCAAAATCTATATGTCGGACAAAATTATTGATCTGCATTACTAGCCCACAAAGGTATTCTCGGAAATGTGCTTTAATAATAAAGTGTGCTATTTAATCAATAATCGTAACACATACTGTAAATTGTGAAAATCAGACCACATTTATCCTTTACCATACATACAAGGTCACTCTTGGTAAATGTACTTTATGTTCATAATTGTCGTATATAGTATCGACATGATAAAATTTAATGCAACTAATAAATTTTATGAGAAGCTGAAATGTATCTGTCGAAATTTGATAGTGAAACTCTGTAGAATTCGGTCAATAATTGACCCATGCTCCCATAGGGAAAATTTTTCATTATAATGAAGAATTGTTTTACTAAATTAAGTGAGAATGTGCCCATAATTGACCTAAACGCCCATATACAACTACAAACTTATAGCTGGTGCAGTTTATCAATAGTTTTTATTTAATTTCTATAACTATATTATTTCACTGTTTAATTGATTAATGGGCGTAATTAACCAAGTGTCCTTTAATTGCTGCGATAAATCAATTAAAAGCCCAGCAATAAAAAGAACTTCCAAAGAAGAGAAAAATAAGTAGAATATACTTCATGGAAATACTGGAAAAGAGCTGAAGAAGTGATGATTTTAACACAGGCTTCTCATAGGAGGGATGTTCTTTTTATTTGATTCTAATTTCACTACTTCGGAAGTCATTCTCAAGAAGTAATTTTATTGCTAATTTTTTGGAAGTTATTCGGAAATGAAATTGTAGTATTATAGAATACAACTAATTTGACCTAAATAATATTAACATTAATAAGGGTAATATACACATTTAATACAAATGCCCAAAAATAACATTTTTTTATCTCATAAAATGTAAGAACAAAAAATATATTTTCAACATTGAAAAAATATAATTATTTTCGCTTCTTCGGAAGTCTTTAAACATCACTTCCTCAGAAGGTAAAAAAATTCACTTAGTGCTACTTTTGAAGTGGTGATAAATGTTATTCTTTTGGAAGTACTTCGTTTTATTTTTGCTGGGAGAGTATCAGTTAAATGAATTTTCCAATAATTGCACTAAAAACTGGAACATTTCAAAAAATCAATTAAGGGAAAACAACTGTATTTTCCTTGTAATTTTTGATAAATTTTTGGAAATATTTATAAATTTCCTTAATATTTGACTAATTTTAACGCCGGCAAATATATTTTGGATTAGTATAACACTAATCAATATCATTTACATAATTAATTGCGTTATGGCATTATATTTAACCAACATACTTTGAAAAAAGCAAATCAAACGATTTTGTCCATCATTTGGATGACAGAAGGGCATTTCCAAATTGTCTAAATAGTGCTAGCCAATTGGAATATTGTCAAATATTCATAATGCCTAGATTTGAGATTTTTTTCCAAAATATAATCGTTTAAAAACTTTCTGGGATTTTATTTACAAATTTGTAAACGTTAAAGTAGAATTTTTAGACTTTATTTTAAAAGAAATCATAATTAGTTTTCGCTATCAACCTAAAATTACCGAAAATAGCTTTATTTGAGAAAAAAATTTTAAAAATCAACTTATTGTTGGCTTAAAGAAGGGTCGAGCCTGAATACGGTTTTCCTGAATCTTGCCTAAAATTTCACAAGTGTTCACAAAAAACACAAAATTTAATATTTTTAGTATAAAAAATTTTCCCAGCAAGATAAGAATTTCATTCTTTATATTTTAACCCCCTTATTCACAAACAAAATTTTTAAATTATAAACGGTTTATAAATTAGATTTTGTATGGAAATTTTGTTTCATAAACCTATTACGTCCTGAAAAATTAACTAAGCCATAAATTATGAAATTAAATATGATTTTCGTAGAAAAGGAGTGAAATTGATTACATTCATGTTTTTGTGAACACTATTGTAACCCTACTAATATATGGAGATTTTCTATTTTCCGCATGGATATATCAGCATTTATTGGAACCAACTTTTGCTTTAATAATAGGTTCAAGTCTCTTTCGCATGTTTTAAATAAAATTCCATAAAAAATATTTGTCAAATTTAACCCATTCTTCATTCATCGTCTTCTAATATTAAATATTATGAATATTTCGGCTTTTTCACTTAAGCACCCGGAAATTTGCAATAGAGAAATTAAATTTTACGTTTAAGCAATGGAAACTCGTATCGTGGTATAAATAAACTATTTCAGATCTGTTGGTCACATTTACAGTTAGTGGGACCCAGCGGAAAGCTCCAACTAAAGACATACTAAAAATGCACTAAAGTTTTGGAGTAGGATTTTTATTGATATGTGTTTAGTTTCATGGAGAAGAGTTAGGAATTTAAAAAAAATAGAAGGAATATTGAAAACAATCCCCTATGTTGACACTTCAAGGGGTTCTTACCTGCCAATTCCTTAAATCCTTTAGTGTAAACCACACTAAACCTTCATTATGTAGGACGATGACCTAAAACAAAAGATTTTTATAACCATCTTATATATTGAGGACCACTATATTAACTGTTTGAATTGTCCTCAACAATAAACAAGGTGGAATCGAACAAAAAATGTTTCAAATAAGCACAAATATACCAAAATAATGAGATTTTCAATGCTCCATAGCCTAAAAAAGCATTAGGTGACGATAAATAAAGATTGAGCTAAAATTAACACATATTTTTAATCAAATTTTATTAAAACAAGTAAGAAATTATAGTCGGGCGAGGCCGACCATATAATACCCTACACCTGTTACAAAAATGAAATGTGATTTTGTTTTCATAATAAAGCATTGTAGTTGAATTGTACCTTGCCTCAGATATACTTAAGCCATTTACTGTTGAATAAAATTTTGTACATTTAAGTGAAATTTTGAAGGGGGCTTTGTATAGGTGCTATGGTCAAATGAGACCCTATAATTATAAAATTCATGAGAGTCATCAAGGCTAGTATAGCACTTGGTTTTGCAGCTTTTTGTTGAGATACGAGTATATTAAACATAATTATGAATTTAAAAGCTCTATTCGTCGGGTTAGGGGCTAGGTGAAATAATGGACCGATGTTAATAATTTTTAGTAGGCTTTGTCTGCGGTACCATAGAAGATCATGTGCCATTCAATTTCATTGAATTATCTTCAAAATTGCGACCTGTAGTTTGATTACAAGGTTTACAAGCCCTATTCAGGGGTTCAGTTGTATGGGGGCTAGGTGAAATAATGGACCGATGTTAACCATTTTCAACAGGCTTTGTCTCCGGTGCCATAGAAGATCATGTACCAAATTTCATTGAATTACCTTCAAAATTGCGACCTGTAGTTTGATTACAAGGTTTACATGGACGGACGGACATAGCTAAATCGACTCAAATCAAATGATTCTAAGCCGATTGGTATACTTTAAGGTGGGTATAGGACCAATATTATTGTGCGTTACAAACATCAGCACAAACCCAATATACCCTCCCCACTAAAGTGGTGTAGGGTATAAGCATGCAGAAGAGTCTTAAACCTATCAAAAGTTGGCTACAATAAATGCTGATATATCCATGCGGAAAATAGATAATGTCCATATATCAGTAGGGTTACAATTAGGGTTGCCAAATTCCGATTCGCAAAAAGCTGGACATTGGGTTTTAAAAAGCTGGACAAAACAAAAAAAGCTGGACATAAAAAAATACTGAGAAGATGTTAATTTTGGTTTTGTGTAAATCATTTTACAGTGATACACCAAAAAAATGCAGGGGTTATCATATACCAATTCCATTTTGTTATAGTCCATAGAGTACGAATATATTTTTAGTTTTCCCCGATCACTTCGTTAACTTAGTTTTTAAGAGCAAAAGATGTGAAAAAGCGCCATTTTTTAGGTTTAAAATTTTAAAAATCATAAGTACGTAATTTGTACGTAAAGAAATTGACTATCGCTCGCAATAATATTTATTACGACATCAACTGTTCAAGTGTTGAGACATGTTGTCAGTGATGATAGAAGAGGGAAATCATAACTTAGTTGTATAACAAATGTACAAACAGTGTTGGCTAACATGATTTGACAAATATAACATAAAAGTTATTGCCCAAGTTATTATATAAAAAAATCATATTTAGCTGGACAAATTAAATTTTAGCTTAGAAACTGGACAAGCATCAAAAATGCTGGACAATCCAGCCAAGTCCAGCCAGGCTGGCAACCCTAGTTACAATAGTGTTCACAAAAACATGATTACATTTTTCACTCCTTTTCTACGAAAATCAAATTTAATTTCATAATTTATGGCTTAGTTAAATTTTCAGGACGTAATATATTTAAAATATCTTGCTGGAAAACATTTTTATACTAAAAATATTAAAATTTTGTGTTTTTGTGAACAGTTGTGGAAGTCACTGTATAAAGAAAACTTACCACAAGCTTGAAGGAAGATTTTCGAGCATAGATAATACACATAGATAGCCAACTCAAGCTTTACCACGAAAAAAAGAGCTTTCTCTCTTCACACTTACATGTTCTGTGTGAATTCAACACAAAGCTACAACAACAAATATTCAATATTTCAGGTCCAAAATTTGCACAAAAAAACGGTTCGGACACAATTTTTATAACACAAACACACATTATTTATTTTTTTACAATTGTTATAATATATTTTCTTTATCGAAATCTTTTTAATTTTCACAAACCAAAAAATTATTTTTTCAATTGTTTGACATTTAATTTTTTGTTTTTCTAATTTCAAATTGAAGGTGCAGAGTAGTATTTCTTAGTAGTAAACAAATTTATGATAATCCATGAAATTAAAGAATTTTACATTTTAACAAATATAGAATGCATGAAAATTATTATCATGCTTTTATAAATGCAATCTACAATTTAAAATGTATTAATTTAAGAAAATTAATGCAATAAAAACATTGTAATATTATTTCGACCGATTTTATACAACTATGTGGGCATTGTATGTGTGGTAAAAAGCTTTTATACACTAACACTTCTAAAGAAAATCTTACTAATACATATTTAGAGTTAGGTTTTTTTGACTGCTGAGTTAGGTTTTTTCCGGGAGAGTTGACCTTCTACGGCAATATTCTATGTGTTCGAGTATTTATTCTTAATTTATTTGACTTTATTTGAATTTTCTTTTCAGCTTTTGTTTGTTGTTTGAAAATTTTTAATTCATGTAAATTATTTTTGAAGTTTTTTTCAAACTGAATTAAAATAATAAAAAATGATATTGTAACAATATCGTTTTCTGTAATAAAATATGATATCATAATCGCCCTTATAAGGCAATACCGTTGTCGCTATCATATCGTTTTTTGGTTTATTGGGTTAGTGCTACTTTTGAAGTGGTGAAGTGGCTAAATCCGTACCTCCAATTTTGCATAGATGTGCTCGTAATCCTGTGTGTCCACTCAGAATACGTACCATCATACTAACTTCAGACTTGCTCGTTTTGAGGAGATTTTTTGTCTTGCTCTTATCAGGGTCACCCCATAGGATCTTCGCGGTTCTACCCACTGTTTCATTATTTCAAGAGGCCTTATGGGATTCTCTCACCCATATTTTTAGTTCAGCTTTTGTTGCGTCGAATGGTTTCGCGTTTGTGAGGTTAACTGCCTCGCTCCCTACCCTTTAAAGCTATTATATTCGCCCTTTTGACTACTCCCGAGTGGGCTGGTACCCATATGATATAAACCTAATCTCTGGGAGAGCATTCAGTTAAAGCTTTCTTACAATCCAATACTGTCTTAGATTTAGTTCTATCGCCTAATATCGCCTTAATTGCCTTCTGGCTATCGGTAAATATATTAAGCGCTGTGGGCACCATATTTCCCCCATTTTAGAGCCATCCGTGTAACAACGGATTCTTAATGGTATTTGCTCTAATGTTCCGCTTGACCACGACATTCTATCTGGGATCAGCGTTTCAAAGTTTTCGACATATTCTGTATCTGGTATACGATCAGGCACGTCCGATGATTGTGTATAAACTTCCAATGTATCCACTATACATTGATGACGTGTCCTATAACCGCTTTTGGCCAGTTCGGCTGTAAGCGCCGCCTCATATCTTAAATATGTTTCAATGGGTGGAATATCTAGCAACGTTTCCAGAGCCTTGGTTGAAGTAGTACACATGGCACCACTTATACACAAGCAGCATGTACGCTGAACTCCCTGTAGTAGTTTGATATTGCACTTTTTGAGTCCACCAGATTATTGAAGCATAAGCTAGAATTGGTCTAATTACACTTTTATAAAGCCAATTTGTTATAGTAGGACTAAGACCCCATTTCATGCCTATAATTCTCCTACATATCGCCCAGCACCGATGTGCCTTGTTGATCCTATCCTCAATGTGGTGTCTCCATTTTAATTTCCGGTCGAGGATTACACCTAAGTACTTAACTTTGTCTGTCACTGGTATCTTCTTGCCCAGTCTCCTTAGCTCTTCTACACAAGTAATTTGGATTCTTTCCCTTTAAAATTATTACGACATCGTCTGCATAGCAGACAGGTCTAAGTCCTTTCTCAGTTAGGGTCCTTAGGAGGCTATTAATCGTGGTAACCCAGAGTAAAGGTGACAAAATGCCACCCTGTGGTATACCGCGAAATACCTTTTTTCTAATAGTTATATCGTACATCTCGCAGCTTATCCATCTGCTCCTTAGCATGTGGTTGATCCAGTTACGGAGCACCCGGTCAACATAAAACTGGTCTAGGAATTGGATAAGAGTATCAGTGTGCACGTTATTGAAGGCGCCTTCGATGGCAATGCATACCGCCAGTGTATATAGTTTGCTATCAACGGATGCACCTATGTAGTGGACAACTGAGTTTAAAGCGGTTTCCTTAACCGTCTTGTCTATACCCGAGCAAAATTACGTACATCAATACCCAACATACCCGGGTATGTCATACAATTTATATGGCTATTTCATCTTTTTATACATTTCTAGTGTATAATTCAGATAATTATTAAAACTAATTTAATAAAACGTCTGTATATATAAATTAAATAGTTTTTGATCATAAACTATTAAATTTAAGCAATTTCTTTTAAAGTTTTCTTATTGCTTTCCTATTAACAAAAATATCATATGCAAAAAACCTAAAGAAAAACGCCTTCATAACGTATAATGTACATTATGCAGAATTTGACTTTGTAAAATTTTGACTTCAAGAAGCTATTACTCAGAGACCGGGAAAGATAATTGAACAAAACTTTTTATATATTATTTATTAAGGTGTATAAAATCGATTAGCATTAATGAAATTGTTTTTGCTGTCGTAAGTAGGGAAGTTTTTAGCAAAAAAAGATTGCTAAGTCATGGTCAAAAATTAAAATTTTGAAATTTAAACTTAAATATTTTTGTTTATATGAGAATAATATTATTATAATCAGCATAATTTTACTTTACCAAGTCATATACAATAAAAAATGTATTTCATCAAAATCGGCCCATATTTGTTAATGTTACATGGTCCACAATTATATCACATTCAAATTTATGAATAAAGACACATGACTCTGTATTTGGAAGTTGGAAATTTACGTGATTTAATCCAGAAACCTTGTTGCGAATCGTCCAAGGTTCCTGGATTAAAGCTATATGTATCTTACCTGTGTTAATTTTAGCCATCAGAGCGTTGGTAGCCATCTGGCTCCGATGGAGGTTTATTTGGATAACCTCAATCATTGTCATCCATTTAAACTGTCTTCCAGCGAGTTAGTGATCACATCCCAGCTCGTTGGATTTGACTCCTCCGGGTAACCTGAAGTGGCTATTGATGCAAAGGGTACCATTGATGGCACTGCGGTGTCCTTATCAGGCATAGTAAGAGCAGTCTTTTTAATCGACATTTTCCTAATTTTGGACAGCACTGCTGTTCTGTCTTTTGGCGAGTGAGTGATTTCCTCCTCGCTTTTAGGATTTGACTCCTCAAAATTACCAGTACTTGCTAATGATGCTTTGGGTACCGTCTTAGGTATTTTAGAGTCCTTATCGGGGCCGGTTTTGATATCCCTTTTAATCGGCGCCTCCCCAATTTTGGAAAGGGCAGCTGCACCTTCTTTTGGCGAGTTAGTGGTAGCTTCCACGCATTTAGGATTTGACTCCTTAACGTTATCAGTAGTTGCTACTGATGCTGTGGTCTTAGGTATTTTAGTGTCCTTTTCGAGGCTTATTGTAACAGCCCTTCGAATCTGCACCTTCCCAATTTTGAATATGACAGCTTTAGAGGCGAAGTAAGCCCTACCTTTATTCTTGGCTAGACTAGCCATAGATTGCTGGTCGATATCTATTACAAATAAAGTTCCCTCAGGTTATTCTTTCCTGTAAAAGACATCCCATTTTTCCACGGCCAGCTCAGCATTTTGACCACCAAGGATTTCCAGTATACGTTCATTAGCCAGTTTACTGCCCCATCCTTTTATGTAGACAGTAGACTTTAAGAGCACCGGAACTCGCTCTTCTTTGTCAGTCCCAGCTTAGCGCCGTCCCAGGGAGCACAGTGGGGCAGAATGGAAATTTTTTGGAAATAAATCTGGCATTTCTAAACGGCTGATCCGATCGGGATAAAATTTGGCGTGAGCGTAGCCAAGGAGTATTCGAGTTTAAGTTTTGAAGATGAACCCTGCAGATGCCCCAGGGACGGCGCTGTGGCGGCTCAAAGTAGGGTACCTACGACATGTAAAATTTTTAAACTCGTGCAATTTTTTTGTTTTTCACCCAAATACAAAGATTTTTATATTTTGTGAAAGCGCTCGACGAGATCTTGAAAAAACATGCTTGGACATACTACTTATCTCTTATAATATCCGAGTTATAGGCATTTAAAAATTTAGTGATACAAAATTTACCATACCTTGGTCCGCCTTTTTTTGAATACCGGGCGTAATTTTGGACCAAATGGACTCAATTTTTTCTTGTTAGTTAGACAACAAAATTTCCAATAATATACAAAAAATTTCAGATCAATATTGTTTACAGATCCAAAAATATACGTTTTTTAATTTAAAAATTCAAAAAATTTTAGATTTTTGGCGTTTTTTTGCCAAAAATGTGTCTTAACTCTTTTATTAATAAAATAAAATTTTTATTAAGAACATATAACAATTTTATAGTTTTCTAAAAGGTATCTTTACGCAGAACGCTTTGGCGTAAAAAACTAGTCCTATTTTTTGAAAATGTTGCCACTGCGTCCTTCCGAATATGACCTATTTTTTATCAAAACTTCAACTTTGGGCGACATGTTCTAAAATCCCAAAGCTGGGATCAGAAAACTGAAAGCAGTTTTGGAAACCTCAATATGTTTTCTATTTACTCCAAAAGTATTTTCCCAGCCCTGAAAGAAATGTGGACCCTATGGGCAAAAAAGTAAAAAATCCCATTTTTGGGATTTTCATTCCTATTTTTGGGAATTGCGGGATGCCCTTTGACCTTTTCAATTTTTTTTTTGCATATTCTTATTTGAAATGACAAATTTAATAAGCGTTGAAAATTTCATTGAGTTTTGTTCATAAATAAAGATTTTGTCATACATTACATATTTGTTTAATTTCTAAAACTATGATTTATATCAAAATTTTAATAGGATCGCAGATAGCTACAACAATTTAGTCCATATGTATCCCTTAATATCATTTTTTAGTTAGATATGGAAATTCTCGACCCTTTACAAAAAATTTCAAGCCAATATCTCAATTACATTCAAAAATATGTTCATTTAAACCTGTGTCCTTTAATTTCATCTTTTTCATATTTTAGTATTAAGTATGACAGCACATATTTAAATCTTATATTTACCTATTTTCTATTTGTTTGCTTATCCTTATAATGCTTATGCTTAAATTTTCAAAAATTTATAACTATTTTTTACCTAAATTTTTCAACAGATCATTTCGTTCTGTTTCGTTTATGATCATGTAGGTAAAAATATACAGGTAATGATAATTTCGATTCATTCACTAATAAGAAATATCAATGACTGAATTACAGGTTATAGTAATATAGTCCTAAATGTTAATAGGTAGACAATTCGTAATTTTTTACTTTGGAATACCTGTATCGGAAATGACAAGAATTGGTATATAAGTAAACTTCTCAGATTTTAAGTACCATATTTAATAAATCTACAATGAAGATTACATTAAAGTACGAAGAGTTGTGTTCCGTTTTATGGAGTATATCTTCAAAAGGGCCAGAAAGAATTGAAGACATTTCAAATTATATAAAAACTACATATAGTAGAAAAGTAGACAAAACAGGCATATAAAAAATTGAAAACTTTTTAAAACTTTTTGATGTAAAAAGTAAGTCTGTGGATGGAAATCAAAAGAAATTTCGATTAAAATTTTGTAGTTGGATGGAAACTACTACGGAAATCTCAACTTACAACACATCAATAGGAGCGCCTTGCAAGTCATACGAAGACTTATGTTCAAGGTCAAAAAAAAAGAGGGTCACACAAAAACTTTTTTCAATCTCAAATGAGGAAATTGCTGATACATTTAACGAAATGCTGAAAAAGGAAAACCAACATATGGATGTCGTACATATTGCAACTATTCTTCCTAATGCATCACCAAAACGACTTAAGCGAATTGTGGAAAGTATACCAACTCCAACATCATAATCAAATTTTACTGAAGAGGAAGCAATAGCGCTAATGTTGGAACTGGGTCTCAGTCGAAATAAGTACCAAATATTAAGGAAAGCTCTGCATGAAAAAGGACACAATATATTACCATCATACAAGGCGATCCAGGAAAAAAAAACAAACTATCCTACTAAATCAACAAAAAATAATGAAGAATTGAAAGAACTGAGAGCTGCGGAAAAAAGCATAATCCAAGATGAATTTAAAGTTCAGATGGGATTAAACATCGACAAACCACTTTCAAGTTGCGGTAGTACAAATGACGGTAATACGTCGAGAAGGTTTTTTCGTGATTTTGAAATTACTTCAAAAATAACTGGAATCGACAAGGAGTTGCTTCGAAGAGTTAAAACTATTTTAATGGCACTGAATAGTAAACATAAAATTAATGAAAATCGATTTGGGGAATACACATCTGAAATTTCTAAATTACTTGTATCTCTGTATCCATGGAGGGAACTAACACCAACAGTACACAAATTATTGTGTCATGGTCAAATAATAATTGAATCGAATATTCTTCCACTTGGAGAGTTAACAGAAGAAGCCCAGGAAGCGAGGAATCGAGATTTTAAGCATGTTCAACTTTTCAGCTCAAGAAAATGCTCCAGGCAATCACAGAATGAAGATATTTTTAATAGTTTACTTCTATCTTCTGATCCTGTTCTTTCAACTATGCGAAAAAGATGGATTTGTTATGAAACTCTATCATCTCAAAACGAGGAAGATTTAAAGGACTTATATTACCTTCTGGATATGTATACCGATATGACAGATTATTTTATAGAAAATAAGTAGTGTTAAGAATTAACTATATAAGTAGGTTGTAAGAATTAATTGTATTATGTTTAAGATAAACAGTTCAAATAAAAAAAGCTATTATACTAACTGATGATATTGTATTAAATTGTGTTTTATATTTCGGTGGGCGGGAAAGGTAATTTGTGTGGGGTGATTTAGGTGTTGTTGTGCGTGGCTCATAATAAAATTATAATTTTTTTATTTTATATACAATACTATAATAAAATAATTAACTAAATAATTTTTAAAAATTGTCCAAATATTTTATTCAACACCAAATGTATGTTCTGTCATACTTAATACTAAAATATGAAAAAGATGAAATTAAAGGACACAGGTTTAAATGAACATATTTTTGAATGTAATTGAGATATTGGCTTGAAATTTTTTGTAAAGGGTCGAGAATTTCCATATCTAACTAAAAAATGATATTAAGGGATACATATGGACTAAATTGTTGTAGCTATCTGCGATCCTATTAAAATTTTTATATAAATCATAGTTTTAGAAATTAAACAAATATGTAATATATGACAAAATCTTTATTTATGAACAAAACTCAATGATATTTTCAACACTTGTTGAATTTGTCATTTCAAATAAGAATATGCAAAAAAAAAATTGAAAAGGTCAAAGGGCATCCCGCAATTCCCAAAAATAGGAATGAAAATCCCAAAAATGGGATTTTTTACATTTTTGCCCATAGGGTCCACATTTCTTTCAGGGCTGGGAAAATACTTTTGGAGTAAATAGAAAACATATTGAGGTTTCCAAAACTGCTTTCAGTTTTCTGATCCCAGCTTTGGGATTTTAGAACATGTCGCCCAAAGTTGAAGTTTGATAAAAAATAGGTCATATTCGGAAGGACGCAGTGGCAACATTTTCAAAAAATAGGACAAGTTTTTTACGCCAAAGCGTTCTGCGTAAAGATACCTTTTAGAAAACTATAAAATTGTTATATGTTCTTAATAAAAATTTTATTTTATTAATAAAAGAGTTAAGACACATTTTTGGCAAAAAAAACGCCAAAAATCTAAAATTTTTTGAATTTTTAAATTAAAAAACGTATATTTTTGGATCTGTAAACAATATTGATCTGAAATTTTTTGTATATTATTGGAAATTTTGTTGTCTAACTAACAAGAAAAAATTGAGTCCATTTGGTCCAAAATTACGCCCGGTATTCAAAAAAAGGCGGACCAAGGTATGGTAAATTTTGTATCACTAAATTTTTAAATGCCTATAACTCGGATATTATAAGAGATAAGTAGTATGTCCAAGCATGTTTTTTCAAGATCTCGTCGCTTTCACAAAAATATAAAAATCTTTGTATTTGGGTGAAAAACAAAAAAATGGCACGAGTTTAAAAATTTTACATGTCGTAGGTACCCTACTTTGAGCCGCCACAGCGCCGTCCCTGGGGCATCTGCAGGGTTCATCTTCAAAACTTAAACTCGAATACTCCTTGGCTACGCTCACGCCAAATTTTATCCCGATCGGATCAGCCGTTTAGAAATGCCAGATTTATTTCCAAAAAATTTCCATTCTGCCCCACTGTGGGGAGGAGGGATACTTTCCACCCAGTTCTTTAGGGTGCTAACACATTGGTGAGATACCAACCTCATCAACATCACGCCCATGCTGAACTCGCAGCTCACGCTCTCTATTGGTTGTTTGCCCTTTGAAGCGATTGCATGGTCCACTATCTTATTGTTCACCAGATCTTCTACTTTACTCTGTTGGTCTATTGGAATTTTGCCTGTCGGATTACCGGCATCGTAAACTGCATAGCAGAGATCGTCCCGGTGACTTCTTCTGGTAATTTTGACGTAAGAAGGCTGCTCTTTTCATTTTCTACTGTCTAGCCTCTCTTTCCTTGCTTTTCGGGGCTTCTTTTGAGATACCCTTCGAGGTTGATTTCGCCGACGTGATCGTCTTCGGAATATCTATCTTGGTGTTGTCACCCTTACTCAATTGATTCTGACTTGAGGCTCATTTGAGTGAAGTATGGCTTGGCTTCGACTGTGTATTAGAAGACGGGGAGCTCTTTTTCTTTTTAGGTTTATTCTCAGTTGTCAACTCTTCGGGAGACCTGATACTCTTTGCCTCAGATCTTGTGAGAGAGTCCGGTTTTTCTTTTGGAGTGTCTTTGGATTGACTAACTATGATATCCTGAAGCATCTTTTTCAACTTCCTCCTCTGTGCTCCAGGTAGTCTTTTTTTAGTAATAGGTTGTTTAGCTATGCTATCACTCACCTGTTTCACCATTTGCTCTACTTCATCCTTTTTGGGATTTGCTATAATGGTGTTGTTATTTTCATCTGAGGATTCAGAGTCGGAACCCTCACCTATATTTAAAGGCTGAGGTAGCTTAGAGCTCTCTCCGAGTACATACTTCTCTTTCACCCCTATGTTTTTGCCAATGGCATGCTATACACTTGACGCATTGTCCGCCACGGAGGCCAAGTTACCCACCTCCGTAGCAGTATTTTGCTTACGATTGCAGGATGACAACGGCACGTCACTCGCGAGTGGACCAACACTTGCCACCGGTACTGGGTTATTTAGGCCCTGCACCGTAACTTTCATCTTTTTATTTTTATTTTCCATGTTGTTTTTTTCCAGTTTTTTGGTCCGCGGGGAATATAATATTGCCAGGTGGTGGACAATCTGCCCTCCCTCAGCTTGAGTTAAACTAAAACTGGGGGAGGACAGATGGTCCCTCACCACCCCCTTTCCGCCACCCGGGGACGCGCTCGATAGGATAAACGGGAAAACTCTCCAGAGCAAAATTTTATAAGGATCCACAATATTCATATAGGAAATTATTTAATTTAGATTTTAAGAAATCAACTTTATGCATTAAATATTTATTTCGTTTAATATCTTGAAAATGAAGTGATGTCGAATTTTTATTCACAAGTCTTGAAAGAATTAGTCCATAAAATTTTGTGGTCAAGAGTAGTTCCATGTTGTAGAAATAAACACTTAAAGTTAAAATTTCTCAAAAACCTGATTGAAACCAACTAGTTTTTTTACATATTCTGAATATTATGAGGGCGGCTTACAAATGAGAAAGTCAATTCTACTAATGTAAGCTGTATACACTTGTTTGATGATTATAGTCCATATTTAATTGTTGTGCTATTTATAAGTAAAGTCGCAATGTTTTGAAACCAAATTTATACAATTTTACAAATTTTGCAGTTTTTTGGATAGAACATTTGCGGCTCTTCGGTATATAAAAATGAAAAAAGCGTCGTTTGATGTACATATATCTCCAAAATGTGCTCTAGAAATTATAGCTGTGGGAGAAGCTTAAATATTGGAAAAATAAACATGAAAGTTTTATAGTTTCGCGAAGCACACTAACAGCGTAACTTCAATATACCTAAAACATCGCGTGATCGAAATACTTTTAAATTTTACATGTTGAAATCATAAAGCCGCGATAAAATATTAGCATGCAAAGATTTTAGAGTGAATACAAAAAAATTGCAAATTTTTAATTTTTTACATTAGCAAATTTCCGCATTATAAACAAATTTAAATTCTGAATTTTATCAGTAATCAATCTTTATACCGATGGAGCACACCTAAGCCGCTAATTTAAATTGGGGACATTATACATCAACCGGTAGCTGACAATGATGCTTATATGAAAATCAATAAGCCGTTTGAAAAAATGTACATGTAAATATATAATTTCTTTACAACATTTAAATTAACCGGACTGGTTTTCATTTTAACGATTTTTTGGATTAATAATTCATTTAAATTTAGAAATGAAAAAAGTAGTTAATTGTAGATAAGAAGGGATATGCTTACTACAATAGAAATTTCATCAAAATTTCTCTTTAGCCGAAAACGCGGTGTTTCTTGAGTTACAAAATAATTCGACGAAGCACAAGTAAACCGCTAATTAAAATTGGTAACACTTAACTTATTTTCTGTTTGTCTAAAAATAGACATTTGATATCGTGTGCACAAAAAAAGGAAAAAAAGTAACTGTTTTATGTTTGTTTGTTTCTTTATTTTGATTTTTTTAGACTTTACATACAAAGTAAGTCATTAATAAAGTACTTAATGGTAATCATTGTAAGCAAAGATTTTGCTTACTTAAATATTTCTTTTGTTTAATATATTGAAAATTAAGTGATGACGAATTTTTATTCACAAGACTTGAATGAATACGTCCATAAAATTTAGTGGTCGAGAGTAGTTCCATGTTGGAGAAATAAACACTCAAATTTAAAATTTCTCAAAAATGTGATTGAAACCAAGTAGTTTTTTTACAACTTTTTGATATTATGAGGGCGGCTTACAACTTAGAAAGTCAATTTTACTAATGTAAGCTGTATAGACTTGTTGAATGTCTATAGTCAATATTTAATTGTTGTGCCATTTATAAGTAAAGAATTACGTGGTCGCAATGTTTTGAAACCAAATTTATACAAATTTACAAAATTTGCAGTTTTTTGGATAGAATATTTGCGGCTCTTCGGTTATGCAAAATGTATAAACGAGAAAAAGTAGACATTTTAATTACGCGTCGTTTAATGTATATCTCCAATGTGCTCTAGAAGGTATTACTGCAGGAGAAGCTAACTTCAATATACCCAAAATATCGCGTGATCGAAATACTTTTAAATTTTACATGTTGAAATCATAAAATATTGCAAATTTTTAATTTTTTACTTTAGCGAATTTCCGCATTATAAACAAATTTTAAATTCTGAATTTTATCAGTAATTAATCTTTATATTGAAAGAATTGGTTTGCATCAAACAAATTTAATCAAGACCTTTCGTGGACTGAATACGCGGGGTTTCTTTCACAACATAAATCGGTGAAGCACACCTAAGCCGCTAATTTAGATTGGGGCATTATAAATCAACTGGTAGCTGACAATGATGCTTATATGAAAATCAATAAGCCGTTTGAAAAAATGCACGTTTTTGCATTAAAAAAGTATAAAAAAGTTCATTCATGTAAATATTAGGGTTGTCAATTATTCGTGTTTAAAATGATTCGAATAAAAATGTACTATATTTTTTATATTCGAGTAGTCGATTAAATTTTAAAAATTATTCGATTATTCGAACGAATAACGAATAAAAGTTTTTATTCGAATAATTTAATAAAATATAAATAAAATTTGCAAAACACCTTCAAAATCTTAAAATAAAACGGTTTTCGTACATACACTTATAAATCAGTAACTTAGCTGAATCTCAACCTATTCAACGGATTTAAAAGTGGAAGCTGAGGCCTTTATAATGATATATACGATGTTTAGCTACCTGTTTTGCAGACATTTTTACAAACTGTTTTATATAAGAAAATCGTACTATTTATTAATGTATTAGAAACAGGCCACTATCGGGCCCGTTGTGCGTTGCTTTTCATGGATGAAAAAGGTTTTTTTTGTAAAAGAACAACATAGTGTCGACTGAATGTATTATCTTTCAATGTTCTGAAACTCAGTTTCCTGGCCGTAATTCCTAAAATTTCCAAATCAGTGTTCGAGAGAAATGTTCCGCTTGATCAAGACATTCTATCTGGGCTCAGTGTTTCAAAGTTTCTGACATATTCTGTGTCTAGCATGCGATCAGGCGATGATTGTTTATAGCTTTCCAATGTGTCCAGTATACATTGATGACGTGTCCTATAACTGATTTTGAACATTTCACCTAAAGTTATGAACTCCCTATTGTAGTTATATATTACACTTTTTGTCCAAAGAAGTCAACCCGATTATTGAACCATAAGCTAGAATTAGTCTAATTACACTTTAATAAAACAAATGTTTTATAGTAGGACTAAGACCCCATTTTATGCCTATAGTTCTCCTACATATCGCCCAGGAAACAGGGTTCAGTATATTTAGAAATTGTTGTCTTTCTTGTAAAAAGACAGATACTGAAAGAACCATATTAATTAATGTTTATCTGTTTCACTTATTGCAAACATTAAAAAAATTGAAGAATATCACTTTTAAAACTAGAACCATTTTATTTTTAACATTGCAAAACAAAAATTTTTATAAACTGCAAAATGTAGTAAAAGTTTTGTTTCAATTATAACATATCTTTATATTTAGATTTGTTTTACAAAATATTAACATAATTTCAATGCTATGTATAATAAAATATTCGTAAAATGTAACATTCAAATATTATTCGAATATTCGATTAATCGACAAAAATTGTTCGAATTATTCTTTATTCTAAATTGGAAATTTTTTATTCGTTCGAAGAAAAACACATTTTTTTCCTCGATTAATCGAATAATTTTTATTCGAATGACAACCCTAGTAAATATATAATTTCTTTACAAAATTTAAATTAGCCGGACTGGTTTTCATTTTAACGGTTTTTTGGATTAATAACTCATTTAAATTTAGAAATAAAAAAGCAGTTAATTGTAGATAAGAAGGGATATGCTAAATACAATAGAAATTTCATCAAAATTTCTCTTTAGCCGAAAACGCGGTGTTTCTTTAGTTACAAGATAATTCGACGAAGCACACCTAAACCGCTAATTAAAATTGGTAACACCTAACATTAATCGGTAGCTGGCAATTATGCTTATACCAAAATCGATAAGCCGTTAGAAAAAAGTACGATTTTGTATTAAATGCATTGAAAAAAGTTCGGTCATGTGTATGAAATTTATTTCCAAACTTTAATAGATTTTCATTTTAACGGTTTTTATATTATTTATTCATTTAAATTCAGAAATGGAAGCATAAGATAATTATAAACAAGCAGTTATTGGCTAACCACAAAAATATTTGCATCAAAGTTTCTCGTGTGCAGGAAACGCAGTGTTTTACTTTTAACTTGTGAAGCACACCCTTCCCGCTAATTAAAATTAATAAAATTATATTATTTTAGGTTGCTATCTTTAAGCCGTTTGAAAAAATACAACCATTTTGGAATTAAAAAAAAATGCATTCTAATATATGCATAAATAAATTAAAACCTCATAATTTTTAATCTACCACACATAAATGCATAATTTTTTTAGTTATTGATTGTAAATTAACGTATTAATTCGTCATGTTAAATAGTCTATAACATATGTGTAC
Organism: Lucilia sericata; assembly: GCF_015586225.1. NCBI lineage: Eukaryota > Metazoa > Arthropoda > Insecta > Diptera > Calliphoridae > Lucilia > Lucilia sericata. The sequence continues at coordinate 228,723 of NW_023994062.1, read as the reverse complement.
TTAGTTTTATAAAAAAATATTTTTTTAAGTGGTTGAAAAAACTCTTAAAAAGCGAATTTATCCACGAATATTTAAAATATTTGTGTTAAATTAATTTGTATTTTGGGTCCTTCGTTGTGGGTTATATCCACGCTTAATTTTTGAGTTTCAGGTAAAAACGTAATTTTGGGAATTTTTTTAAACTGTTAACTTTAAACCTAACTTCTAAGATGTTAGACAATGTCCACACAAAATATCGTTGATGTGCTATAAAAAAAATGTAATAATTTTTGTAATCTGTTCTTGTATCTCTACAAAAATCGGCAAAAATTGTATAACTCCCTCATAATAATCATAGACCATAAGTCTAAATGATACAGCTGATGTAATAATAGGGCATAATTTGAGCCTAGCCCCCATACAAAGTCCCCTTCGGAAATTACTCGACAATTGGTATACTTTAAGGTGAGTGTAGGACCAATCGCTTTGGGAGTTACAAACATTAGCACAATCGTATAATACCTTCCTATATCTATCCAAAAAGGTATATATTTTATACCTTGTTGAAAATATAATTTTCTCTAGATGATAGGATTTAATAGAAATGTTAAAAAGATATAATTTTAGTGGCCAAATTTTCGAAGGAATTAAAAAAGTCCAATTATTTACGCAATTTCAAACTTTTCAATCGATTTCCGGTACGGGTTTTTGTTATCCGTTTGGGATTTAACAACAGTTTTAAACACTAATGAACAAAATAAAATCAATAAGGGTTTTCATATAAACGTTCAAAAGCCTCGCTAACTGTGCAATGTGTGCATTTTCGGAATCACGTTGAATTTGTTACAAATTGTATGGGATTTTACTTCCAAAACATTGATACATTTGATCGCCTATTTGAACTTATAATTTTAAACTAAATTTTGTTTTCTGAATAATACTGATAGCCATTTGTGCAAATGTGCAAGTTTGCACTCGTGTTTCATGAATCCCCTTAATATTTTTGAACACCTCTAGTATTCATGCCAAAAATTACGTTTTCTCAAATTTCGAATCTGAGGTCAGATTCGGATTCAACGCTGCTCAATCCTTTGGAAACGTCTAACTTGGTCTCAAGGTTCCGACTTTTTTCATATTTTGTCGGCATTTGGAATCCACATTTTAACATATATGTGTATATATACATACCTTTTATGTTCGATTTCTCATATAAAACATGTTGTTGTTTAGCCTCTTCAGCACTTCGCTGTTGGAATGCCCTTTCATGTAGTTCATACAGCATAAGCCACACTAAATTTTCGTTTTTAGAATACTAAATGAAATAAAAAAAGAACTGAATAATTACATCATGTAAGTAAGTAAGTATTAAATAATTTTGTTTTTTTAATTTCAATACCCAAAAAACGATTTTCAAATAAAGTAAAAAATATTTTTTTAATTTGTGAAAAATAAAATAATTCGGGTTGTTAAATGCGATAAAATTGTGTAAAATAAAATAAAAAGTTAGAGTCCTACACTCGGCTGAGCTGAATCTTAAATACCCTCCACCAGTTACTTTTATATTAATACTTTTTTAATATTTTTAGAAATAAGGTTTCTCATGTCTTAAATAGAAAAAACCCACGATTTAAACAGCTTAAATCTGTTACAATTGACCGATCGTAAAAAAATCTTTAAGTAACATTTCAGTATATAAAAGCTATATTTCAGTCAAATTTTGTATCTATATAGCGTAATTTAGTAATAAGTAATGAGTGTTTAAGTGATTTTCGAAAGGGAACCTTGTATGGGAAGGTGATTATGAACCGATAGTGAAAAAATCTTAAAATATAATTTTTGTATACAAAACTAATAGTTATGCAAAATTGTGTATCAATAGCTTTATTTGGTAATGAGTAATGTGATTTTAAGAGATTTTGCTTGTATGGGAGCAATATTTGTGCTAAATGTATCGATATCAATGTAAAGTAATGAGTTATGTCCGTTTAAGTGATTTTCGGAAGGAAAACTTTTGTGGGAGCTTTGACCAAATATGAACCGACCCTGAAAAAATTTTGAAATAACATTACTGTATACAAAAATAGTATTTATGACAAAATTTATCACTATTTGGTAATGAGTTGTGTGCTTTTAAGTGTTTTTATGAAGGGGCCTTGTATGAGAGCCATGACCAATTAAGGACCGATCGAAAAAAATTTTACAGTAACATTTCTGTACATAAGAGCAATACTTGTACCAAATTTTATATGAATATCTTAATTTAGTAATGAGTTATGTGCCTTAAAGTGATTTTCGGGAGGGGACCTTGTATGGGAGCTATATCCAATTATGGACCGATCCAGAAATTTTTTCTCTAAGTGAATTCTATTGACATATAATTTTAATTTGTAAAATTTTGTAAATATATCAACATTCTGAAGGAAGTTATTAACAATAAACTCATTTTCCGGGAATATGTACTTTTGTATGGGAGGTATAAGAAAATGTGGACCGATTTCGCCAATTTTAAACAGGAATAAAAAAACAAATGTATGATGATTTTCATTGAATCATATTGCATAGTTTTCGTGAAAATTACATCAGAATGTGTAAAAAATGCTTATTTTTTTCGGAGTTGTTTTAAATTTTGATTCATAACTTTTCCCGATGTGAACCGATTTTATCAAACTGCCTAGGCCCTAGGACAATAGCCAAATTTCAATAATTTATTTCACTTCGTTTTCGCAGTCTAACTTCTATATATTCTTTGGCAGACGGCTTTATAATGACATACAAATATGATTTTTATGTAACCTGGAGAAACACCATTATACCAAAGTCCCAAAAAGGATGAAGTAAAGCAAATGGTGAAAGAGGTGAGTGATAACATACCTAAACTACCAATTACTAAGAAAAGACAATCTGGAGCACAGATGAGGAAGATGAAAAAGATGCTTCAGGAAATCATAGTTAGTCAATCCCAAAACAAAATATTAATTTTTAAAAACAAAATATTTTTATCCAATTTTTTAACTATGAACATATATGAGAGGTAGCGTCAATTATGGACTGTTTGTCGTAAAAATTGGTAGAAAGATTTCGCATAACACTTATTCGTTTCGAATTTCATTACTGTTGTATTTTTAATTCAGTCATAAGCGTAAAAGTTATTATCTGAAGGGGAATTTATATGGGGCAGGGACAATTATGTATCGATACCCATAATATTATGTACATAGATATTGTTTTGTTGGCTATGGTCAGTTGTAGACCAATCCTCATAAAATTCAAAATAAAGAATTATAATAAAATACTTTTTTCGGAGTTTTTTAAATTTTGATTCATAACTCTTTCCGATTTTTGCTCATTTTCAGTACCAAACTGCCCAGGACAATAGTGAATCTTTTGGCCGAATTTCATTAATTTATTTAGCATCGTTTATACGTGAGCGGACATAGCTAAATCGACTCAGAATTTGATAAGGACCCGGAATATATATAAAAAACTTCCTTTGCGATTTTTGAAAATTCTAGCTCTTACAGTTTGCCAGATATACTAATTTTTGCGTTTAGTTTATATGGAAGGTGCCAAGCCCCTATTGAATGTCAGAGTTCTTCGTGCAAAATTGAGGATTCTATCTCTAATAGCTTGCCAGATACACGAATTTTTGTACTTAATTCATATGGGAGGTACCAAGACTGCCTAAAAGTTGCTAGTCCGCCCATTTTTGTCCTAAACATTCAATTTGATACTAAAGATCCTCCGAAAAAAATGAGGACTCTAGCTGTTATATTTTCTCTGATATACTAATTTAAGATTTTCTTTATATGGGAGGTGCCACGCCCACTGTAGCTAGGCTGCTAATTTCATTGCCATGTATTCATATGGATGTTGAAGTTGTCCATACAAAATTTGAGTTTCTAAGTTAAGCGACTCTTAATACTTATTTTGTAAATGGGCGTGGCACGTCACCCACTTAAAATTTTGAAGTAAAAAGTAGCATATAGTTCCTTCCAGACGTACAGTAAAATCACATATAGATCCGTATAGGAGGTACCAAAACCTCCTTATGAAAGTCCACCCATTTTTTCATAAATATTCACGTGGATGTTAAAGGTCTTTGTGAAAAATTAAGGTTAATATTCTATATCCAATAGTTTCCCAGATCAACGAATTTTAATATATAACTCATATGGGAGGTACCAAGCCCCCTTTTGCTAGTCCGCCCATTTTTTGTCCTAAACATTCAATTTGATACTAAAGTTCTCCGAAAAAAATGAGGATTCTAGTTGTTATATTTTCTCAGATATACTAATTTAAGATTTTCTTTATATGGGAGGTGCCACGCCCACTATATCTAGGCTGCCCATTTTATTCTCATATGGATGTCAAAGTTTTGCATACAAAACTTGAGGACTGTAGCTCTTGCAGTTTCTGAGATATGCGACTTTTAAAACTTATTTTGTATGTGGGCGTGGCACGTCGCCCACTTAAACTCTTGAAGTAAAAAGTAGCATATAGTTCCTTTGAGACATACAGGAAGAGACTGTGAAAATTTCAGAAAAATCGGTTCAGCCGTTTAGCTGTCTATAAAGTCCAAACAAACAAACACACATTAATTTTTTTATATATATAGATGGGGGTGCTACGCCCCCTATTGTTAGTCCTCCAATTTTTCCATCAAATAATCATATGAATGTCAAAATTGTCCATAAAAAAATTGCGGACTCTAGTTGTACCATGTTCCGAGATATTCGACTTTTAAAGCAGTAGGCGTGGCACCCCTCCCACTTGCAATTTCAAAATAAAAAGTAGCCTATAGTTCCTTCCAGATATAGGGGAACATACACTGAAAATTTCAAGAAGATCGCTTCAGTGGTTTAACCTCCTATAAGGTACAAACAAACAAATAAACAAACATACATTGATTTTTATATATATAGATGGGTATGGTACGCCCCCTATTGTTAGTAATCCAATTTTTGCACCAAATAATGATATGGGTGTCAAAATTGTCCATAAAAAATTTTTCCGAGATATTCGACTTTTGAAGAAGTGAGCGTGGCACCCCTCCCACTTGCAATTTCAAAAAAAAAGTAGCCTACAGTTCCTTCCAGATATAGGGGAACATACACTGTACCCAAAGCACCATTAGCAAGTACTGGTAATGTTGAAGAGCCAAATCCTAAAAGCGAGGAGGGAACCACTTACTCGCCAGAAGACAGAGTAGAAGTGCTTTTCAAAATTGTAAAGGTGTCGATTAAAAAGACTGCTCTTGCTATGCCTGATAAGGACACCGTAGTGCCATCAATGGTACCCACTGCATCAATAGACACTTCAGGCTACCCGGAGGAGTCAAATCTAAAGAGCGAGGAGGTAAAAACCAACTTGCTGGAAGACAGTTTAATTGATGACAGTGATTGAAGTTATTCAAATAAACCTCCATCGGAGCGAGACGGTTACCAACGCTCTGATGGCTGAAATTAACACAGGTAAAATACATAAAGCTTTAATTCAGGAACCTTGGACAATTCGCAACAAGGTTTCTGGATTAAATCACGTAAATTTCCTATTTTTCTACGCTGATACAGGGTCTTGACCGAGAACATGTATCTTATGTCACAAGAACTTATGTTTTCTCCTCTCAACAGGAGTATCCACATCGGATGCAACGGTACTGAAGCAAGGTCGTGGCAATATATACCTTGCATCAGTTTACCCGCCCTTTGATTCTCCGACACTACCACCAACGTTGGATCTGATGAAACTGATTGAAGAGACACAAGGGAAAAATACAGGTGACAAGCCCTTATGGATTTCCTTAATACTAAAGACTTGATCACTTTGAACTTAGGTAATCAAGCTACCTTTGTCAATAGAATCAGAGAAAAAGTATTAGATAAAACTATGTTCAGAAGAGCATATAAACGAAATTCAGGATTGGAGAGTTTCGGACGAGCACTCTGACCATCGGTACATAAGATTCAAAATACTAAGACCACCGCCAAAGCCGACAAAATTTCGGAATTAGTCTAAAACTAATTGGACAATGTTCGGGACCTTACTAAAGAACCGTTTAGGTCAGGACACTTTTCACTCTAGGACACTCGAAAAAAGAGGATATAGACGCCAAAGTAGAAACGTTCACAAGTGGCCTAGTTGAAACGTTCGAGGACAGCTGCCATCTCCTAGAGCGGAGATCTGCCCAGGAGAAACCCTGGGAAGATCCGGAACCTTGGGAAGACTCTTCTCAAACTATTTAACCGGGCCCGGCGTAAAGAGACCGCAGTGTACTGGGATGAGTATCGTAGTAAACTTGGTGAATATAAGAAAATTGTTCGAAAAGCCAAACGAGACTCCTGGAAATTTTTCTGTGAACATGTAGATAGCAGGGATTTGAAAAACTACTAACTGCAGTCGCAATTTACTAAATATTTTACTAAATCTAGTTTTAGGCTAAAAAATAAGTAACTTGTTAACATTTTTAATCACAAACTAATTGAATACAGTCAACTGTGCGCACACGCTGCTGCAATAACTAGCAAGTGACTTTGTTTTTCTTCAGCAGCCACACAAACAAGTAGCAGCCATGTTAAGTTTTTTCAAATCAACCGAACTGAACACGACGACTGAATAGTGCAAACATTTTTGAGTAAGCTGCTTGCGTATTGTTTAGTTCTTGGTTTCGTTTTCTTACTATGCACGTAATAAACTTAGTAGAATGAAGTGTTTTTTTTAGTGTTTAGATTTTACAATGCACAGTGGGGCAGAATCGAAATTTTTTGGAAATAAATCTGGCATTTCTAAACGGCTGATCCGATCGGGATAAAATTTGGCGTGAGCGTAGCCAAGGAGTATTCGAGTTTAAGTTTTGAAGATGAAGTTCAGCAGATGCCCCAGGGACGGCGCTGTGGCGGCTCAAAGTAGGGTACCTACGACATGTAAAATTTTTAAACTCGTGCCATTTTTTTGTTTTTCACCCAAATACAAGCGCTCGACGAGATCTTGAAAAAACATGCTAGGACATACTAATTATCTCTTATAATATCCGAGTTATAGGCATTTAAAAATTTAGTGATACAAAATTTACCATACCTTGGTCCGCCTTTTTTTGAATACCGGGTGTAATTTTGGACCAAATGGACTCAATTTTTCTTGTTAGTTAGAAAACAAAATTTCCAATAATATACAAAAAATTTCAGATCAATATCATTTAGAGATCCAAAAATATACGTTTTTTAATTTAAAAATTCAAAAAATTTTAGATTTTTGCCGTTTTTTTTTTTTTTGCCAAAAATTTGTCTTAACTCTTTTATTAATAAAATAAAATTTTCTTTAAGAACATATAACAATTTTATAGTTTTCTAAAAGGTATCTTTACGCAGAACGCTTTGGCGTAAAAAACTTGTCCTATTTTTTGAAAATGTTGCCACTGCGTCCTTCCGAATATGACCTATTTTTTATCAAAACTTCAACTTTGGGCGACATGTTCTAAAATCCCAAAGCTGGGATCAGAAAACTGAAAGCAGTTTTGGAAACCTCAATATGTTTTCAATTTACTCCAAAAGTATTTTCCCAGCCCTGAAAGAAATGTGGACCCTATGGGCAAAAAAGTAAAAATCCCATTTTTGGGATTTTCATTCCTATTTTTGGGAATTGCGGGATGCCCTTTTCAATTTTTCTTTTGCATTTTCTTATTTGAAATGACAAATTTAACAAGCGTTGAAAATTTCATTGAGTTTTGTTCATAAATAAAGATTTAGAATAGGGTCACAGATATCTACAACAATTTAGACCATATTTATCCCTTAATATCTTTTTTAGTTAGATATGGAAATTCTCGATTCTTTACAAAAATTTTCAAGCCAATATCTCAATTACATTCAAAAATATGTTCATTTAAACCTGTATCCTTTAATTTCATATTTTTCATATTTTAGTATTAAATATGACAGAACATATTTAAATCTTATATTTAGCTATTTTCTATTTGTTTGCTTATCCTTATAATTGAAAGGTCCTATTATGCTTAAATTTTTAGAAATTTATAACTGTTTTTTAACTAAATTTTTTCGACAGATCAATTCGTTCTGTTTCGTTTATGATCATGTAGGTAAAAATATACAGGTAATGATAATGTGACTGAATTACAGGTTATAGTAATATAGTCCTAAATGTTAATAGGTACACAATTCGTAATTTTTTACTTTGGAATACCTGTATCGGAAATGACAAGAATTGGTATATAAGTAAACTTCTCAGATTTTAAGTACCATATTTAATAAATCTACAATGAAGATTACATTAAAGTATGAAGAGTTGTGTTCCGTTTTATGGAGTGTATCTTCAAAAGGCCCAGAAAGAATTGAAGACATTTCAAATTATATAAAAACTACATATAGTAGAAAAGTAGACAAAACAGGCATATCAAAATTGAAAACTTTTTAAAACTTTTTGATGTAAAAAGTAAGTCTGTGGATGGAAATCAAAAGAAATTTCGATTAAAATTTTGTAGTTGGATGGAAACTACTACGGAAATCTCAACTTACAACACATCAACAGGAGCGCCTTGCAAGTCATACGAAGACTTATGTTCAAGGTCAAAAAAAAAGAGGGTCACACAAAACCTTTTTTCAATCTCAAATGATGAAAAAGGAAAACCAAATGCATCACCAAAACGACTTAAGCGAATTGTGGAAAGTATACCAACTCCAACATCACAATCAAATAATACTGAAGAGGAAGCAATAGCGCTTATGTTGGAACTGGGTCTCAGTCGAAATAAGTACCAAATATTAAGGAAAGCTCTGCATGAAAAAGGACACAATATATTACCATCATACAAGGCGATCCAGGAAAAAAAAAACTATCCTACCATCACCTATTGCTGTTAATGATGTGGAAGCTTGTATTGATATATCATCTTTGCTCGAAAACACAGCATCAAGAATTGTGTCAGACTTTTCAGAAGACCAACTAAGGAAAATTCATAACTGTGATGTTGTCTTAATGTGTAAGTGGGGATGTGACGGTTTATCAGCACTTCCAGAATACAAACAAGCTTGTGGAAGTCGGACATAGCAGACTACAAAAGTGTATTTATGTCATCATTAGTGCCATTACGAATTCGTTCATATTCCCTTAATCCATCATCGTCAAGCATCGGAAATTCATTTGAAGATATATGGATCAATACAACTCCGGGTTTAAAAAATTTTTGTAGACCCATTGGATTTGAATATATAAAGGAGTCAAAGAAAACAACAAAAGATTTAGTGGAATATTTAAAAGATGAAATAAATGCACTGGAGCCCATTTGCATAAAAATAAAGGAATTCTCTATTAACGTATCATATCAGCTAAGCTTAACAATGATTGATGGAAAGGTCAGCAATGCCATAACAGAAACTTTTTCCTTCTGGAGATGCTCAATATGTAATGAGAAAAAGTCGCAATTCTCAAATATAAACAAAAGCAGAAGTATTAATGAAGAAGTCCTGTCTTTCGGAATTTCACCACTTCATGCCAGAATACGATTTTTGGATTACTTTTTACACGACCCGCATACGACCTCAAATATAGAAGTGTGCCAGAGAATCTTACTAAATCAACAAAAAATAATGAAGAATTGAAAGAACTGAGAGCTGCGGAAAAAAGCAGAATCCAAGAAGAATTTAAAGTTCAGACGGGATTAAACATCGACAAACCACTTCCAAGTTGCGGTAGTACAAATGACGGTAATACGGCTAGAAGGTTTTTTCGTGATTTTGAAATTACTTCAAAAATAACTGGAATCGACAAGGAGTTGCTTCGAAGAGTTAACACTATTTTAATGGCACTGAATAGTAAACATAAAATTAATGGAAATCGATTTGGGGAATATACATCTGAAATTTCTAAATTACTTGTATATCTGTATCCATGGAGGCAACTAACACCAACAGTACACAAAGTATTGTGTCATGGTCAAATAATAATTGAATCGAATATTCTTCCACTTGGAGAGTTAACAGAAGATGCCCAGGAAGCGAGGAATCGAGATTTTAAGCATGTTCAACTATTCAGCTCAAGAAAATGCTCCAGGCAATCACAGAATGAAGATATTTTTAATAGTTTACTTCTATCTTCTGATCCTGTTCTTTCAACTATGCGAAAAAGATGGATTTGTTATGAAACTATATCATCTCAAAACAAGGAAGATTTAAAGGACTTATATTACCTTCTGGATATGTATAACGATATGACAGATTATTTTATAGAAAATAAGTAGTGTTAGGAATTAACTATATAAGTAGGTTGTAAGAATTAATTGTATTATGTTTAAGATAAACAGTTCAAATAAAAAAAGGTATTATACTAACTGATGATATTGTATTAAATTGTGTTTTATATTTCGGTGGGCGGGAAAGGTGGTTTGTGTGGGGTGATTTAGGTGTTGTTGTGCGTGGCTCATAATAAAATTATAATTTTTTTATTGTATATACAATGTTATAGTCTTTAATAAAATAATTAACTAAATAATTTTTAAAAATTGTCCAAATATTTTATTCAACACCAAATGTATGTTCTGTCATACTTAATACTAAAATATGAAAAAGATGAAATTAAAGAACACAGGTTTAAATGAACATATTTTTGAATGTAATTGAGATATTGGCTTGAAATTTTTTAAAGGGTCGAGAATTTCCATATCTAACTAAAAAATGATATTAAGGGATAAATATGGACTAAATTGTTGTAGCTATCTGCGACCCTATTAAAATTTTGATATAAATCATAGTTTTAGAAATTAAACAAATATGTAATATATGACAAAATCTTTATTTATGAACAAAACTCAATGAAATTTTCAACGCTTGTTAAATTTGTCATTTCAAATAAGAAAATGCAAAAAAAAATTGAAAAGGTCAAAGGGCATCCCGCAATTCCCAATAATAGGAATGAAAATCCCAAAGATGGGATTTTTACTTTTTTGCCCATAGGGTCCACATTTCTTTCAGGGCTGGGAAAACACTTTTGGATTAAATAGAAAAAATATTGAGGTTTCCAAAACTGCTTTCAGTTTTCTGATCCCAGCTTTGGGATTTTAGAACATGTCGCCCAAATTTGAAGTTTTGATAAAAAATAGGTCATATTCGGAAGGACGCAGTTATTATAAGAGATAAGTAGTATGTCCAAGCATGTTTTTTCAAGATCTCGTCGAGCGCTTTCAGAAAATATAAAAATCTTTGTATTTGTAGTTGAATATTCACATTTTAAATGTATTTTTTATATTTTGTGTTTAAATAATAAATTTTTTATTTTTTAATTTCGTTTGACATTGTTTTAAAATGTTTACAAATATTGTAATTGAACAGAGGGGTGCCACGCCCACTTCTTCAAAAGTCGAGTATCTCGGACCTATGTGTCTGGCCTACTATCCATAGTACTGGTGCAAATTTTATCCAAATCGATTTTTCACTTGACACGAGATTGTGATTCTGTTAAATTGGGATTATAGTACATTAAGCGGTACCTCTGTCATCAAGAACCTATGCATTGTCAAAAACATAAGCTCTAAATATCTATAAAAATTTACTTAAATACGATAAAAGAAAAAAGAAATACCCTCCACCAGCTAGTTTTATACTAATACTTTTCTAATTGATCAAATATTTGTAGAAATAATTTTTCTCATGTCTTAAATAGAAAAATTCCAAGATTTATACAGCTTAAATCTGTTACAATTCCGAGATTTATTGAACATTACAAACGCCATTTTCTTTTATATTTTTATAGCGCCCTAAGATATGCTTTAGCGATACTTAGGAATTTTGCATGTAAGCATGTGTGTGAAAGATTTAAGGATTTTCAAAATACATATACAGTTAGCAACATTAATTATCCGGGATAGAAAAAGAAAATTTTTTGCATAGACTTAATTGTTTTTGGATCAACTTACATTTTTCTTCATCGTTTAACCGTGAAATTAAATAACATGAAATCTTTCTCTGTTCTTTGTTTTCTCCTTGAATTATTTAGTTTTTATATAAATATGTAAATTCCCATTTATTAATTAATCAAAATATGTATTAAAAAACCGGCAAAAATTGGTACTCAATTAACCGGGAAAATTGATTATACAGAATGCTTCCGGTCCCGACCATCACGGAAAATCGAGGTCCCACTGTATATAATTTTGTTCTACACAAATTCGTAATGCAACTAGTTAAATCCGGTTAAAGTGCTTTTATGGGCAAGACCTAGTATGGGAGATATGACCAATTATAGACCGATCGTAAAAAATTCTTTAAGCAAAATTTCTGTACATAAAAGCTATATTTCAGTCAAATTTTGTATCTACATACATATATCGTAATTTAGTAATAAGTAATGTGTGTTTAAGTGATTTTCTGAAGGAAACCTTGTATGGGACCAACCGTACCCATGTTATCAACCGATCGTGAACAAATTTGGTAATGAGTAATGTGCGTTTAAGAGATTTTCGTAAAAGGACCTTGTATGGGAGCTATGACCAATTATGTATATAAAGACAAAATTTCAAAATTCTGTATCTATATCATTATTTGGCAATGAATATTGTGCATTTAAGTGATTTTCTAGAGGGGACTAGTATGAGAGCTATGACCAAATATGGACCGATCGTATATGGACCGATTTATAGTGTAATTTATGTATATAAGAGCAATATTTGTGCTAAATGTATGGATATCAATATTTGGTAATGAGTTATGTGCCTTTAAGTGCTTTTCTGAAAGGGACCTTGTATGGGAGCTACGATCAATTATGGACCGATAGGAAAACAGTTTCACAGTAATATTGTGTGTATATGAGCAATACGTGTGCCAAACTTTATAAGGATATCTTAATTTAGTAATGTGTTATGTGCGTTTAAGTGATTTTCGGGAGGGGACCTTGTGTGGGAGCTATGACCAATTATGGACCGATCTTAATTTAGTAATTAATTATGTGCGTTTAAGTGATTTTCGGGAGGGACCTTGTATGGGAGCCAGAGATTAAAATTACTAATATATTATTAACCAAAGCACACATTTTCTCATATTCATACGTATGCAATATTAAAATGTAAACATATTTTATCCAAATAATATTTAATTGCTTCCATTTAAAATATTTGTAGTATTTTTGCGAATAATATTTACCCATACAAGCTATTGCATATTGCAGCTTACAGACAAATATAAAATTTTTTCATAAGCAATATATTTCGCAGCAACTTGCTAACATATTTAAAATACCCACATATATTTTATATTGCTTGCCTATAATGTCAAAATATATTTCTACACAAATTATTCGTAGTAAAAAATATTCATGCCATGCAGGCAAAAATGTACGAACTTGAAAGGTGCCCAAGCAGAGCATATATGTGACGATGAGCTCAAATAAAACGATATTATTTAATATAGGAAATTATCTAAAATTTTACATTTTATGTTGGAATTGAAAGATTATAAAATGTGAGGAATGTATGCAAAAATAACCAAATATTAATTAGAAAATTATTGAAAACGTCTGTAGCTATGTTTGTATAAATGTTTAATGTACATATATTAAATTAATGTTTAATTTGTATGTGGAGTATTAAAATGTATTTATTTGTATTGATTGTAAAAGTTAATATACATAATTAGAAAAATTTATATAATTAGAAAATATATGTGAAGATGCAAAAAATACAATTAAGTTTTTACATGAAATGACAATTATATACATATACAATTATGTATGTATGTGCATTAGACTGACCGGATCTTAAATGGGGAGAAAAAAATGTCGGAATCTTGTTTGTCTTAACCCCACTAAATGATTCCCCTTTCCAGATATTGAGATGGCCGAAATTTGAGCTCGATTAAAAGACGTTAAACGTGCCGCTCGTCGCTCAAAGTTTGAAAAAATCCAAATTTTTGACGGTAAATAACAGAAACACGGTTAGTACCTCTAAACAAAGCTAATATTGCACTTCATAATTTATATTATGTACATAATTCTTGTTACTTTAAGTCAAACAGAGTTACAACAGATTCTGTCTCCAAAAACGTGACCTAGTGGCAGTAGGAGCATACTTCGTATATTTTGATATTATGTGATAAATTTTGCTATTAGGTAAATATTTTACATATTATTGTTACAGAATCATAATGTACATAGATTTAGTATTTCAAAAAGATTTAAAACAGAAAAATGTGAATGTTATTAGAAATTCCCCAGGCCATTAACGTGTCTCAGATCACTTGACTAGGAAATGCTTAAAAAAATTTAACTTATTTTGGAAAATATTCTAATAAATCTATTTTATTACATAAAATATATCTATATTTACTCGAATATAAGTTCTTGTCCTTAAAAGATATCATGAACCTGTTCTTAGTTACGATAAAAAAAATAATTTTTACACGGCAGTCTCAAAACTCCAAATTTTAAAATTTTTGAAATATCACCAGGGTTTTTATGGTCAATAGATTAAGGAATAAAACAGTGAAAAAATAGGTCAATACCTCTTATAGTTAAGCTGTACCAGCGATTTGAATTCTGTGAATTTCGTCACGTGGCACGTCGCCCACATGAAATTTCAACATAAAAAGTAGCCTATAGTTCCTTCCAGACATACAGGAAGAAACTGTGAAAATTTCAGGAAAATCGGTCCAGCCGTTTAGCAGTCTATAAAGCACAAACAAACAAACAAACATACATACATACAAACACACTTTCATTTTTATATATATAGATTCTTTACTGTTATACATTTTAAACAAAATGTTTACAGAATATTATCTCTCAGATAATATAAAATATGTCCCTGAAGTTATATATAAATCATGAAATCCTAAGGCGTAAAATTTGGAGATCAAAGGTCAAACATAGCAATATTTGGGAATTCTCATTAAAACATGTCGAAATATTATTTGTTTGTTTGCTATATTAACTAAAATTACAAGAATTTATAATATATGATTAAATATTTTAAATAAGAACAACAAAAAATTAACCATTTAAAGCTCTTGGGTCCAATATATTCCCAAAGTTCAATAAATCAATTTTAATAACTCTCTATATAATTTTAAAAAATAAAGGGTTAATTTTATTTCTTGTTGTTGTTGTTATTTTAAATATCGGACCATATAATATAAATTCCTGTAATTTTAGAAAATATAGCAAACAAATAAATAATATTTCGACATATTTTAATGAGAATTTCCAAATATTGCTAAATTTGACCTTTGACCTCCAAATTTTACGCCTTAGGATTTCCCGATTTATATATAACTTCAGTTACATATTTTATATTATTTGAGAGATAATATTCCGTAAATATTTTGTTTAAAATGTATAACAGTAAAGAATCTATATATATAAAAATGAAAGTGTGTTTGTATGTATGTATGTATGTATGTATGTATGTATGTATGTATGTATGTATGTATGTATGTATGTATGTATGTATGTATGTATGTATGTATGTATGTATGTATGTATGTATGTATGTATGTATGTATGTATGTATGTATGTATGTATGTATGTATGTATGTATGTATGTATGTATGTATGTATGTATGTATGTATGTATGTATGTATGTATGTATGTATGTATGTATGTATGTATGTATGTATGTATGTATGTATGTATGTATGTATGTTTGTTTGTTTGTTTGTGCTTTATAGACTGCTAAACGGCTGGACCGATTTTCCTGAAATTTTCACAGTTTCTTCCTGTATGTCTGGAAGGAACTATAGGCTACTTTTTATGTTGAAATTTCATGTGGGCGACGTGCCACGCCCATATTAAGAAAATATTAAATTAGTATATCTGAGATAATATAATAGTTAGAGTCTTCAAATTTTGTCGGAGCAACTTTAGTACCAATATAATTATTTAAGACAAAAAGTGGGCGGATTAACATTAGGGGGCGTGGCACCTCCCATATAAATTAAATACAAAAATTCGTTTATCTTGGAAACTATTATAGTTAGAATATTAAAAATTTGCACGAGAAACTTTAGCATCCATGTAAACATTTTGGGAAATAATTTGGCGGACTATCCATGAGGGGAGCAGCACCTCCCATATTAATAAAATACAAAAATTGGTTTATCTGGGAAACTAATAAAACTAAATTCTTCAAATTTTGCACTAAGAACTTAAATATTCATCTGAACATTTTGGAGAAAAAAGAGCGGACTTTCGTCATGGGGGGGCTTGGAGCCCCCATATAAATTAAATAGGAAAATTATTATATCTGAGAAACTATTAGAGCTAGAATCTTCAAATTTTAATTGAACAACTTTGACATTCATGTGAACATTCAGAGAATAACGGGCGGACTTTCAATGGGGGACTTGGAACCTCACATATGAATTAAATACAAAATTTCGCTTATCTGGGAAACTAATAGAACAAGATTATTCAAATATTGCAAGAAGAACTTTATTATACATATGAACATTTTGGAGAAAAAAAGGGCGGACTTTCATCTGGGGGCTGTGAGTTCCCATATGAATTAAATAGAAAAATTCGTATATCTGAGAAACTATTAGAGCTAGAATCTTCAAATTCTACATGAAGATCTTTGACATTAATGTGAACATTTAGAGAATAACGGGCGGACTTTCAATGGGATCTTGGCACCCCCTATATGAATTAAATACAAAATTTATATCTGGGAAAATATTAGATTTTTTTTTAATTTGTCATCGATTACATTAAAATCTTAATTAACGTTCGGAAAAATGCATCTCTGGAAAACATTACAGTTAGAATCTTCAAAATTATTAAGAAGATTTTTTATTTATATTGCTTTTAGGGTAGCAAAGCACACTGGGTATAGCTAGTTAGAACATATTTTCGAAAATATTACAAACAAGTAAGAAATTATAGTCGGGCGAGGCCGACCATATAATACCCTACACCTGTTACAAAAATGAAATGTGATTTTGTTTTCATAATAAAGCACTTAAGTTGAATTGCACCTTGACTTGAATTATACTTAAGCCATTTATTGTTGAATAAAATTGTGGACATTTAAGTCAAATTTTGAAGGGGGATTTGTATAGGGGCTATGGTCATATGAGACCCTATGATTATAAAATTCATGAGAGTCATCAAGGCTAGTACAGAACTTGGTTTTGCAGCTTTTTGTCGAGATGCGAGTATATTAAACATAATTATAAATTTGAAATCCCTATTTGTCGGGTTCAGTTGTATGGGGTCTAGGTGAAATAATGGACCGATGTTAACCATTTTCAGTAGGCTTCGTCTCCGGTACCATAGAAGATCATCTGCCAAATTTCATTGAATTATCTTCAAAATTGCGACCTGTAGTTTGATTAAAATGTTTACAAGCCCTATTCGGGGGTTCAGTTGTATGGGGGCTAGGTGAGAAAATGGACCGATATTAACCATTTTCAATAGGCTTCGTCCCTGGAAAAATAGAAGATCATGTGCCAAATTTCATTGGACTATCTTCATAATTGCGACCTGTAGTTTGATTACAAGGTTTACATGGACGGACAAACGGACGGACGGACATAGCTAAATCGACTCAGAAAATGATTCTAAGCCGATTGGTATACTTTAAGGTGGGTATAGGACCAATATTATTGTGCGTTACAAACATCAGCACAAATCCAATATACCCTCCCCACTAAAGTGGTGTAGGGTATAAAAATTAGTTTTTCGCGAAATTCACAGAATTCAAATCGCAGGTACAGTTTAACTATAAGAAATATTGACCTAATTATACCCTACACCACTTTAGTGGGGAGGGTATATTGGGTTTGTGCTGATGTTTGTAACGCACAATAATATTGGTCCTATACCCACCTTAAAGTATACCAATCGGCTCAGAATCATTTTCTGAGTCGATTTAGCTATGTCCGTCCGTCTGTCCGTCCGTCTGTCCGTCCGTCTGTCCGTCCGTCCGTCCGTCCATGTAAACCTTGTAATCAAACTACAGGTCGCAGTTTTGAAGATAATTCAATGAAATTTGGTACATGATCTTCTATTGTCCCAGTGACAAAGCCTATTGAAAATGGTTAAGATCGGTCCATTATTTCACCTAGCCCCCATACAACTGAACCCCCCAATAGGGCTTGTAATCCTTGTAATCAAACTACAGGTCGCAATTTTAAAGATAATTCAATGAAATTTGGTACATGATCTTTTATTGTCCCAGGGACGAAGCCTATTGAAAATGGTTAACATCGGTCCATTATTTCACCTAGCCCCCATACAACAGAACCCCTCGAATAGGGCTTTTAAAACTTGTAATCAAACTACAGGTCGCAATTTTTAAGATAATTCAATGAAATTTGGTACATGATCTTTTATTGTCCCAGGGACGAAGCCTATTGAAAATGGTTAACATCGGTCCATTATTTCACCTAGCCCCCATTCAACTGAATCCCTCGAATAGGGCTTTTAAACTTTGTAATCACACTACAGGTCGAAATTTTGGAGATAATTCAATGAAATTTGACACATGCTCGTTTATGGTACCGTAGACAAAGTCTATTGAAAATGGTTAACATCGGTCCATTATTTCACCTAGCCTCCATACGACTGAACCCCCCGAATAGGGCTTTTAAAACTTTTAATCAAACTACAGGTCGCAATTTTGGAGATAATTCAATGAAATTTGTCACAAATGGCACGACAAAAAGCTGCAATAACCAAGTTGTATACTAGACTTGATGACCCCCACGAATTCCATAATAATAGGTTCTCATATGACCCTAGCCCCATGAAAAGCCCCCATCAACATTTCACTTAAATGTCCACAATTTTATTCAACAATAAACAGCTTAACAAATAACGGCAATTTTGGAGATAATTCAATGAAATTTGGCACAAATGGCACGACAAAAAGCTGCAATAACCAAGTTGTATACTAGACTTGATGACCCCCACGAATTCCATAATAATAGGTTCTCATATGACCCTAGCCCCTACGAAAAGCCCCCATCAAAATTTCACTTAAATGTCCACAATTTTATTCAACAATAAACGGCTTAAGTATGTATATCTAAGGCAAGGTACAATTCAACTTAAATGCTTTATTATGGCAAATAAATCACATAATATTTTTGACAAAGGTGTAGGGTATTATATGGTCGGCCACGCCCGACTATAATTTCTTACTTGTTTTTTCACTGTTTTATTCCCTAATCTATTGAACATACCCTGGTGATATTTCAAAATTTGATATTAAAATTTGTTTAACAAAGATTTTAAAAAACTGAAAATGGAGTTTTGAAACTGCCGTGTAAAAAATTATTTTTTTGATCATAGCTGAGAACAGGTTCACGATATCTTTTAAGGACAAAAAATTACATTCGAGTAAATATATATATATTTTATATAATAAAATAGATTTATTAGAATATTTTCCAAAATAAGTTAAATTTTTTTAAGCATTTCCTAGTCAAGTGATCTGAGACACGTTAAAGACCTGGAGAATTTTTAATAACATTCACATTTTTCAACCAATTTTTCTTTTTTACATCTTTTTGAAATACTAAATCTATGTACATTATGATTCTTTAACCATAATATGTAAAATATTTACATATTTCGTTTGTTTGTTTGTTCGTCAATCACGCCTAAACGGCTAGACCCATTTTCTTAAAATTTGGAACATAGGTACACTGAAAAAAATCCATGCCTAATATATACGAAAAATGTCGTACATTGTACGAATAGTTCGTTGTTTCGCACCACGAAATTCTTTCGTAATATATACGAAATTGTACGAAATATTTTAGTATAATGCAAAATAATCTTGGAAAAATTAATTTACATAAATTGAAAAAAGTGAATTATGAATAAATATGGTAAAATTTAAGAAATATTAATTTATGCAAACATTTTTGTTCATTTTAAAATAATTTTTCTAATCTTAGTTCAAAATTATTCTCCACACGAATTTTTAATTTTTTTATGAAAATAATTCGTGAATAATATTATACTTTTTCTTAAATTTTATAAAAATTTTGTAGTTTTATTTAATGATAATATAATTAATGCCATTTTGTTTAATTTCGCTAAAATTTAAGAAAAAAATATTACGAAAGGTTTTCGTACTTTCGTAAAAATAGAAAAGGGTTTTATTAAATAATATTTCGTATTATACACGAAATGTTTGTAAATATTACGAAAATAGAAGTTACGATTTTTTTTCGTAAAGTTGAGCATGGATTATTTTCAGTGTAGTTCATTGGAGGGTGTTATAGGCTATATCGTTTTTCAAAACTTGGACTAGAAGGGCGCAAAAATTACCCCCTTTTTGGGTGAAAAGCGGTCAAAATTAGTACTTTTAGGCATAAATACCAATTATTGTCTTTGCTTAAGCCAAAATATATTCCATTAAGCTTTTTAAAGTATCAGAAATATGACAAAAGGGGAAAAAGCGGGCAAAATTAGTACTTTTGTGCTTTAAGACTAATTTTTATCTGTTCTATATCAACTGCGCTTTTTATAGTATCAGAAATATGCATATTTTGGAAGCCCACCCAATTGGGGCAAAAACGGATAAAAAAAGGAATTCTATGTTTGCAAAGCATCTATCCAGTGGGTAAAAAAGGGAATTTTTTACTTTCTTTTAATAAATGTCCTATCTGACTTTAATTTTAAATATCGCTGTATGAAATCCTAATCCTAAAAACCTTATTCCTAATATATAATATAAATCTCTTTGTAAGTCTGTTCGTTTGTTTGTTAATTTGTTTGTTTTTTCGTCAATCACGCCTAAACGGCTGGACCGATTTTCTAAAAATTTGTAACAAAGTTAGATCTATACTTGGCGAGCATTATAGACAAAAAGGGGGAAAATGGGTGAAAACCGGCAAAATAAGTAATTTTGATAGTAATGTAATGAGTTTTTGCAAAACATCATTAAAGAGGAAAAGGGAGGAAGAAAGGGGAGATACATGATTTTTATAATAAATATTCTACAGGACTCATATTTTCAACATCAATTTCTGAAATGATACAAAATTTATTAAACAAAATACATAAACTTGGGTAATTCAATGGAGAAAAACGAACTGTGTTGGTACCTTTTATAAATATTGTTCAATTTTAATGAAATTTCATTTGTAGCTTTATAAGATCACAAAAAAATTATAGTGAATTTATTCATAAAGAGACCTTTAGCATTTTTTCAAACATGAGGAAGAAAGGGAAAGGGGAGAATACTTAAGTATAATGTTATGAAACCACTTAAAACCCCGGGCAACGCCGGGTAGAAAAATCTAGTCTGAACATAAATTTAATCCGATGTTAATACCATTTGATGTTTTTGAGTACAAGACTAAACTTCGCAGTGTTGCCATACAAAACAACAGAAAACGTTGTTTGTTATCAAAACAATGCATGTTTTTTAAAAAAGAAGAAGACAATTTAAATTTAATATGAAAATTAATGAAAACTTAAATTTAAAACAAAAAAAAATTATTTTGAAGTGCCCGTAATTTATACTAATCAATAAATAGAACATTTTAATGTTTATTTTTATAAAAATTTTATTATTTTTTTTTGCATCAGCTGTTTACACATTTTAATTTTTTGCTCAAGTTTAAACCATCTCCATTGGGCGCTTAAACTTGCAAACAAAATTAACTAATTGAGTACTCAAAAACAACTTTCGAGGATTAATTTTAATTTAATCGCTAATCTTTCACCTAAAGATTGGCCCTTAAAGTAACAAGAATTATGTATATAATATAAATTTTTAAGTACAATATTAGCTTTGTTTTGAGGTACTAAGCGTGTTTCTACTATTTACCGTTTTGAAGTTATAGCTTCATATCTTTTTGGCCAAAAATTTTGATTTTTTCAAACTTTGAGCGACGAGCGGCAAGTGTTAACGTTTATTAATCAAATTTCGGCTATCTCAATATCTGGAAAGGGGAATCATTTTGTGGGGTTAAGACGAACAAGATTCCAACATCGACTTTTTGCAGTCACTCTAATGTGCATACATATTTCCTAGAGCCCTGCATGAGTGACTTAAATAATAAATTAAAACATTTGATTTTTTTCAAACACTGTGTTTGACTCACTCATTGTTTTATGAATGAAATGAATAGTATATTTAAAAATAATGAGTGTTAGACAATACTCAGTTCAAACGATACAAGTAATGAGAGTATTTGTGTGATTCAATTCAAGTTCTATACAGTGAGTGAATCGAGTGAAAGCAAAAAAAAAAAATCAGGTTCGACAAATTAACAGATTTTTCGAATATTACTTCGAATATTCGAATTTAATTTCGAATAGTCGAAGATAATATAGTAGCGTCATCATCTGTACTTAACACTCCCAAATTTCAGCCAATTTGGTCCACGGAAACTGGTTTTATCAGCTTTAAATTTTTTCGAACATGAGATCGAATTTTCGAAAAATTTTTTTTTTAGTTTTTTGGACTCAAAGAATAATTTAAAAGCATAAAAATTTTTTCGAACATAACTTCGAATTTTCGAACTTAATTTCGAATATTCGAACATAATATTATGTTCTCATCAATTGTACTCAAGACTACCAAATTTCAGCGAATTCGGGCTACGGGAACTAGTTTTAACAGCATTCAAAATTTTCACCATTTATTCAAGAAAAAGTTTGAATCGATTCATTCGATTCAAACAATCTATTTTGTATTGTTTTAACACAAACAAATTGTTTACTCACTCGATTTGAATGTAGTTGCACATTCACTTGATAGTACTCACAACGTTTGAGAATAACAAAACTTTGTAAATACTATTCTAAACAAATAATGAGTTGAGTGCAAGACAATGAGTCACTCATTGTGTGTAGCAAATAGAGTTACTCATGCAGGGCTCTAATATTTCCTGTAAAAATCTAGATCGTTTTTTCTAAACAACCACTTTTTAATGCAACTTACTAATTTTTTTGTTCTCCTGATACAATCAACACGAATAAATTAAAATTTTACATTTAATATCCACAAAAAATAATTAATTACCTACTCACAAATATAATTGTCATTTCATGTAAAAACTTAATTGTATTTTTTGCATCTTCACATATATTTTCTAATTATATAAATTTTTTTCTTTTACAATCAATACAAATAAATACATTTTAATACTCCACATACAAATTAAACATTAATTTGATATATGTACATTAAACATTTATACAAACATAGCTACAGACGTTTTATAATTAATATTTGGTTATTTTTGCATACATTCCTCACATTTTATAATCAATCAATTCCAACATATCGTTTTATTTAGTATTTTCGTCGTCACATACATATATGCTCTGCTTGCGCACATTTCAAGTTCGTACATTTTTGCCTACATGGCTTGAATATTTTTTACTACGAATAATTTGTGTAGGAAAATATTTTGATATTATAGGCAAGCAATATCCCAGCTAGCATTTGGAAGATTGTTGGATGATTAATAAGTAAACTGAGTCATTTTTGACTCCTTTTGATGACCTAAAAGTGATTAATAAGTTGAGCGCTTAAAAAATGACTCGAAAATGATCCCGATATATGATTGAAAACTGAATATTTGAAAAAAATAACAAAATGTATAGCAATCATAAATTTATCATCTTGGTGTTTAAAATATGATTATTTTTAAAAATTTATTTTGTGGTCATATTTCTAACAGTTGGAAGATCTAAAATTGTTCCTTATGTAATTGTTTTTGTATGTAATGAAATAGCAACACTTACACTTAAAAATGACTCAAAAACGATTCAAAAATGAGTCGAAACTGATTAGAAATGGGGCTCAGAAAATACTCTTTTGGAAGAGTTAGCAAAACATTTTGTGTGGCCTAAAATGAGTTGATATAATTCTCATTTCGTTTATAAAATTAAATGTATAAGTATTTGAATTTGTGTGATATTTATAAAGTCGATTTTCTGTCAAGGAAATTGAAATTATATTATGCTTTAATTATAATAATTTTCTGTGTTTAATGATCTTCTACGAAAGATAGTTGGGCGACTAATCACTAAACTAAGTCTAAATAATCCAATTAATGTTTGAAATCTGATTTATTTGAAAAACAATAACAAAATGTATACCAATCATAAATAGGTCATCCAGGTGTTTGAAATATGATTGTTTATAAATTTAGTTTGTAGTTATATTTCGCGCAATCGGAAGATCAAAAACAGTTTTCTGTTGTATTGTATTTGTCTGTAACAAACATAAAAATTACTCAGAAAATACTCAAAAATGACTATAATATGATTCGGAAATAACTCAAAACCGACCAGTTATTTGGCTCATTAATGACTCAAAAAAGATTAAAAAAATAGTCATAATTGATCAGAAGTGGGGCTCATATATGACTCATTTAGAAGAGTCGCGGGTAGTGTACCATTTTCTCCCGACGAATGTATCATTTATGATCAGAAAATGAGCGCATATATAATCATTTTAATCGTGCAGAAGAGTCATAAATGACTCGAATGTGATCAAAAATTTCAAAATTTGCTAGCTGGGATAAAATATATGTGGGTATTTTATTTATATGCATATTTTTTCTCTGAATGAATTCTATTGACAAGATTTTAATTTGTAAAATTTTGTGAAGATATCAACATTGTGACGGAAGTTATTAAAAAAAACCATTTTCCGGGAATATGTACTTTTGTATGGGAGGTATATGAAATTGTGGACCGATTCTGGCAATTTTCAGCAAAAATCAAGCTCTTGTGTAGAAACGAATGTATGATGATTTTTATGGAATCAATCAGAATGTGTACAAAATGCTTATTTTTTTAAGAGTTGTTTTAAATTTCGATTCATAACCGATTTTGCTCATTTTCAATGCCAAGCCACATAGGAATGAAGAACATTTTGGGTGAATTTGGTTAAATTTTATTGCTTCGTTTTATCGTGAGCGTGTTTTACACAAACAGACGGACATAGCTAAATCGACTCAGAATTTGATAAGGACCCAGAATATATATACTTTGTTGGGTCTCAGATGAATATTTCTTGATGTTAAACACGGAATGACAATGTTATATATGCCCTCTATCACCACTGATTGTGGTGGAGGGTATAATAAATAAATTTCACAAGGAAATATTTTTTGGTGCATATTTTCCACATTTTTAGTGCATATTTTCCCATTTTATAGTGCATTAACATGCATATTTTTCATTTTTTAGTGCATGAAAATACTAGCCTTGGTTGACAATGGATAAATTGTACTTTTTACCTTTAATATTTAAATGTTTTTGTAGATTATAATGTTACATATCGTCATATGAAATCCAAAAAGCCCTAACTCACATTAAACAAATTTTACAGGAGAAGCAAAAGACTTTATAAAGTGGAAAATAAGCCAATTTTTTTATCATTTTCTCAGTTAAGCTTAATTTGTATTAGGAAATTATTATATGAAACAAAATTTCCAGTTTTTGTGCCACTTTCCGAGATATGAAACTTACGCCTTTGAAAACTTGTTTTTTTCTGAAATCAAAAAAGGCGTAAGTTACATTAAAAAAATTATATAAGTTAATTTTTAAGAGATATTTTCCAACTTTCATAAATTATATTAAATATAAAAAAAAAAAAATTATATTAAAAATTATATAAGTTAATTTTTAAGAGATATTTTCCAACTTTCATAAATTATATTAAATATACATTTTTATATTTTTAATTCATTTTATTTTCAACTATTTATGACTAATAACAATATATAAAAAGTCATTTACAAAAAATAATGAAATTATACGAAATTCATATAATAGGAAGATACTAAAATACTACATTATGTATTATTTTATTTGGCATTTTCATGCGGTAAATTAGTATAAAAATCACGACAATCTTTTGGTATAAATGTTTTAAGATCATTAAGATGTTCCCACTTTTTTTGTGAAATGTTTAATCGTTGAGTATGTAATGGGGAAGGTTCGTTATTATGATAATTGTTGTGGAAGAACTGCATATTAAGGTGGGTCGAAAAAAAAGTTGAATCAGTCACCCCCTACGATTAAAGATATGTTAATAACATTTCCAAAAATATAAAAAATATTTTTTTGCCACGCCTAGAAATACCGCCCTTTTTGTTTTTTATATATTACGCCGCCATTTTAAGCTCGATCGTAACATATAATATATCAATATTTATGGCTTGACTGTAGCTATATTTCACACTTAGACAATTTTTTAATTCGACATCATATTCTATGCGCGACTTCTGATATCTCGGATCCTCCCCCAAAATCTAAAAATGTGGCTATACTGGAATAAAGTATATTTAATTATATGAGCTATTGGTTTTTAAAATGCTCAGTTTTATGCCTAAACAGCTATTTTACAGGTATTTAAAAATACCTGTATAGTTCTAACTACAAACAATTAATTTGCTAGGGATATGATCGAAAACTATTTTTTCAAATTAATTTACAATACACAAATTTCATTCTGTCCTTATCTTAACACAAGAATGATAATTTTATTCAGCATTTAATTTTATTAATTAATAACAAAATCACGTAGGTACATATTAACTAAACATTTTATTTTATAAAAATCTGTGCAAAATTAAAGAGTTATGCTTTATAAAAATATTTCATGTTTTTACCATACAATTACTTGCATGTTTCTTGTTTTTTTTTAACAATTTTCAAAAATGTTTATACTAATTTTTATAAAATGTAATAAATTTATTTAATGATAGATTAACTTTTCTTAAATAGTTATATATTTTTAAAGAAGTTCTTGAAATAAAAACTATTAAAAAAATAATCGGGAATGGCCGACCATATGATACCAGTTATGAATATATCTAGAATGTGATTTCTTATTTAAACAACTTCGTCCTTTGGTAAAATGAGATATTTGAGCTTATTTTCATCAAATTATTTGGAAAATTGCGACTTATAGTTTTACAAGGTTTACACGGACGGACAGTCGGACGGACATAGCTAAACCACTATATTGCTGCAGGATATACATACATAGTTAACTTTCTGCTATTTTGAAAGGATCTGAAATGGTTTGTAACTGAAAAAATGAAAAGGATTTCTGTTTTATATAGTTCATTTAAAAAATGTTCGACTGTTTTTCCTGGCAAATTAATTGTTTGTTGTGAGAACGGGTGATAAATACTTCAACATTTCCAAATATCTATAAAATAGGTGTTTATGCATAAAAGTGAGCATTTTAAAAGCTAATAGTTCATATACTTCAATGTACTTTATTCCAGTATAGCCACAATTTTAGATTTTGGGGAAGGATCCGAGATATCAGAAGTCGCGCATAGAATATCACGTCGAATTAAAAAATTTTCTAAGGGTGAAATATAGCTACAGTCAAGCTATAAATATAGTGATATCACATCTTACGATCGGACTTAAAATGGCGGCGTAATATATAAAAAACAAAAAGGGCGGTATTTCTAGCCGTGGCAAAAAATATTTTTTATATTTTTGGAAATGTTATTAACATACCTTTAATCCTAGGGGGTGACTGACACAACTTTTTTTTGTCCATAGATACCGACCCACTCTACTGCATATTCATCTTTGACATTTGTTTTAAAATAAATAGTTCCAGACGGATCATATGCTAGTGCACGAATTTGATTGACGGTTGGATCTCCAGTTTTTTTCTGCATTGGTTTCTATTGTATTAACAGATCATAAAGAGGTATGTAAGAAAGAATTTACCTGGACGAATGGAGGAGTAAATCTTAGAAAGTGTGTCGTAATTAAAAAAAAAAAAAACGAATGAGAAAGGTGATGGGTATTAAGTGGAAATGGAGACATTCGGGAATCCTTAACAAACTGAACGAATTCAGAAGGAAGGTTAATTTTTTTATTATTAATTTTTCTTTGAATACGTGAGTGAGTTGAATCGCATTCCATTTGAGTGTGTCCAACGATTAAATATTTTTGCTCTATTGTTATGTTGTTTTCTATACATAATGAAAGCAATGCGTTTGCCAGTATTATATTTCGATTTTGATAAAAACTTCCATCGGAATATATAATAATGTGGTGAATATCTGGCGACTGAATTATACATTTCTTTAGATGTTTTCTGATACATGTGGTAAAAGTTGAAGCTACAAGATTGCCTTCCGATTCGTCCCAGATATAATTATCGGAATCATGACTAATAATATCATAAATGGTGAAATTATGCACCTGTAATTTCATTTCATAATATGAAGCACTTGCATTTGTTTGGGGTAACAATTTAACAGCTTGCACATCCATACATAATAACAAACACAATTTACACTTGGTATTTTCAATATCGCTTTCTTTTTCTGCTCTCATGTCATTTATTTCTGATCTATGTTTGTTATATTTATCGTCACTTATATTTTTAGTTTCATATGAAAGTGTCACACATATCATTCCTTGGCTTAAATAAGGAAATATTTTGTTCTTTTATTGTAGACATAAAATTTGGATATGATACGGGCGAAATTTCGTCATCATTGTTATTTACACATTCTTCGCAATAGTTTGTTTGTGTATTGCCTTCGGTAAAGCTATTGAAGCTTTGGTATATTATTAAGCCAATTCTTTAAAAAGTTAAGACGTTTTTCGTATTTTTTATCGATAATCGAGGTTTTTCTTTTTGGAATTTTTTATACCAAATGTTACCATCTACCCAATTTCTTATCATCTTTTCATTTATTCCGAGTGTTGACATAAACATTTGCCGGCAAACTTGGACACGAATCATCTTACCTTTTAAATAATACCGTTTAGATATCGATCGTCGCGATGGTATATTACGGTTCTGTGCTTTTTCTGTTAATTCTACTTGATATATCCTTTTTTTCATTCCAGGACATGTTCCAGAATCTATCAAATATTTCTTGGCGCATATTTTCTCGAAACTGAAGCAATGACGCAATGAGCTCTTTTCACAATATTTACTTCGAAAACCTAACCCCATCATTCGAGGATAGTTGCTACACATAATTCCTTTCTTGTATCCATAGTACTTTTTTCCAGCCATTCGTTCATTATAATTTATTTTTTTTTGTATTCGCTGAGTTATTAATGTTAGTTTTACCACCCATTTTTATAAAATTATCTTTAAATGAGACTTTAATAAATTTCACAAGAAAACTTTAAAATAATTAATAACAAAATACACAAGGAAAATTTGTGTTTTTTCTATCAAAAGGCGTACGTTACATTTTTCGTTAAGTATTTTTTTAATGTTGCACTTAGGGCTTTTTAAATTTTCTTTATAGAGACGTTGTTTTTAATTGTAGGAGTATAAAATTTTGCAGGGACATGTATTGCGATGCACAGTGGGGCAGAATGGAAATTTTTTGGAAATAAATCTGGCATTTCTAAACGGCTGATCCGATCCGGGATAAAATTTGGCGTGAGCGTAGCCAAGGAGTATTCGAGTTTAAGTTTTGAAGATGAACCCTGCAGATGCCCCAGGGACGGCGCTGTGGCGGCTCAAAGTAGGGTACCTACGACATGTAAAATTTTTAAACTCGTGCCATTTTTTTGTTTTTCACCCAAATACAACGATTTTTATATTTTCTGAAAGCGCTCGACGAGATCTTGAAAAAACATGCTTATAATTATCTCTTATAATATCTGAGTTATAGGCATTTAAAAATTTAGTGATACAAAATTTACCATACCTTGGTCCGCCTTTTTTGGAATACCGGGCGTAATTTTGGACCAATTTTTTCTTGTTAGTTAGACAACAAAATTTCCAATAATATACAAAAAATTTCAGATCAATATCATTTACAGATCCAAAAATATACGTTTTTTAATTTAAAAATTCAAAAAATTTTAGATTTTTGCCGTTTTTTGCCAAAAATGTGTCTTAACTCTTTTATTAATAAAATAAAATTTTCTTTAAGAACATATAACAATTTTATAGTTTTCTAAAAGGTATCTTTACGCAGAACGCTTTGGCGTAAAAAACTTGTCCTATTTTTTGAAAATGTTGCCACTGCGTCCTTCCGAATATGACCTATTTTTCATCAAAACTTCAACTTTGGGCGACATGTTCTAAAATCCCAAAGCTGGGATCAGAAAACTGAAAGCAGTTTTGAAAACCTCAATATGTTTTCTATTTACTCCAAGAGTATTTTCCCAGCCCTGAAAGAAATGTGGACCCTATGGGTAAAAAAGTAAAAATCCCATTTTTGGGATTTTTATTCCTATTTTTGGGAATTGCGGGATGCCCTTTGACCTTTTAAATTTTTTTTTGCATTTTCTTATTTGAAATGACAAATTTAACAAGCGTTGAAAATTTCATTGAGTTTTGTTAATAAATAAAGATTTTGTCAAATATTACATATTTGTATAATTTCTAAAACTATGATTTATATCAAAATTTCATTGAGTTTTGTTGATAAATAAAGATTTTGTCAAATATTACATATTTGTATAATTTCTAAAACTATGATTTATATCAAAATTTTAATAGGGTCGCAGATAGCTACAACAATTTAGTCCATATTTATCCCTTAATATCATTTTTTAGTTAGATATGGAAATTCTCGACCCTTTAAAAAATTTCAAGCCAATATCTCAATTACATTCAAAAATATGTTCATTTAAACCTGTGTCCTTTAATTTCATCTTTTTCATATTTTAGTATTAAGTATGACAGAACATATTTAAATCTTATATTTACATATTTTCTATTTGTTTGCTTATCCTTATAATTGAAATTATCAAAAATTTATAACTATTTTTTACCTAAATTTTTTCGACAGATCATTTCGTTCTGTTTCGTTTATGATCATGTAGGTAAAAATATACAGGTAATGATAATTTCGATTCATTCACTAATAAGAAATATCAATGACTGAATTGCAGGTTATAGTAATATATTCCTAAATGTTAATAGGTAGACAATTCGTAATTTTTTACTTTGGAATACCTGTATCGGAAATGACAAGAATTGGTATATAAGTAAACTTCTTAGATAAATCTACAATGAAGATTACATTAAAGTACGAAGAGTTGTGTTCCGTTTTATGGAGTGTATCTTCAAAAGGGCCAGAAAGAATTGAAGACATTTCAAATTATATAAAAACTACATATAGTAGAAAAGTAGACAAAACAGGCATATCAAAAATTGAAAACTTTTTAAAACTTTTTGATGTAAAAAGCAAGTCTGTGGATGGAAATCAAAAGAAATTTCGATTAAAATTTTGTAGTTGGATGGAAACTACTACGGAAATCTCAACTTACAACACATCAACAGGAGCGCCTTGCAAGTCATACGAAGACTTATGTTCAAGGTCAAAAAAAAGAGGGTCACACAAAAACTTTTTTCAATCTCAAATGAGGAAATTGCTGATACATTTAACGAAATGCTGAAAAAGGAAAACCAACCTATGGATGTCGTACATATTGCAACTATTCTTCCTAATGCATCACCAAAACGACTTAAGCGAATTGTGGAAAGTATACCAACTCCAACATCACAATCAAATTTTACTGAAGAGGAAGCAATAGCGCTTATGTTGGAACTGGGTCTCAGTCGAAATAAGTACCAAATATTAAGGAAAGCTCTGCATGAAAAAGGACACAATATATTACCATCATACAAGGCGATCCAGGAAAAAAAAAACAAACTATCCTACCATCACCTATTGCTGTTAATGATGTGGAAACTTGTATTGATATATCATCTTTGCTCGAAAACACAGCATCAAGAATTGTGTCAGACTTTTCAGAAGACCAACTAAGGAAAATTCATAACTGTGATGTTGTCTTAATGTGTAAGTGGGGATGTGATGGTTTATCAGCACTTCCAGAATACAAACGAGCTTGTGGAAGTCGGACATAGCAGACTACAAAAGTGTATTTATGTCATCATTAGTGCCATTACGAATTCGTTCATATTCCCTTAATCCATCATCGTCAAGCATCGGAAATTCATTTGAAGATATATGGATCAATACAACTCCGGGTTCAAAAAATTTTTGTTGACCCATTGGATTTGAATATATAAAGTAGTCAAAGAAAACAACAAAAGATTTAGTGGAATATTTAAAAGATGAAATAAATGCACTGGAGCTCATTTGCATAAAAATAAAGGAATTCTCTATTAACGTATCATATCAGCTAAGCTTAACAATGATTGATGGAAAGGTCAGCAATGCCATAACAGAAAATTCTTCCTTCTGGAGATGCTCAATATGTAATGAGAAAAAGTCGCAATTCTCAAATATAAACAAAAGCAGAAGTATTAATGAAGAAGTCCTGTCTTTCGGAATTTCACCACTTCATGCCAGAATACGATTTTTGGATTACTTTTTACACATAGCATACGACCTCAAATATAGAAGTGTGCCAGAGAATCTTACTAAATCAACAAAAAATAATGAAGAATTGAAAGAACTGAGAGCTGCGGAAAAAAGCAGAATCCAAGAAGAATTTAAAGTTCAGATGGGATTAAACATCGACAAACCACTTCCAAGTTGCGGTAGTACAAATGACGGTAATACGGCTAGAAGGTTTTTTCGTGATTTTGAAATTACTTCAAAAATAACTGGAATCGACAAGGAGTTGCTTCGAAGAGTTAACACTATTTTAATGGCACTGAATAGTAAACATAAAATTAATGGAAATCGATTTGGGGAATATACATCTGAAATTTCTAAATTACTTGTATCTCTGTATCCATGGAGGGAACTAACACCAACAGTACACAAAGTATTGTGTCATGGTCAAATAATAATTGAATCGAATATTCTTCCACTTGGAGGGTTAACAGAAGAAGCCCAGGAAGCGAGGAATCGAGATTTTAAGCATGTTCAACTATTCAGCTCAAGAAAATGCTCCAGGCAATCACAGAATGAAGATATTTTTAATAGTTTACTTCTATCTTCTGATCCTGTTCTTTCAACTATGCGAAAAAGATGGATTTGTTATGAAACTATATCATCTCAAAACAAGGAAGATTTAAAGGACTTATATTACCTTCTGGATATGTATAACGATATGACAGATTATTTTATAGAAAATAAGTAGTGTTAGGAATTAACTATATAAGTAGGTTGTAAGAATTAATTGTATTATGTTTAAGATAAACAGTTCAAATAAAAAAAGCTATTATACTAACTGATGATATTGTATTAAATTGTGTTTTATGTTTCGGTGGGCGGGAAAGGTGGTTTGTGTGGGGTGATTTAGGTGTTGTTGTGCGTGGCTCATAATAAAATTATAATTTTTTTATTGTATATACAATGTTATACGCTTGTATTTATAAAAAAATCTTATTTTGCTTTTGATGCACTCAATAGTTAAAGCACACTTTAGCCTTAAAAACCATTAATAAAATTGTGATATTCATAAACAAATAATAAACGTATATTAACTATTGTGCTGATTTATGTTTAAGTTGGCAGCACTGTACAATATGGCTGTCATTTTATGTGTTAGTGTTGCGTACAATTAGGATAAAATATTCGTTGATTCGGTTTTCTTAATTTCATATTTTTGTTTATAATAGATTTTTGACAATAAAAACAAACTTTTAAGAAAAATAAATATATATATGGCTTCAATAAATGTCTATTTATTTCAGATGTATAAATATAACAAATAATTTCTAATTATTATTAAAAGTATCCGAATAACGGATATTTTGCGACAAAATATACATCACTATGACACATTTTCTTATTTTTACTTATTTTCCTTGTAATTTTTGATAAATTTTTGCAAATATTGATAAATTTCTTTGATATTTGACTAATTTTAATGCCGGCGAATATATTTTGCATTAGTATAACACTAATCAATATAATTTACATTGTTAATTACTTTATGGCATTATATTTAACCAACAAACTTTGAAAAAGCCAAATCAAATAATTTTGTCCATCATTTGGTTGACAGACGGGCATTTCCAAATTGCCTAAAAATAGTGCTGGACAATTGGAATATTGTCAAATATTCATGCATTAATCCAATAATGCCTAGATTTGAGTTTTTTCCTCAAAATATAATCGTTTAAAAATTTTCTGGGATTTTATTTACAAATTTGTAAACGTTAAAATTAGAATTTTTAGATTTTATTTTAAAAGAAACCATAATTACTTTTCGCAATCAACCTAAAATTACCGGAAAAATCTTTATCTGAGAAAAAAATTGTTAAAAATCAAGTTATTGTTGGCTTAAAGAAGGGTCGAGCCTACAATAAAATTCTTCTAATTGTCAATGGTTTATTGAAGGTGTTTTAAGCTATTTCACGTTTATAAATACGATTTTCCTGAATTTTGCCTAAAATTGTTTAATAAACTTAAAATAAGTTTTTATAAATACAGCCGATAGTCTTTAAAAAAATAATAAACTAAATAATTTTTAAAAATTGTCCAAATATTTTATTCAACACCAAATGTATGTTCTGTCATACTTAATACTAAAATATGAAAAAGATAAAATTAAAGGACACAGGTTTAAATGAACATATTTTTGAATGTAATTGAGATATTGGCTTGAAATGTTTTGTAAAGGGTCGAGAATTTCCATATCTAACTAAAAAATGATATTAAGGGATAAATATGGACTAAATTGTTGTAGCTATCTGTGACCCTATTAAAATTTTTATATAAATCATAGTTTTGGAAATTAAACAAATATGTAATATATGACAAAATCTTTATTTATGAACAAAACTCAATGAAATCTTCAACGCTTGTTAAATTTGTCATTTCAAATAAGAAAATGCATATTGAAAAGGTCAAAGGGCATCCCGCAATTCCCAAAAATAGGAATGAAAATCCCACAAATGGGATTTTTTACTTTTTTACCCATAGGGTCCACATTTCTTTCAGGGCTGGGAAAATACTTTTGGAGTAAATAGATAGGTTTCCAAAACTGCTTTCAGTTTTCTGATCCCAGCTTTGGGATTTTAGAACAAGTCGCCCAAAGTTGATGTTTTGATAAAAAAATAGGTCATATTCGGAAGGACGCAGTGGCAACATTTTCAAAAAATAGGACAAGTTTTTTATGCCAAAGCGTTCTGCGTAAAGATACCTTTTAGAAAACTATAAAATTGTTATATGTTCTTAAAGAAAATTTTATTTTATTAATAAAAGAGTTAAGACACATTTTTGGCAAAAAACGGCAAAAATCTAAAATTTTTTGAATTTTTAAATTAAAAAACGTATATTTTTGGATCTGTAAATGATATTGATCTGAAATTTTTTGTATATTATTGGAAATTTTGTTGTCTAACTAACAATAAAAAATTGAGTCCATTTGGTCCAAAACGCCCGGTATTCAAAAAAAGGCGGACCAAGGTATGGTAAATTTTGTATCACTAAATTAAATTTAAATAAATTTAAATGCCTATAACTCGGATATTATAAGAGATTAGTAGTATGTCCAAGCATGTTTTTTCAAGATCTCCTCGAGCGCTTTCAGAAAATATAAAAATCTTTGTATTTAGGTGAAAAACAAAAAAATGGCACGAGTTTAAAAATTTTACATGTCGTAGGTACCCTACTTTGAGCCGCCACAGCGCCGTCCCTGGGGCATCTGCAGGGTTCATCTTCAAAACTTAAACTCGAATACTCCTTGGCTACGCTCACGCCTAATTTTATCCCGATCGGATCAGCCGTTTAGAAATGCCAGATTTATTTCCAAAAAATTTCCATTCTGCCCCACTGTGCAATCGATCGAATATTTCCCATAGCCCCAATACAAAGGTATATATTACCGGAAATTAGTTTATCGTTAATAACTCCCTCAAATATATCGGTGTCAACACAAAATTTTGTACATGCAAATATGAACAGAAATCATACAGTCAACGTAGATCTCAGTCGGTCCACAATTGGTCATAGCTCCCATATAAGGTCCACTTCCGAAAATCACCTAAACGTACATATTTCATTGATGAATATAGATATTGTGATAAAATTCGAATTAAATATGTTTTGTGTACATACAAATCAATCTACCAAATTTTTTACGGATCGGTCCATTATTGGCCATAGCTACCATATAAAGCCCACTTCCGAAAATCACTTAAAAGCACATTGTCAAATAAAGCTATCTTGATAAAATTCGACACAAATATGTTTTGTCTTTATATGAGTCACTCTACGAATTTTTTTCCGGATAGGCTCATAATTGGTCATAACTCCCATATAAAGTCCACTTCCGAAAATCGCTTAAACGCATATATTTCATTAAATTCTAAAAATATAAGTATAAAATTCGACATGAATATATTTTGTGTGCATATAAATCATTCTACCACTTTTTCCCGGATTGGTCCATTATTGGTCATAGCTCCCATATAAGTCCCACTTCCGAAAATCACTTAAACGCACATATTTAATTGTTAAATAAAGTTATCTAGATAAAATTCGGCACAAATATGTTTTATCTTTATATGAATCACTCTTCCAAAATTTTCTGGATTGGTCCATATATGGTAATAGCTGCTATATAAGGTCCACTTCAAAAAAAATCACTTAAGCGCACATATTTCATTATCAAATAAAGATATCTTGATAAAATTCGACAAAAATATGTTTTGTGTAAGGTCATAGCTCGTATACATATAAAGCACTTCCGAAAATCACCTAAACGCACATATTTCATTAATTAGTAAATCTATTATAGTAAAATTCGAATTGAGTTTTTTGGCATATAAATCATTATACGAAATTTTTTCCTTATCGGTCGATAATTGGTCACAATTCCCATATAAGGACCATTTCCGAAAATTACTCAAATGCACACTGACAATCAAAGTTATCGGGATAAAATTCGACATAAATGTGTATTTTGTATATATAAATCATTCTACGGAATTAATATTTTTCGACCTTATTAAAATTAGTTTAACATATGCATAAATATTAGTACCCTCAATACGGAAACAAAAATTTTGCTAAGTTATCTGAAAATTAGATATTTAAATGAGTTTTAATAAAATGTAGCTTGCTGTTGGAGTTTATTTAAGATTCGGCATAGCCGAATATAACACTCTAACTTGTTTTTTTGCTATATTGCACACACGCCATCGTTGTGCTGCTAATTTTTTCCTAGCTGTAGTATATTCTTTTGGTTCTGCTACTGCCAGTAGCAAAATGAGCAACTGCCAGTTGCAATTTATTTATTTTTTAAACACTTAAGGATGCTACTTTTTGAAGGTATTTTGTATGCAATGTATACAGAGTAAAAACTTGTTAGTAAACAGTATATGTATGTATTATTAGACCGACTCACTAAAAATGGTGCTTGAGTTACACCCCTCAAAATATTCGTTGTTATGTAATATGATGTCACCCAAAATATTTTGGGGTTAGTGTTGTCCGATGGTCGTTCGCGAGCTGGACCAGTTACAAAAAAGTTCCTTTTTAGTTATTTTTTAAAATTTTACAGTTTTTTCTTAAACAAAATATATAATATGTGGTATCATTTTAAAGCTTTTTTGTGCATAAATTTTTTCCAAAAATCATTGAAAAGCTCATATTTCATTGTCAAATAAAGCTATCTTGAAAAATTCGACACAAATATGTTTAATCTATATATGAATCACTCTACGAAATTTTTTCCGGATAGGCCCATAATTGGTAATAGCTCCCATATAAAGTCCACTTCCGAAAATCACTTAAACTAATATATTTCATTGAATTATAAAGCTATCGGGATAAAATTCGACACAAATATGTTTTGTCTAAATATGAATCATTCTACAAATTTTTTTACGGATCGGTCCATTATTGGTCATAGTTCCCATATAAGGCCCACTTCCGAAAATCACTTAAATGCATATATTTCATTGAATTATAAAGCTATCGGGATAAAATTCGACACAAGTATGTGCTGTATACATACAAATCATTCTGCAAATTTTCTTACGGATCGATCCATTATTCGTCATAGCTCCCATATAAGGCCCACTTCCGAAAATCACTTAAAAACACATATTTCATTGTCAACTAAAGCTATCGTGATAAAATTCGACAAAAATATGTTTTGTGTACATTCAAATCATTCCATAAAATTTTTTACGGATCGGTCCAATATTGGTCATAGCTCCCATATAAAGCCCACTTCCGAAAATCACTTAAAAGCACATTGTCAAATAAAGCTATCTTGATAAAATTC
Organism: Lucilia sericata; assembly: GCF_015586225.1. Taxonomy (NCBI): domain Eukaryota; kingdom Metazoa; phylum Arthropoda; class Insecta; order Diptera; family Calliphoridae; genus Lucilia; species Lucilia sericata. The sequence continues at coordinate 190,642 of NW_023994062.1, read as the reverse complement.
GACACAAATATGTTTTGTCTTTATATGAGTCACTCTACGAATTTTTTTCCGGATAGGCTCATAATTGGTCATAACTCCCATATAAAGTCCACTTCCGAAAATCGCTTAAACGCATATATTTCATTAAATTCTAAAAATATAAGTATAAAATTCGACATGAATATATTTTGTGTGCATATAAATCATTCTACCACTTTTTCCCGGATTGGTCCATTATTGGTCATAGCTCCCATATAAGTCCCACTTCCGAAAATCACTTAAACGCACATATTTAATTGTTAAATAAAGTTATCTAGATAAAATTCGGCACAAATATGTTTTATCTTTATATGAATCACTCTTCCAAAATTTTCTGGATTGGTCCATATATGGTAATAGCTGCTATATAAGGTCCACTTCAAAAAAAATCACTTAAGCGCACATATTTCATTATCAAATAAAGATATCTTGATAAAATTCGACAAAAATATGTTTTGTGTAAGGTCATAGCTCGTATACATATAAAGCACTTCCGAAAATCACCTAAACGCACATATTTCATTAATTAGTAAATCTATTATAGTAAAATTCGAATTGAGTTTTTTGGCATATAAATCATTATACGAAATTTTTTCCTTATCGGTCGATAATTGGTCACAATTCCCATATAAGGACCATTTCCGAAAATTACTCAAATGCACACTGACAATCAAAGTTATCGGGATAAAATTCGACATAAATGTGTATTTTGTATATATAAATCATTCTACGGAATTAATATTTTTCGACCTTATTAAAATTAGTTTAACATATGCATAAATATTAGTACCCTCAATACGGAAACAAAAATTTTGCTAAGTTATCTGAAAATTAGATATTTAAATGAGTTTTAATAAAATGTAGCTTGCTGGTGGAGTTTATTTAAGATTCGGCATAGCCGAATATAACACTCTAACTTGTTTTTTTGCTATATTGCACACACGCCATCGTTGTGCTGCTAATTTTTTCCTAGCTGTAGTATATTCTTTTGGTTCTGCTACTGCCAGTAGCAAAATGAGCAACTGCCAGTTGCAATTTATTTATTTTTTAAACACTTTTTGAAGGTATTTTGTATGCAATGTATACAGAGTAAAAACTTGTTAGTAAACAGTATATGTATGTATTATTAGACCGACTCACTAAAAATGGTGCTTGAGTTACACCCCTCAAAATATTCGTTGTTATGTAATATGATGTCACCCAAAATATTTTGGGGTTAGTGTTGTCCGATGGTCGTTCGCGAGCTGGACCAGTTACAAAAAAGTTCCTTTTTAGTTATTTTTTAAAATTTTACAGTTTTTTCTTAAACAAAATATATAATATGTGGTATCATTTTAAAGCTTTTTTGTGCATAAATTTTATTTATATTAATTGAAAACCTAACAATTTTAATTTTTTGGAATATAACAATTATGAGCAGACTGTTATTTATTCATTGAACGCGGCTTTAAACCCCCTTTCAAACGATATCCCATATTATATATATTGTTTTAAAACGAAACTAACATTTTAAAATAATAATTCAAAAATACCTTTTTTCAATTTGGCCCAGCTCACGAACGGCCATCGCTAGACTTAAAATATTTTGGGAATCATCATAAAACAAAGCAAGGTACATTTTGAGGGGGGGGGGGGGGGGTGGTGGTTAACAAAATCACGTTTTTTGCTTTCCATACAAAGTGAGTCGGTCTAATGTATATAGTTTTACTTGAGTAATATATTGTATTACAAGTAGATTGTCTGTTTGAATTTTATATATAATTCCTAATATATATTAGATGTTTGTTTGTTCCTCAATAACGCCAAAACGGCTGGACCGATTTTGTGAAAATTTGGAACATAGTTAGATCTATATTTGGGGAGAGTTATTGGCTATATTATTTCTCAAAGAGTGGACTGGAAGGGGACAAAAAGGGGCAAAATTAGTTTTTTTGAGTGAAAATACTGATTATTTTCTATATTTAAGCAAAAATATTTTCGATGCAGCTTTTTAGAGTGTCAGAAATATGCGTTAGTAAAGTACCGTTGCGAAAATTGAACAAAAATAGGGCAAAGAGGCAAAAATGCGCAAAATGAATACTTTAATGCTTTAAGTCAGATTTTTTTCCGTTCTAAAGCCAAAATATTATAGCCTATACTTGGCTATATACGATTAAGTGTCTATAATATGTATTAGTAAAGTAACGTTGCGAATATTAGTCCAGAAGGAGGCAAAAAAGGCCGACTTGAGTAGATCGGTGCTTTAAGACTGATTTTTTCTTTTCTAAAGTCAAAATATTTTAGACTATGAGTGCTATAACAAAGAATATAAAGAAATTGGGGCTTGTCACTTGGTACGTAAAGGAGTTGTCATTCGGTACCTAACTCTAAGTATGTATTGGTAGAATTTTTGGAGCTCCAACCACTTATTGAGATCTTGAGTTATTGAGATCTTGATCGATGATAGCAATTAGTCATTAATTAATTTTTAATTTTAAATTTAATTAATTTTTTAAATTTCGTTCCCGAATCAAAATTCCAATTAAGGAGTAATTTTTTTAATAAACAAATTTTAGCTAAATACCCATTAGTTTTTTTCTTTGCATACAACCAACCACACATACGTTTTTTCAATAAATGTATGTTTGTTGTTGGTTTTTTCGATGAAATTTTTTAGAGGTTGTCTTTTGGAAAATGTGATAAATTGCAACTGGCAGTTGCTCATTTTGCTGCTGGCAGTAGTAGAACCAACACAATTTATTGCGCAATTTTTCCATGGCAATAGTAGTTCGACTGTTCTGTGCGTGCCCTGCTAAAACAGAAAAATATATTTTGATTGTTTTGAAATATTTTGCGCCTGCTAACAAAAATTGCAAACAGAACAAATATTTCTAGTAGTAAAGTGATGGAAAAATTTTAAAGTTTTATATTTATTGCATAGTCGTACAAAAGAAATCTTGTGCTAATGCTGCATATTTAAACGCTGAAATAAATAAGAAAATGTGCTATAGTGATGTTAACTTTGTCACAAAATATTCGTTATTCGGATACTTTTAATAATATATTATTATATAACTTAAGATTAAAAAAAACATATCTTTTAACGTAAAAATCGTTAATAAAAGGAATATTGTGATTATTTTCAAAAAACATAGGGAACTGGAATTGGTTGTCAACAAAATTACTTGAAAATGTTCAGAAGTTTTCACATGAAGCGGGACTGGTTTCCGTACATCTGTCTTATATATGTATTTACTGCGTGCTTTAAATTAATATATACCCCCATTAAATGGCAGAATGCAAGGGTAATATTTATACTAGGGATGCCAATCCCGAAAATCCCGGGATTTTTCGGGATTAGAAAATCCCGAATCTCGGGATAGATTTTTTCGGGATTAGGTTATCCCGGGATTTTTCAAAATGAATCCCGGGATTTGTTACTAAATTTTTTTTTAAAATTAATTTTTGAGCCATAATTCGCTTGAAAATTACGATCTTAGTTTATTTTTGACTTATGCAGAACAAAACTCAGCACAGTTAATCTTGTACATTTTGAAACTTTTATTTTTTAAAGTGGTATGATACCACCATAGTACATACAAATTTATTTTTTCATTTCGTCGTAGACCCAAAAAGTATACACATTTTTTGTCTATAGTAGACTCATTCTATTAAGGCCGCAAATTTGGACCAAAATTAACACAAAAAATCCTAAAAGTACTTCCTCTAAAATTCGATTTGATGCCAATATTAATATCAATACATTACAATCAGCTATTTGATGAAATTAATTATACCCTACACCACTTTAGTGGGGAGGGTATATTGGGTTTGTGCTGATGTTTGTAACGCACAATAATATTGGTCCTATAGAATTGAGTGTACTATTTTTATTTTTTATAAAAATTATCTTTATTGAAAGAAATTCAAAAGAAAACTAAAATTACATTTTTATGATTATTTTTTAAAACAAAAAAGTTTAAAGCAATGTTTATATGATTATGATTAAAAGTAAAAATAAAGTACTTAACGGTAAGGTCGCCACAGTTCTCCGCTACTAGACTTTTATGAGGCGAAGCGAACAGAAAGTCGTTTTGATCTCCGAGGTTTTTCGGCCTCTTTTTGCGCTTCATTGATATCTTCAAAAGTATAAGCCGGCTTTAATCTATCAATGGAAATGTTTACTTCTTTATTATTAATTTTTAGTTTAAAGTATTTGGAGTATTTATTAAGAACTGGATATGGGCCTTCATATGGTGGAGTTAGAGATTTTTTTACTTTGTCATTTCGTACAAAGACAAAATTTGTGTCTTTTAATCCAGGGTTAAGAAATGGTTTTTGGACATTGTGATGAGCTGTATCGACAGGCTGAATATTTTGCATCATTTGAACAAAATCCTTAACGAATTCTGACTGATATGTTGTGTTTGATGGTGCTAAAAATTCTCCAGGTAAACGTACTTGAGTACCTAATACTAATTCAGTTGGTGTAGCATTTATGTCAGGTTTATGAATAGATCTTAATCCAAGTAGTATTATTGGTAGTTGGCGTGACCAATTTGCATTTTTGCTACACATAATTGAAGCCTTAAGAGTTCGATGGAACCGTTCAATAATTCCATTACTCTGCGGGTGATATGCTGTAGTTCTTAGGTGAGTAATTCCCAGAGCTTTTGAAAGTTCTTGAAAAAGTGTAGATTTAAACTGCCTACCTTGATCCGTCGTTATTTTAAGTGGAATTCCAAAGTGTTTTATCCACCCATCAATTAAAGCAAGTGCGACCGTTTCTGCGGAGGAATCTGGTAATGGAACAACTTCTGGCCATCTAGTGAATCGGTCGATTATTGTTAAACAAAAGTAGAAACCATTTGATGGTGGAAGTGGACCAATGAGATCTATGTTGATGTGCTCAAATCTTGCTGTAGGTTGAGAATATTTTGATAGTGGTGAAGAAGTATGTCTACTTACTTTTGATTGTTGACACGGTATGCAGTTTCGAACGAATTTGGAAATTTCCTGATCCATATTTTTCCAAACGAAGCGTTGTTTAACTAATCGACAAGTACTTTTTCCACCAGGATGTGCTAAATTGTGAATTTTTGAGATAACTAACTGACGACAGTTTGCTGGAATGTAAGGTCGCACTTTTGCTCCTGAAATATCGCAGATTATTTTTATGTTTGTCTCGGGTAACATTATTTGTTTTAGTTGAAGTGAAGTACTAGTTGATTTGAGCAATTCTTGTAGTTCTTCGCAACAGTTTTGTTCTTCAGCTATTTTTTGGTAATCAACAGTTTCATTATTTTGTATATTAATTGCATCTAATCGAGAAAGTGTATCGGCAGTAAAGTTGACATCGCCAGGAAGATGTATGATTTTTGTAGAAAATTGTCCTATAAAATCCAAGTGTCTGATTTGACGAGGTGATGTATTTTCCTTTTTCTTAGAAAAAGCAAAAATCAGTGGTTTGTGATCTGTTGCAATAGTAAAGTCACGACCTTCAAGGAGATATCTAAAATGTTTAATAGCTGTATATATCGATAGCAATTCCCGATCATATGTACTGTACTTTTTTTCGGTTTCACTAAACTTTTTTGAAAAGAATGCCAGCGGCTGGTGTTGATTATTTACTATTTGATGGACTACTGCTCCCATGCCTGTGTTACTTGCATCTGTACATAAATTAATTTTAGCTTCAGGTGCTGGGTGAGAAAGTGTTGTGGCATTTACTAAGTCTTGTTTACACAATTCAAAATGTTGCAATGTCTCTTCGGTCCACAAAATAACTGAGCGGTCATTTTTCTTATTACCATTAATAAGAGAAATAAGTGGTTGTTGATGTTGAGTTGCATGTGGAATGAATCTGCGGTAAAAATTGACCATGGCCAAAAAACGTTTAAGTTCGCATGCTAATTTCGGAAGTGGAAAGTTCTTGATAACATCAATTTTATTTGGTAAAGGTCGAATACCTTGAGACGATATAGAATGTCCAAGAAATTCTATGTCAGTTTTTGCAAATACACATTTGGAGGGATTAATTACTAATGAGAACTTTCGAAGCCTTTCAAAATCTTGTCGTATATGAGTTTCATGTTCTTCCGTAGATGTCGAAGCAATACATATGTCATCAATATAACAAAATGCGAAATTTAAACCACGAAGAACCTCATGCATGTATCGCTGAAATGTTTGTGCGGAATTTCTTAGACCAAACGGCATCCGAAGATATTCAAATAACCCAAATGGAGTAGTCACCGCAGTTTTTTGTATATCACACTCCTCTATAGGTATTTGATGGTATCCACGTTGAAGATCTAGTTTAGAAAATATAGTTTTGCCATGTAAGTTGTGAGATAGATCTTGAATATGCGGTAGTGGATACCTATCAGGTATTGTCTGGGCATTTAATGCACGATAATCACCACAAGGTCTCCAAGAGTTATTAGATTTACGAACTACTGTAATGGTGATGCGTAGGGACTCTTAGAAGGTCGAATAACACCAATTTTCATGAGATATTCAAATTCTTCTCTTGCCGCCCGAAATTTTTCTGGTGTTAACCTTCTTGGTTTTGAAAAAACCGGTGGTCCGTGTGTTTCAATACAATGAGTAACATTAGGAGACTTACCATTTTCTGGAATTTTAAAGTTAATTTGTGTAATGTCTTGAAATTCTTCCAGGAGTTTTGCATAGACGTTGTTTGGGTTATAAAGTTTAACTGAAGCATGATTAGTTGAATCAGATATAGTTGAAATCTGAGTACCAATCCTCGTTGTTGAGTCAATAAGTTTGGAGTTATTGAGATCAAATAATAGATTAAAATGTTTAATGAAATCAGCACCAATAATGTCTGCAACAACAAATATCCATTCAAATGGTCTTTTTAATCCAAAATCTATCTTTAGACGCTTTTGACCATATGTACTAATGGATGAATTGTTGGCTGCAAAAAGTTTTGTTGGTGATTGGTTGCGATGTTTTTTGTTAGTGTCAGTAATCTTCAATACTGAGATATCTGCACCTGTGTCGATTAGAAAACGCTGCACAGTGGTATAGGAAAAAAAAAAGAGGGAAATAATTCGGTAACTTCTAAACGGTTAATCCGATTTTAATGAAATTTGGTATGCACAAAGAGGAGGTGTTGTCGAGTTTAGGTTTTGAATTTGGACCTTATAGGCCAACCAGGGGCCCGGCGGGGGGTCCTCAAATTAGGACACCTCGGCTATGTTAAATTTTTAAAACGATCCTATTTCTTCATTTGAGTTCCGATTTAAAAAAAATTTCGTATATAGAATCTCCTCATCGAGCACTATAAAAAATGTCGTCGTAGCAGTAAATTATCTCTTATAGTTTAGGAGATATTCGCATTTGAATATTAAAATTTTAAAATTTTTACCGTCCTTACTTTAGTTTTTTTGATAATAGCAGGTCCAAATATTTCCGATTTTCGCCATTTTTTTTTATTTGCTTAACAACAAGTTTATATACCAAGCAGTGAAAGAATTATGTAAAAATCATGACTGAGTCCAAAGTTATAGGCATTTAAATTTAAAAAATTAAAAAAAGGCGATTTTTTGTCATTTTTTTGGGAAAAAAGTATCTTTTTCTTTTTAAGTTATCTAAAAAGTTTCTAAGAAGATGTATATAGAATTTATACTTTTTGGAAAGCTGACTTTACATAAAATACGATAAATGAAACAAAACCTAAAAATTTTTGATACCGAGGGGACCAGGTCCATCCAAAAAAACCCTATTTTTTATGGAAAATTAAATTTTGAGCAAAAATTCTCAAATCGCATAGTCGATATCAAATTATAGTGACCTGTTTTATATGACCCAATAAGTTCTTAATCATTTTGTAACGGGTTTCGATAACCCCGCCCCTGGTATGGATATAATAGGCAAAAAAACAAAAAATCCCATTTTTGGGATTTTTTAAAACTTTTTTGGGAATTCCGGGATTTCTAATAAGAAAATTCGAAATTTTTATTTAATTTTGGATTTTGAGTAAAAAAATCTACCTAACTGTAAAATTTCATCAAAAAATATTCATAAATAAAATTTTTATTGCAATTTGAAAAATTTGTATCTTCGCAAAAACTGAATAAAAAACATTTTTTAATTTTTTTTAAAAAAAGTATTCCGCGAATTTTTTAATTTTCAAAAATTATATACAGTTTTGAAAAATAGACAAAATTACCTTTCCATTGATATATAACATGCCTACCTAATGTTTTTTAAGTGACAAATTAATTAGGGAAAACTCAACATCTTTTAGAAAATTTGCCTAGCACTATTATTTTCATCCATAAGGTTAACTCTTAAATTTGTTACATATATGGATGAAAATAATAGTGCTAGGTAAATTTTCTAAAAGATGTTGAGTTTTCCCTAATTAATTTGTCACTTAAAAAACATTAGGTAGGCATGTTATATATCAATGGAAAGGTAATTTTGTCTATTTTTCAAAACTGTATATAATTTTTGAAAATTAAAAAATTCGCGGAATACTTTTTTTAAAAAAAAATTAAAAAATGTTTTTTATTCAGTTTTTGCGAAGATACAAATTTTTCAAATTGCAATAAAAATTTTATTTATGAATATTTTTTGATGAAATTTTACAGTTAGGTAGATTTTTTTACTCAAAATCCAAAATTAAATAAAAATTTCGAATTTTCTTATTAGAAATCCCGGAATTCCCAAAAAAGTTTTAAAAAATCCCAAAAATGGGATTTTTTGGTTTTTTGCCTATTATATCCATACCAGGGGCGGGGTTATCGAAACCCGTTACAAAATGATTAAGAACTTATTGGGTCATATAAAACAGGTCACTATAATTTGATATCGACTATGCGATTTGAGAATTTTTGCTCAAAATTTAATTTTCCATAAAAAATAGGGTTTTTTTGGATGGACCTGGTCCCCTCGGTATCAAAAATTTTTAGGTTTTGTTTCATTTATCGTATTTTATGTAAAGTCAGCTTTCCAAAAAGTATAAATTCTATATACATCTTCTTAGAAACTTTTTAGATAACTTAAAAAGAAAAAGATACTTTTTTCCCAAAAAAATGACAAAAAATCGCCTTTTTTTAATTTTTTAAATTTAAATGCCTATAACTTTGGACTCAGTCATGATTTTTACATAATTCTTTCACTGCTTGGTATATAAACTTGTTGTTAAGCAAATAAAAAAAATGGCGAAAATCGGAAATATTTGGACCTGCTATTATCAAAAAAACTAAAGTAAGGACGGTAAAAATTTTAAAATTTTAATATTCAAATGCGAATATCTCCTAAACTATAAGAGATAATTTACTGCTACGACGACATTTTTTATAGTGCTCGATGAGGAGATTCTATATACGAAATTTTTTTTAAATCGGAACTCAAATGAAGAAATAGGATCGTTTTAAAAATTTAACATAGCCGAGGTGTCCTAATTTGAGGACCCCCCGCCGGGCCCCTGGTTGGCCTATAAGGTCCAAATTCAAAACCTAAACTCGACAACACCTCCTCTTTGTGCATACCAAATTTCATTAAAATCGGATTAACCGTTTAGAAGTTACCGAATTATTTCCCTCTTTTTTTTTCCTATACCACTGTGCGCTGTTTCGTTTGTCGATCATGTATAAAAAGGCGGCTGGGATTACAAGTAGTAACGTCTCCAATTGAAGAAGAACTTGAATTGGTTTTATTTGTGATGTTTGAATTATTTTGAAGTGAAGGTTTGGCGGAATTATGACGTAATTCCACCGAATTGTTTAGTTTTTTGAAACATCAAAATTACATGGCGGGCTGCACTTACGAGCACGATTACCAAACTTTTTATGGTAATAACAAAATGACATATTTTGTGGTGAACTGTTTCTGCGTGATGCTGACGATGAACGTTTAATATCCTTTTGTAAGGAGGATAATGTTTTCTCAATCTGCAAAAGTCTTTCGGAAACATCATTTGAAACGGCATCAATTGCAATATTCTTGTTTGTGGGGGATGTAATTGATTCCACTGACTTTATATGAGTAGAGTCAAAAATGTCATCTGCTATTGCACCAAGTTCATCCAATGGGCAATTGGGGCTACTTTTTAATACGCATGTTACAACTGCACGTACAGAGACTGGCAAACGCTGAATCCATAATTGTTTAATTAACTGCATGTCACTAGTAACATCTGTCCTTTGTAGAAGTGTTAAAATGTGACTTGGTTTACTATCTCCCAACTGAATTCCTGTCATCAGTTGTTCCAATCGAGCCATTGGAGATGCAGAAAATTACTTGATAAGAATTTGTTTTAATGTTTCATACTTATTGGATTGTGGCGGATTACGAACAATGTCAAAAACTTGCTCATGCAGTTTTTCATCCATGTACATTATCGCTATATTGAACTTGGTCTGGTCTTGCTGATCTTGATTCATTCTTCCAAAGCCGTTGATTTGAAAAAATGCTTCTAAACGAGTGAACCATGCTTGAATGCTACCAATTGAATAGCCTTGTAATTGAGGAATTTAAACTCGTGTAGCGAAACTGGAAATATCTGCTAAATCCGATATGTTGTTGGACGAATTGGTATTGGCAGATGCATGGGGGATTGAATTGTTTGATTGATTTTCCATTTTTTTTTTTTTTTTTTTATATATTATTATCTTTATTGAAAGAAATTCAAAAGAAAACTAAAATTACATTTTTATGATTATTTTTTAAAACAAAAAAGTTTAAAGCAATGTTTATATGATTATGATTAAAAGTAAAAATAAAGTACTTAACGGAAAGGTCACCACAGTCCTATACCCACCTTAAAGTATACCAATCGGCTTAGAATCATTTTCTGGGTCGATTTAGCTATGTCCGTCCGTCTGTCCGTCAGTCCGTCCGTCCATGTAAACCTTGTAATCAAACTACAGGTCGCATTTTTGATGATAATTCAATGAAATTTGGCACATGATCTTCTATGGCACCGGAGACCTATTGAAAATGGTTAACATCGGTCCATTATTTCACCTAGCCCCCATACAACTGAACCCCTGAATAGGGCTTGTAAACTTTATAATCAAACTACAGGTCGCAATTTTGAAGATAATTCAATGAAATTTGGCACATGATCTTCTATGGTACCGCAGACAAAGGCTATTAAAAATGATTTACATTGGTCCATTATTTCACCTAGCCCCCAACCCGACGAATAGAGCTTTTAAATTCATAATCATGTTTAATATACTCGTATCTCAACAAAAAGCTGCAAAACCAAGTGCTATACTAGCCTTGATGACTCTCATGAATTTTATAATTATAGGGTCTCATTTGACCATAGCATCTATACAAAGCCCCCTTCAAAATTTCACTTAAATGTACAAAATTTTATTCAACAATAAATGGCTTAAGTATATCTGAGGCAAGGTACAATTCAAATACAATGCTTTATTATGAAAACAAAATCACATTTCATTTTTGTAACAGGTGTAGGGTATTATATGGTCGGCCTCGCCCGACTATAATTTCTTACTTGTTTTTAAAATAGATTTGAATCTACAAAAATAATACAAAAATTTCTGCGGCTTTTCATACAAATTATCATATTTGTATACCCTTCACCTTCGTGAGAAGGGTATATATAAGTTTGTCATTCCGTTTGTAATTTCCAAAATATAATTTTTATACCCTCCACCACCATCAGTGGTGATAGAGAGTATATATAACTTTGTCATTCCGTGTGTAACACCAAGAAATATTCATCTGAGATCCAACAAAGTATATATATTCTGGGTGCTTATCAAATTCTGAGTCGATTTAGCTATGTCCGTCTGTCTGTGTAAAACACGCTCACGATAAAACGAAGCAAAGAATTTAACCAAACTCACGCAAAATGTTCTTCATTTTCCTAAGTTATTTGGTATTGAAAAAGGAAAAGTTATGGATCAAAATTTAACACAACCTCGAAAAAATAAACATTTTGTACATATTCTGATGTAATTTTCTCGAAAACTATGCAAGATAATTCCATGAAAATCGCCATACATTCGTTTCTACACAAGATCTTGATCCCTACTGAAAATCGGTGCACAATTTCATGTACCTCCCATACAAAAGTACATATTCCCGGAAAATGGAGGTCCCCTCCCGAAAATCACTTAAACGCACATTACTCATTACAAAATTAAGATATCCATATAAAATTTAGTACAAGTATTGCTCATATACACAAAAATATGACTGAAATTTTTTTCCGATCGGTTCATAATTGGTCATAGCTCCCATACAAGGTCCCCTCCCGAAAATCACTTAAACGCGCATAACTCATTACTAAATGAAGGTATCCATATAAAATTTGGTACAAGTATTGCTTATATGCACGGAATTATTACTGTGAAATTGTTTTCCTATCGGTCGATAACTAGTCATAGCTCCCATACAAGGTCCCCTCCCGATAATCACTTAAGCGCACATAACTCATTACTAAATTAAGATATCCGTTTGGTACAAGTATTGCTTATATGCACAGAAATATTACTATAAAATGGTTTTACGATGGTTTACCCATACAAGGTCCTCTCCCGAAAATCACTTAAACGCACATAACTTTATATACATAATTCGTCATAGCTCCCATACAAGGTCCTTTTACGAAAATCTCTTAAACGCACATTACTCATTACCAAATAAAGCTATTGATACAAAATTTGGCACAAATATTAGTTTTGTATACAAAAATTCTATTTCAAGATTTTTTCACGTTCGATTCATAACATGGGTGCGCTCGGTCCCATACTAGGTTCACTTCAGAAAATCACTTTAATACACATTACTTATTACTAAATTACGATATAGATACTAAATTTGACTGAAATATAGCTTTCATGTACAGAAATTTTGCTTAAAGAATTTTTTACGATCGGTCTATATTTGGTCATATCTCCCATACTAGATACTTCCCCTAAAATCGCTTTAACCGTATTTAACTAGTTGCATTATCAATTTGTGTAGAACAAAATGATGTATATGTATTTTGAAAATCCTTAAATCTTTCACACACATGCATACATGCAAATTACTAAATATTGCTAAGCGCCATAAAAATATAAAGAAAATGGCGTTTGTAATGTTCAATAAATCTTGGAATTTTATCAGATTTAAGCTGTAAATCTTGGGATTTTTCTATTTAAGACATGAGAAAACTTATTTCTACAAATATTTGATCAATTAGAAAAGTATTAATATAAAAGTAGCTGATGGAGGGTATTTAAGATTCGGCTCAGCCGAATCTTAACTTGTTTTAAATTGATTCTCCTAAATGGAAAGTATTTTGTTGTCTTCATAGTATTTTGCAAGAAAATAATAAACCATTCATCGATCGAATCATTCGAATTCCATCACATACCGGAATATTTATTTTATTTCGGCACAGTCAAATATAAAATTTATTTTTTAAATTATATCTAGAAGGTTTTGCATTTCAAGCTTTCTACAAATCTGAGTGATAACGGTAAAGGTAAATTAAATTGTTCTGAATGTAGATAACATTTTACAAAGAAAAGGTTCATTTATGATCTATATCGATATTCGAAGGATTGAACGTTATATTTATTATACCCTACACCACTACAGTGGGGAGGGTATTATACATTTGTGCTGATGCTTGTAACGCATGCAAATATTTGTCCTACACCTACCTTAAAGTATACCGATCTACTCAGAATCACTTTCTGTGTTGGCCGTCGTTTGACCCTAGCCCCCTTACGAACCCCCCTTTAAAAATATCTTGAACGTCCAAAAATTTACTTATAACCATTAGTATCGCGATGAGATTTAGCTAACCTTTACATAAAATTACTTCCCAATTTTTTGAGGATCGGCCCATATTTGACCCTAGTTCCCATATAAAGCCTCTTCTAGAAATTTAGTTTTTCATCAATAAATTGCTTAAATACATCGGAATTAAAGTAAAATTCAGCAAATTTTTTATGAAAAATAAATAATTTTTAAAATATACCCATGGTGCAGGGTATCATATAGTCGGCCATGTCCGACTATACTTTCCTATTTGTTTTTATTTAGGAAGCATGTATGTAGTTACCAAATTTCTGAAATTATGATATTCTAAAAGTTTTTATTTAATTTAAATTTATCTTCTGTCGATTAATTTCCACAAGATTAAACAATGTTCTTCACAAACATGAAGATTAAGATTTTCATCTATAAAATAATAAAATGTATGTAATCCCGAAAAATCCCGGGATTGCAATTTTTAAAATCCCGAATCCCGGGATTTGTAAAAGCCAGTCCCGTTTAGCTTCCCTAATTTATACCCAAACCAGGGAAACCTAGAAATGCGACACCTAAGTCCTATCGACCGATAAGTCTTACGTCCTTCCTACTTAAAACCTTGGAACGGATAGTATGTCGATAGTATGCTTATAAGTAAGACCTTAAATTTAAGCAGCATGCTTATGTAAAGGGACGAAGTTGTCCACTACATAGGTGAATCCTTCGATAGTAAACTGGCGGTATGCATTGGCAACGAAGGCGCCTTCAATAACGTGCACACTGATTCTCTACTGGATCAACTATATGCTGATTCAATTTAACAATGTCGACTTCAACGGATGATATCTCAGCAATTACAGCAGATATTTAAACAATTTAAAAACTATAATGTGGCCTCCGGTAGGTTAGTGTTCTGGTCTGGTAGACCGGAAGTGGTGTGTTCGATTCCCACCTGAGGCACTGGTTAAGAAGCGCACAACAGGCCCGACAGAGGCCTAGACGTATTTCTTCGTATTTGATGTATATACATCCTCCTTTCAAACTAACTAACTAACTAACTAAAAACTATATTTATAAGAAAAATTGAAATATATAAGATTCTTGCAAAATAGAGGTTTTTTCAATTTATTGGCGTATCAAGCTTTAGATGAAGATATCTCGATGAAGAAAGAAGATATGTCAGATGTTATTTTATTGCTGACAGAATGAACTTTCAGATAGCATACAACATTTTAAAAATACATTGGCGAGCAAATGTGCGTGAGTACATGATTGCAATTTGTACACTTTATTTGGAATATATTTTTTGTGATTTATTTTATATATAATATTTAAAAAAATGAATTACAATTTAATCCAAAAACCATCAATATCTAAGTAAAAAACAGAAAACTAACAGCTCACCACGAAATCATTAGGGAACGCTAGAATTTTTAATATTTTTATTTTTCCGATATTAAATAAATCACTTTTTGCTAGTTTTTGGACACTTTTCTAGAGATGTTTCTTTATTCTATTTGAAATACATTCCCACTCACGCTGAACCCGTTGTCAAAGCCCCTCCAAATTGATTGGGATTACTCGGTATTGAGAAATGAGGCCAGATTCGGATTCAGCGCAGCTCAATCCTTTAGAAAAGTATTCTTTGGTCTCTTGGTTAAACATTTGTCGGCCTGTACTGTACTGAAGGGCATTATTATAAAATTACACAGTGATACAGCAAAAAAATGCAGGGGTTCTCATATACCAATTCCATTTCGTTATAGTCCATAGAGTAGGAATATATTTTTAATTTTTCCCGATCACTTCGTTTAGTTCCTTTTTAAGAGCAAAAGATGTGAAAAAGAGCTATTTTTGAAGTTTTAACTTTAAAACAAGTTAGAGTGCTATATTCGGCTGAGCCGAATCTTAAATACCCTCCACCAGCTACTTTTATATTAATAATTTTTTTTGTAGAAATAAGTTTTCTCATGTCTTAAATAGAAAAACCCCAAGATTTAAACAGCTTAAATCTGTTACAATTCCAAGATTTATTGAACATTACAAATCCCATTTTCTTTTATATTTTTATAGCGCCCTAAGATATGCTTTAACGATATTTAATAATGTGCATGTATGCATATATGTGAAAGATTTAAGGATTTTCAAAATACATATATAATTTTGTTCTTCATAAATTGATAG
Source organism: Lucilia sericata (assembly GCF_015586225.1). Lineage (NCBI taxonomy): Eukaryota > Metazoa > Arthropoda > Insecta > Diptera > Calliphoridae > Lucilia > Lucilia sericata. The sequence goes on along the minus strand of NW_023994062.1, from coordinate 174,697 downwards.
TGCAACTAGTTAAATACGGTTAAATTGCTTTCAGGGGCAGGACCTAGTATGGGAGATATGACCAATTATAGACCGATCGTAAAAAATTCTTTAAGCTAAATTTCTGTACATAAAAGCTATATTTCAGTCAAATTTTGTATCTATATCGTAATTTAGTAATAAGAAATGTGTGTTCAAGTGATTTTCTGAAGTCGGCACCCATGTTATGAACCGATCGTGAAGAAATCTTGAAAATAATTTTTGTATACAAAACTAATATTTGTGCCAAATTTTGAAGCAATAGCTTTATTTGGTAATGAGTAATGTGCGTTTAAGAGATTTTCGTAAAAGGACCTTGTATGGGAGACAAATATAAAGACAAAATTTCAAATTCTGTATCTATATCATTATTTGGCAATGAATATTGTGCATTTAAGTGATTTTCTGGAGGGGACCTAGTATGAGAGCTTTGACCAAATATGGACCGATTGCAAAACAATTTTATAGTGTAATTTATGTATATAAGAGCAATATTTGTGCTAAATTTATATATATCAATATTTTGTAATGAGTTATGTGCGTTTAAGTGATTTTCGGGAGGGGACCTTGTATGGGAGCTATGGCCAATTATGGACCGATCCGAAAAAACGTCCATAATAATATTTCTGTATATGTGAGCAAGACTTGTATCAAATTTTATATGGATATCTTGATTTAGTAATGAGTTATGGGCGTTTAAGTTATTATCGGGAGGGGTCCATATATGGGAGCTATGACCAATTATCGACCGATCGGAAAAAAATTTCACAGTATTATTTCTGTGCAATACTTGTACCAAATTTTATATGGATATCTTAATTTAGTAATGAGTTATGTGCGTTTAAGTGATTTTCGGGAGGGGACCTTGTATGGGATCTATGACCAATTATGGACCGATCGGAAAAAACTTTCACAGTAATATTTCTATGCATATGGGCAATACTTATAACAAATTTTGTATGGATATCTTAATTTAGTAATGAGTTATGCGCGTTTAAGTGATTTTCGGGAGGGGACCTTGTATGGGAGCTATGTCCAATTATGGACCGATCCAAAAAATTTTTCTCTGAAAAAATTCTATTGACATAAGATTTTAATTTGTAAAATTTTGTGAAGTTATCGACATTGTGATGGAAGTTATTAACGAAAAACCCATTTTCCGGGAATATGTACTTTTGTATGGGAGGTATATGAAATTGTGGACCGATTCTGGCAATTTTCTGCACGGATCAAGATCTTGTGTAGAAACGAACGTATGGTGATTTTCATGGAATTATCTTGCATAGTTTTGGAGAAAATTACATTAGAATGTGTAAAAAATGCTTATTTTTTTCGAGGTTGTTTTAAATTTTGATTCATAACTTTTCCCGATGTGAACCGATTTTGCTCATTTTCAATACCAAACTGTACCGGATAATAATGAATGTTTTGGGTGAATTTGGTTAAATTATATTGCTTCGTTTTAACGTGAGCGTGTTTTACACAGACAGACAGACGGCAGGACAGACGGACGGACGGACGGACAGACGGACATAGCTATATCGACTCAGAATTTGATTAGAACCCAGAATATATATACTTTGTTGGGTCTCAGATGAATATTTCTTGGTGTTACACACGGAATGACAAAGTTATATATACCCTCTATCACCACTGATGGTGGTGGAGGGTATAAAAAAAATATATGTTTGGTAGTTTGCAACCGATTTTCAAATTGGATATTTTGTTTTAAAGATACAAGTGTTAAAAAATAAATCCAAAATTTATGATTAATGTCTTGGTTACGGCCATTTAAGTAAAAAAACGCACACTTTCTTCACAATTTTTAATTTTCATGCTGCTCTACGTTGGCCATGAAGCAGTAACTTTAGCTTTTATTACATTTGAAAAAAGGCACATTAAGTTGGGTTTCCAATGATGGTCAATTTATGATAACCGATGAAAAAGGTTATGAGTTTTATAAAAATATAGCATATTTCTTCCATACAAAAACGTTCATGTTTCTGGTTTTCTTTGTAACAAGTTTAAAAAATGTTTATAAACATTTTTATACAAAAATTAATTTGTATGGAGAAAACCAAAAATTCGAGGAACATGCTATTAGAAAAATTGGCATAAATCATCCAGTTTTTCATAGATTTTTATGAAATAACAAGTTTTAGAAACCTTCCTTTATGTGATTCTTCAGGAAAGTAATAAAAGATGAACTCACTGCCTCATGGCCAAAGTAGAGCATGATGAAAATGAAAATTTTTTAAAAAAGTGTGAGTTTTTTTACTTAAACGACCGTAACTCAGACATTTGACCATAAATTTTGGATTTCTTTTTTTGGATTAAAAGGCAACACTTGTATCATTAAAAATAAAATCGGATTTGAAAATCGGATGAAAACTACTAAACTTAAGATTTTTCAAATTTAAAACTTCAAAAACGGCTCTTTTTCGCATCATTTGCTCTTAAAAAGTAAGTTAACGAAGTGATAGTGGAAAACTAAAAATATATTCGTACTCTATGGACCATAACGAAATAGAATTGGTATATGAGAACGCCTGCATTTTATTTTTTCTTCACTTTTGTATCACAGTGTTATTATTATTTAAATTATATTAAAAAGTAGTATACCTCTGGGAACTGATCAAAAAATTTTACATCACTCAAGGCATTTTTCAACACAAATTTATCTAAAAAGATACAAATAAAAAATAGAAATATAAATTTTTAAGTAGTTAAATTTTGTCTTAATATTAATGCTTTTCTTTTCCCGCACTATTTCATTTCCCAGAAAAAATGGGATTTAAATATGATAGATACAAATAAAAAGGCAATAAAAATTAAATAAAACGAGATTAAAGAACACGATTTATAACACTATGCGACAAACATAAATAACTGGGAAGTGACATTATTTTTAAGTTTCTCATCGAAAGCAGTAGTTCTGCCCCATAGTAGAAAAAATAAAGGTATAGCCGTTCTCTCTTTTTGTAGCCATATTAAACTTCTGACGTTTGGGCGAATTATTATTTTATTGCTTAAAATCGTGCTACCATATCTACCTTAAAAACCTATGTTTTTTGTTTACTTTTATATTTCTTTTTCAAATGTCTGTAAAAAATATTTTTTCAAACATAAATTAAAAAATATTATAAATAAAACAAATAATCCGTGAGATTACAAAATATAAATCAAATAATACTATCCACCAAAGTCTGTTGCTTCCAAATTTGTGTGTCGGGAGATGTTGGCCAGTCTCACTGGCCAGCATTATATGGGAGTTTCAACATACCATCAAAGAAGAAAGTTGCTGACGTCTTTGTTCTAGAGAATATAATTTTGTTTAATAAATAGCGAAAATGTTCTGATCAATTTTATATTTACTAATATTTAAAACACTAAATTAAGTCATAGTGTCTATGGACGTTGACAATTTTAAAAGTGTCACAATGTCTACGAGCAAAAGGACATAAAAAAGTACATTTATCAAAAATGTCTTAATATAGCGAAACCGGTATTCGAAATACCCTAGAATTTAAAACCCCCTTACGAGGACACTTTTTTAATCCAATTCAAAATGCAACAGACACCAAATTTAGGAGCAACTCTTTTCGGGATGAGAGTGCCCCTTTAAATCTAAATAAAATTTCCAAAACTTTTCTTTTTTAAAAGTGTCATAATGTCCATGGACATTGTGTCACTGGAAATTATGATACGCCACCAAGAAATTACCATTGAGTAGAAGAAATTCCAGCGAATTTATGGTTAATCACCTTCATTCGTTCTTTGTAAAGTGTTAGTTTATATAAAAATATAAAACAATAATAAAACATTTATTAAAACGTATTTATAATCGTTTATATTTGCAATTCACAACAGTTACACTTTTGTAGTAAACAAAATTACACATTTTTTAATTCTGATTTCCTAAATATAATTTCCCTTTTAAACTGTGTGGCAACGTTTTTATTTATTTGTTTCAAAAACTAAATATCAAAAAATCTTATTTACGTCAAAAAATTTTTCATTAAGAGAGAACGGAGTTACCTTGTTTTCTTTATACCATGTTCTGCCCTTTATAGTAACACCCAATTTACACGATGATTTTTTTTCATGTTTGCCCAGACGTCTGTTTTCATGTTTGTCGATGATTGGTGGTGAGCGGGGTAGAGAAGAATGGGGGGTAAGAAAACAAACATGATTTGGGATTTTCATGATTGTTTTTGACATTCCTCTTTAAACTCATTCGTACTGTTGATATTATGCTCATGTAAAAAAATAATTATGTCTTTTTTTTACATGAAAACATTAAAATTTGCATTAAAAAAATACTATAGCGTGTAATTAAATTTTTTTAAATCAAATTAAATGGTTTTTATGTTAAAAATTTCATTTTATTTTTATTACGAATAAGTAATTAAAAAGGATTATACAATTAAACATCCAAAAAAGACATTCATAGTTGCATGTAAAAAATCACCGTATAAATGTTCATGATTTTTTGGAAGATTCTCAAAAGAGAATTGGAAAAAACAGACGTCTGAAAATTCTTCATGTAAATTGTGCCTAACACTGTATGTAAAATTTCAACTTTCAAAAAGACACAGAAAAACGCTGAAACACGTGAACTTAATTTTCGGTCGTACTACTTTTATATTAATACTTTTCTAATTGATCAAATATTTGTAGAAATAAGTTTTCTCATGTCTTAAATAGAAAAATCCCAAGATTTACAGCTTAAATCTATTAAAATTCCAAGATTTATTGAACATTACAAACGCCATTTTCTTTATATTTTTATAGCGCTTAGCAATATTTAGTAATTTGCATGTATGCATGTGTGTGAAAGATTTAAGGATTTTCAAAATACATATATATAATTTTGTTCTACACAAATTGATAATGCAACTTGTTAAATACGGTTAAAGCGATTTTAGAGGAAGGACCTAGTATGGGAGATATGACCAAATATAGACCGTTCGTAAAAAAATCCTTAAACCAAAATTTCTGTACATGAAAGCTATATTTCAGTCAAATTTTGTATGTATATCGTAATTTAGTAATAAGTAATGTGTGTTTAAGTGATTTTCTGAAGGGAACCTAGCGCACCCATGTTATGAATCGATCGTGAAAAAATCTTGAAATAGAATTTTTGTATACAAAACTAATATTTGTGCCAAATTTTGTATCAATAGCTTTATTTGGTAATGAGTACTGTGCGTTTAAGAGATTTTCGTAGAAGGACCTTGTATGGGAGCTATGACCAATTATGTATGTGTATAAAGTTATGTGCGTTTAAGTGATTTTCGGGAGAGGACCTTGTATGGGACCAGTTATGGACCGATCGTAAAACCATTTTATAGTAATATTTCTGTGCATATAAGCAATACTTGTACCAAACGGATATCTTAATTTAGTAATGAGTTATATGCGTTTAAGTGATTTTCAGGAGGGGACCTTGTATGGGAGCTATGACCAGTTATGGACCGATAGGAAAACAATTTCACAGTAATATTTCCGTGCATATAAGCAATACTTGTACCAAATTTTATATGGATATCTTAATTTAGTAATGAGTTATGCGAGTTTAAGTGATTTTCGGGAGGGGACCTTGTATGGGAGCTATGACCAATTATGAACCAATCGGAAAAAAATTTCAGTCATATTTTTGTGTATATGAGCAATACTTGTACTAAATTTTATATGGATATCTTAATTTTGTAATGAGTAATGTGCGTTTATGTGATTTTCGGGAGGGGACCTTGTATGGTAGCTATGACCAATTATGGACCGATCGGAAAAAATTTTCACAGTAATATTTCTGTGCATATGAGCAATACTTGTACCAAATTATATATGGTTATTTTAAGTTGGTAATGAGTTATGCGCGATTAAGTAATTTTCGGGAGGGGATCTTGTATGGGAGCTATGACCAATTATGGACCGATAGGAAAACAATTTCACAGTAATATTTCCGTGCATATATGCAATACTTGTACCAAATTTTATATGGATATCTTAATTTAGTAATGAGTTATGCGCGTTTAAGTGATTTTCGGGAGGGGACCTTGTATGGGAGTTATGACCAATTATAAACCGATCGGAAAAAAATTTCAGTCATACCTTAATTTTGTAATGAGTAATGTGCGTTTAAGTAATTTTTGGGAGGGGACCTTGTATAGGAGCTATGACCAATTATGGACCGATCGGAAAAAATTTTCGCAGTAATATTTCTATGCATATGAGCAATACTTGTACCAAATTTTATATGGTTGTTTTAAGTTGGTAATGAGTTATGCACGTTTAAGTGATTTTCGGGAGGGGACCTTGTATGGGAGGTATGACCAATTATGGAGCGATCGCAAAAAACTTTGACAGTAATATTTCTATGCATATGGACAATACTTATACCAAAATTTTCACAGTAATATTTCTATGCATATGAGCAATACTTGTACCAAATTTTATATGGTTATCTTAATTTGGTAATGAGTTATGCGCGTTTAAGTGATTTTCGTGAGGGGACCTTGTATGGGAGCTATGTCCAATTATGGACCGATCTCTGAATGAATTCTATTGACATAAGATTTTAATTTGTAAAATTTTGTGAAGATATCCTCATTGTGACGGAAGTTATGAACAAAAAACCCATTTTCCGGGAATATGTACTTTTGTATGGGAGGTACATGAAATTGTGGACCGATTCTAGTAATTTTCAGTAGGGATCAAGATCTTGTGTAGATACGAATGTATGGTATTTTCATGGAATTATCTTGCATAGTTTTCGAGAAAATTACATCAGAATATGTAAAAATGCTTATTTTTTTTCGAGGTTGTTTTAAATTTTGATTCATAACTTTTCCCGGTGTGAACCGATTTTGCCCATTTTCAATACCAAACAACTTAGGAAAATGAAGAACATTTTGGATGTATTTAGTTAAATTCTATTGCTTCGTTGTATCGTGAGCGTGTTTTACACAGACAGACGGACAGACGGATATAGCTAAATCGACTCAGAATTTGATAAGAATATATATACTTTGTTGGGTCTCAGATAGGATGATCGACTCGATTTTTCAACCGGTTTTAAAACCGGTTTTTTCTGCTTTACCAGTGTCGGTTTTTTCTTAATGTTGATTTTTCGAATATCAAATAACCCGGTTTTTTCATTTTTTAAAACCCGGTTTCGAATACTTTTATTTGCTTTGTATTCAAAGATTATTTAAATTAAATTTTTAAGTAAATAATAATACAGCCCGTCTAAATTTTAAAAATATTCGAGTCGAGGAACAAGAGTATATTTTTCTACAGCTCTTTTGGTTAAACTTTTTTGATTTTCCTAATTAATTAAAAATTATTTGTAAAATGGATAACTGTTTGATAAAATTTAGCAATCTTAAGATTATATTCAAATTACAATAAATAATTTACGGCTGAAATTTTATGGAAGTGTTGGAATTCCTATGCAAATTTCCTAAACAGGGCTTTTAAAATAAGCTAGGATTACATGTTTAACAGAAGTGTCCCACTTTTTTCCTAATTTTTTATATTAAAGAAATAATGTAAATCAGACGACTAGATCTAAAGTTATAATCTTTTAAACTGTTAAAAATCATTTCGGGCCATGTTTTTTTAATCAAATTTAAACATAAACATTAAGTTTTTCAAATTAAAATATATATTTTTTAATTGTAATGAAAAACCGGTTAACCGGTTTTTTCTGAATTTGAAAAATATCAACCGTTTTTTTTTAAATGTTAACTATTCGAACTATTCGAAAACCGGTTTTTGGAAAATGTCGAATAATCGATCACCCTAGTCTCAGATGAATATTTCTTGGTGTTACACACGGAATGACAAAGCTATATATATATCCTCTATCACCACTGATGGTGGTAGAGGGTATAATAAATTATCAAAAGTTCATACTTTAAAACACAATATCTACCGATTTTGACCCAACTTTTCAAAACAGAGTATGCCAGTAGATTCTACAACTCAAAATTATGTTTTTCTGTGTATTTTTGACATGCTTACAGTGTAACATATATGATGTTTAAGTAACCTGTAGAAATATGTGTTTCATCAGCAAACATGTTTTTGATTTTAGTTTTGAACCGTTTTCCAAGTTTGGAGATGTTTTTACAAAGTATTTTATATTAAGGAACCGTACCATTTATTTACGCAATAGAAAACTGTGTCTGTTTATGAGTAAAACGCAACTTTTCTTTTTAAAATCCATTAGCAATTGACGACGTAATTGATCCCTTTGTTAATACAAAATTGTTCAAAAACGGATTATCTGAAAGATGCTTTATAAGGAGGATAGGGTTAAATATGGACCGATCCTCATAAGATTTGATGAAACTATTTATGTTTAGTTATTTATGCTGAATTTTATATAACTCTAGGTTACTTAAACACCATATATGTATGTATGTATGTATGTATGTATGTATGTATGTATGTATGTATGTATGTATGTATGTATGTATGTATGTATGTATGTATGTATGTATGTATGTATGTATGTATGTATGTATGTATGTGAAGTTATTTTATAAAAAATGTATGTGAAGTTATTTTATAAAAAGGTTTATTTATTATAATAACTTTTTGTACAAAATTTATTTGTTGATTGAAAAATTATAAAGACAAGTTCGAAAATAAAAAAAATATAAAACTTGATTTAAAAACATAATAATATAAAGTAAATAATACAAGTTTTTATGTATGCAGTGATACACTACATTACTCCCCCACCAGTAATAGAATTAAAAGAAAAGTAACTTATTATTGAATGTGAAATGTTGTGTTAGGTGTATTATTTGATAGTTGTGTTGGATATTAAAAGTATTTTTATTCTTTTGAATAACTTTAAAGGGTCCTTCATAAGGGCATTCTTAACTGTTCTAACTGTTCTAAACTGAATAATTTTGCTTTGAACTGTATTGAAATGTGTTCTTCTTCTTGGAGTAGTTCATCAAAGGTTAACTACCATATCACCAGGTAGTCTCAATGTTTGACCATAAACTAATTCAGAAGGACAACATTTGAATTCTTCCTTTATAGTTGATCGAATTCCCAACAAAATAATGGGTAATTGTTCAGACCAATTTGTCACATTGTTACTAGATTTAAAAACAGTTTTTAATTGTCGATGAAAGCGTTCAATCATTCCATTCGCTTGTGGGTGATAAATGGATGTATGGATTTTACGTGTCCCTAAAAGCTTCGTTAAATCATTAAATAATTTAGATGTAAATTGTGTTACTTGGTCAACCGTAATTTTAAGTGGAACGCCAAATCTAGGGATATAATTGTATGCGAAAGTGTTTACTATTGTTTGGGCTGTAATATCTTTAATTGGGTATGCTTCCGGCCATCTAGTGAATCTGTCAATTATTGTCAAAATATATTTATTTCCATTTGAAACTGGAAAAGGTCCGACAATGTCCATGTGTATGTATTCGAACCTTGTTTGTGGAATATTTATTTTCTCAATGTCAGATTTGGTATATCTTTAGATCTTTGATTTTTGACAATCAATGCAATTAGAAGCCATACAATTTATATCTTTTCGCATTGATGGCCAAAAATATTTACTTTGTATCAGTTTTCGTGTTGCACGAATTCCTGCGTGTGATATAGAATGTAAATTATGAAAAACTGTTTTTCTTAAAGAGAGTGGAACAAAGGGCCGATTAGTTTTATCTAAAATGTCACACCATATTTTAAAATTATGTGATGGAATATCAACTTCTTTCAAATTATTTTTCGTTTTCTTATCACATATAAGATTTTTTAATTACTCATCTGCTTGTTGTTCTTTATAAGGTATTTCAAGGTTAATATTTTGATTAGAAAAGCAAAAATTTCAGGCGGTCTAGAATGTGTGTCCGCTACAATATTATCCTTTCCATTTATAAAACATATATTTGAAGTAAATTGGGCTATGTATTCTAAATGACGTGTTTGTCGTGGTGATCTTTCGACTTTAAAATCCAAAATATATGTAAGGGGCTTGTCATCTGTTAGAATTGTAAATTCTCTTCCCTCTAAGATGTGTCTAAAGTGTTTTACGGATGAATAAATCGCTAAAAGTTCTCTGTCAAATGTAGAATATTTGCACTCAGTTGGAGTTAATTTTCTAGAAAATATTGCAAGTGGTTCAACTTTATTGTTTTTATGTTGTTGTAAAACAGCTCCAATGGCTAAATTAGAAGCATCTACAGCTAATGTTAGGTAAGCGTTTTTATAAAAATGAGTCAGTAAAGTTTTCTCGGAAAATTTAACTTTCAGTAAATCAAAAGCTTTTTCAGCATCAACATTCCATACTAGTTCTTTGCTTTTCGTTTTAGAAGCTTTGGTTATTATTTCATGAAGAGGCGAAAGAAACTTGGCAACCATTGGTACATATCGATGATAATAGTTTATCATTCCAATAAATTTTTGTAGTTTTGTTATCGAATTTGGTTTCTAATATGAAAGGATTGCATTAATTCTTTCATTGGATGGTTTTATACCCTCAGCAGAAATCTGATAACCTAAAAATTCGAGACTTGGTACTCCAAAAATGCGCTTTGACGATTTGATATTGAGACCATATTCGTCAAGTAGTTGGAAAACTAGTCTTAGATGTTTCAAGTGTTGTTCTTCATTTTCGCTAGCAATTTCAATTTTGTTAAGAGATCATTATTTACCATCGAATTATTTAAAGCAAGTTTCTTTAAATCATGAAAAAACTCAGATGGTTTCCTATCTCCAATATCAGATTCGTTGAGAAGTTTTTCACTCATAGAAAAACGTTGAAGTATAATTGTTTTAATATATTCATATTTATTTTCTAAAGGTGGATTATGAATTACATCTATTAATTTACTTAGAACTCCTTCAGATAATGAAATAACAACAAGTTTATATTTAGTTGTGTCGTCTATAATGCCTTTAAAACTAAATGTTAATTCTGTTTGTATGATCCATGTTTCAGGACAATAACTCCAAAATTGTGGTAATTTTATAGAAATTTGTGTTGGGTTATGGGTTTGAGTAATTGTACTTGAAGTGCTATTAGAAAATGGAGTTGATTGAGCATCCTGAAATTCTTTATTATTTGTATTGTTGTTTTGTGTTTTATCTTGTTCTCTCATTGATCGTGTAATAACCATTTTGGAAATATGTAATGAATTACTGGTGAAAGGTTTACAAACAAGAACTTGTTCTATATAATGTTCACTATAATTGTGATAAAATTAATATTTATAATAACAATTAAATATGTGTATAAACAAACGTACTTATTTATTAATATATACCTAATATTTATTATTTATTTTGTAGACTGCTTTAGTGATATCTTCTTAAATCAAATAATTGCTCTTGATAAACAATTTTGAAAAATTATAAAGATAGGATTGAAAATAAAAAAATATAAAACTTGATTTAAAAACATAACAACATAAAGTAAAGAATACAAGGTTTTATGTATGTATGTATGTATGTATGTATGTATGTATGTATGTATGTATGTATGTATGTATGTATGTATGTATGTATGTATGTATGTATGTATGTATGTATGTATGTATGTATGTATGTATGTATGTATGTATGTATGTATGTATGTATGTATGTATGTATGTATGTATGTATGTATGTATGTATGTATGTATGTATGTATGTATGTATGTATGTATGTATGTATGTATGTATGTATGTATGTATGTATGTATGTATGTATGTATGTATGTGTCACTTACTGTCAAATATTTATTGTTGATTTTGACAGCCAACGTATGTGAAAGTATATCGTCCCTGTTTTGAATTTTAGTACTATGTGGAATTTTTCGAAATTTTTTATACCCACCTTAAAAAAAGAATGGGGGGTATATTGTTTTGTCATTCTGTTTGTAACACATCGAAATATTCGCCTAAGGCATAAAAGTATATACATATATTCTGGGTGCTTCAATCTAGCCATCCGTCTGTCTGTCTGTCTGTTGAAAACACGATAGAGTCCGAACGGGAAGAGCTAGAGAGCTGAAATTTTGCACAGATATTTTAAGTTAACGCAAGTTGTTTGGTATTGAAAATGGGCAATATTGGTCCATGATTTCGCGTAGCTCATAACTGGCTAAAAGAAGCATATATAGCGGTGAAATTCGGCGTACACATATTTTATAAGAACCTAAATCTCTTTGCAAAATTTTATAACGATCGGACCATAATTGACCCTACCCGACATATAACGTCCCCTTCAGAAAATTACTTTAACGCTCATAACTATCTAGAGGAAGCTTATATAGCGGTGATATTCATCATAAACATGTTTTATAGGAACCTAAATCCCTTTGTAAAATGTTATAAGAATCGGCCCATAATTGACCCTACCCGCCATATAAGGTCCCTTTCAGACAATTACTTTAACGCTCATAACTGGCTAAAGGAAGCATATATGGCACAAAACAAAAATACAAAATTAAATCTCCTTGTAAAATTTTATAAGGATCGGCTCATAATTGACCTCACTGTATAAAGGAAGCATCTATCTAAAATCTCTTTGTAAAATTTTATAACGATCGGCCAATAATTGACTCTACTCTTCAGAAAATTAGCTAAGCTCATAACTGGATATTATAAGGATCAGTACATAATTGACCCTAGCCCCCATATAAGGTACCCTTCAGAAAATGACTTTAACTCTCAGTACTGCCTTAATAGTACGGATACAGCGTTAACACTTGACGAAAATATGTTTCATACAAGCCAAAATCTCTCTACCAAATTTTTTGAAGATCGATTCATAACTGACCTTAAACTCCACATTAGGTCCCCTTCAGAAAATTACTTTAACACTTTAACTGGCTTAAAAAACTAGTATAGCGATAAAATTCGACATTCATAAATAAGTTTTTACACGACAAAATCTCTCTGCAAAATGTTATGAGGACCTTACGGCATCAAACCGTATGCCGTAAAAGGAATGCTCTCCTATAAACATCAGGGTGATATTACTTATCAAGTTTACTGATAGAACCTTATATGAGAGGTAGGGTAAATTATTAACCGTTTTTATACAATGTTTCATAATTTTTTAGACCGATTTTGGTTCATATAAAACATGTTTTCATCGAATATCATTTCCCGACTCGTAAAAAATTACATCTCTACACTCGTACTTGTAAGCCAGTAATGAGCGTTAAAGTATTTATCTGGAGGGGACCTTATATGGGGCTAGGGTCAATTGTGCACCGATCCACATAAAATTTGCTAGAGAGAATGTTGCTCGTAAGAGACTTACTTATGTGAAATTTCATTGCTTTACTCGTAGTTTTAAGAAATTAATGAGCGTTAGGGTCGTTTTTTGAAGGGGACCTTATATGGGGGGTAGGGTCAATTATGGATAGATCCACATAAAATTTGATAGAGAGATTTTGGCTCGCATGGAACTTATGTGAGTCGACTTTCATTGCTATACTCGTATTTTAAGAAAGTAATTAGCGTTAAACTAATTTTCTGAAGGGGATCTTATATGGAGGGTAGGGCCAATTATTTACCGATCCACATAGTACTTGGTAGAGAGATTTTGACTCGCATGGAACTTATGTGTGTCGAATTTCATCGCTATACTCGTATTTTAAAGCCAGTTATGAGCGTTAAAGTCATTTTTTGAAGGGGACCTTATGTGGGGGGTAGGGTCAATTATGGACCGATCCGTATAAAATTTGGTAGAGAGATTTTGACTTGCATGAAACTTTATTGTGTCGAATTTCATCGCTATATTCTTATTTATAGTTATAGTGATTAATCTAATTGATATTTTTAAGTAACATAGCTAAGGAAAATGGAAACAAAATAATTCGAAAACAACTGATGATCCGTGAAAATAATCTTTCCCAAAATACTGGAAATTGTACTACCTACAAAAGTTGTAATAACATCTAAAGTCGTACGACGAACAATAATCGCGATACATGCAAAAGATTTGATACTCATGACTTTTGACTTCCACTATATCATTAGGACCGCGATTTTTAGTTTTTTATTTAGATTTTCTAGATAAATCTGAAAACGAACTTTAATTTTATTTTGTTAAATTCTTAATTTTAGCCATTTTGTCTGCGAATGTGAATGATTACCTTTACACAGGTAAATATCGATAAAGTTATGGATGCAATGCTAACATCCGCTACATCAACGTTTCCCAAATGGGGGTCCGCGGACCCCTAGTGGTCCGTAGTAAAATCCTAGGGGGTCTGCGAAGACGAACGAAAAAAAACATGAATAAACAATATTCTTTTATATGTATGTACAAATATCTCCAATTTTTGTGCAATAATCCCAAATTTTTTGGTGACTTTTTGAATTTTATTTTTTCGGTTGTTTATTAGGAAGAAGCTAGGCCCTACAAATTTATTGTATAACTTTTATAAAGTAAAGTATTGCGTGATTTGTAATTTTTATTTCCTGTATATGTACTGAAATAATGGTTTTTATTTCAGACAAATAATACTCTGCCTTACAATTAAATTAGGGATACTGGTATTCCGGAGTATGAAGTTCAATTCAAAGACAAGCTTATTGCAGATTTAAGTTTATCAAATTGTAAGCAAAGGTGTTCTTGTTTGAAAGGACTAAAATTATATATTTTCAAAACAGAGGTGACTCTTTATGCATCTCTTTATAAATATTCCGATCCGACGTGATACACAGATTTTAACTTGATTTTGTCGACCAATACATATTATTAAATTAACATCAGAACATCCATAGCGTTTCGCGTAAATATGTAGCCAAAAACCATGAAGTAAAATAATTCGTTGGTATTTTAAAATTCAAATTTAAGTTCCAAATTCACAGTACTTTAACAAAGAGTTCAAATCATATATTATGCGGATAACGCATTCCGCAACAACATAGAAGAAGTCCAACTTTCTTATATTATTTTCCCGAAAACTTAGCTCACTTTCTCAGTTCACCCTTTGCAATCGCAACAAATTTTTGAAACGTGACTCCTTAAGCACATGTGACAATATTTGATAAAGAAACCTTTTCGCTACCTTGAAGAAAAATGAATATGAAAGATCTCACGATCATAAAATTAAACATCATATTAACATATCAACAATGAAGTCATTCTATCTTCAAAACATGCAATTGAAAACCTATCTGAAATATTATATATTCTCAATGTACGGGAATATTTTATAGATATGACATCTCTACATTTATTAGACCTAGGGATTAATGAACTAGGTCAATTTTCGGATGGACAATTATTTAGAACAATAAGATATCAAAATATGTATGGGGGTCCGCGAAATTAAATATGTTCTTCAAGGGGTCCGCGAAGTAAAAATCGGTGGGAACCGCTGCGCTACATGGTATTATAATTGGTCAAATATAACCCATAAAGTCTCTTAACCCATATTTCGAAAGAAATCTTCAAATCTGTGCATAAAATGGGAAAAACTTTTTTAATATAAAAACTGTTTTCAAAAAGTCCTATGTGGAGTTTTTTTGAATTGCGCTAAAGCGCGTTAAAAATTCGGTTATTTTTCAAAATACCTATTAATTATATTAGTTAACGAATCCGCGAAGAGACATATTTTTCAAAAACATTGCCATATATCAAAAAACAGCTAAATTAAAGTTGTTTTTTTGTTATTCTAAATATTTTGTTAAAATCCACATAGTAATAATATTCAAAATAGGGACGATATATGGAGCCCTTGAACGTAAGCGCAAAATGGATTTTCGATCTTTGTTTTTTATACAAATGGATAATTTAGGTCTATTAGCATCATCTTTGAAAATTTCTAAGGATGCAACAGTTTCAACTTTACAAGAAATAGAATAAAGTCGTAAGAACACATTAATTTTCTATTTATGAATTTTCTTAAGAGCAAGGTGTCGGTTACATCTTAATTTTCTTTTAAAATATATTAAATTTATAGACAAATTTTAAACAAATTAACGTTTTAAATTAGTTTATGACTGAAATGCCAAATAACTGGGTATAATTGTTTATAAATTCATGTAATTATCATTACGCATTGCAATTTATGTGCAAAAATTTTTAGTTTTCTATAACTTTTTACGAATTAAATTCATTCTAATTACTAATTATATTGCTTTTATATTACTTCCAATTAACCAACTCTTGTATTTGGGTGACGGTCCTGAATATGGACTCTTTATGAATCGAACTTCCAGAATTTTATTTAAATTATTAGATTTTTAATATGAACATCTGAGTGGTTTTCAGAATATGGTCTTTAACGAGGGATTGGATCATTTGTGGACCGATGTCTATGGAATTTAAATGAGTGATTAATTTCAAAAACAAACCATTTTTGTAGACTTTTAACATACTTTCTTTATTTTTTATTTACCAAGAGTATCGTCGTAAATTAAATGGTCTGACATCCACCATAATTCATAACATAATTATACCCTACACCACTCTAGTGGGAAGGGTATATTGGGTTTGTGCACAATAATATTGGTCCTTAAAGTATACCAATCGTCTTAGATTCATTTTCTGAGTCGATTTAGCTATGTCCGTCCGTCTGTCCGTCCATGAAAACCTTGTTATCAAACTACAGGTCTCATTTTTGAAGATAATTCAATGAAATTTGGTACATGATCTCCTATTGTTTCAGTGACGCCTATTGAAAATGGTTATGATCGGTCCATCATTTCACCTAGCCCCCATACAACTAAACCTTGTAATCAAAGTACAGGTCGCAATTTTTAAGATAATTCAATGAATTTTTGCACATGATCTTCTATTGAGACGAATCCTACTGAAAATGGGTAACATCGGTCCAATATTTGACCTAGCCCCCATACAAATGAACACCCCGAATAGGGCTTTTAACCCATTAATGCTCACGACGATCTACGTAAGGTAGAAATGTGAAATTTGGATATGACAGTGTTATGAATTAAATGTGATCTGAATGCATTTTAAGTATATTTAACTGAAATAATTAATTTTATTATCGTATTTTTAAAATTGGTGAATTTGAATATTTGTATATGTAAACATTGTCATGTTAGTTATTTACACGTCTAGTGTTTTCGTTTTATTTTACCATTTACACGTCTAGTGTTACCATCTTTATACATTAATTACTTGTAAAGTGTAAACCATGTCTTTAGTTACATTTTGATATTACATTGCAACATTGTTACTTTGATACAGCGATTCGACTGCGAACATTCTTTCTAGAAAATTCGCCAGGAAAATAGAATTGTGTAAGTTAGTTTTTAGAATTAGAATAATATTTGAATTAATGTATTTCTAAACTCGTTTAGATAATAAAACCTACCAACCTACCTATCTACCAACAAATTTAAGAGAAAGTAAATCAGTCTGTGTACTTATTCACTTAGCGTTTTATTATAATTCTTATGAGAGTGTTACAGCCGTAACGTATGAATTGCAGCCGCAATAACAATTTTTTATTATACAATTATTGGAATTGTATGCCTTTTCTGGAAAGTTTGATCTATAAAATTACTGCCGCCGTATGTCTTCCGATCCCCGTCGAAGTGGTCGATTAAATAAGATGTCGCAAGAGAAGACCCCAAGAACACGTGAAGCCAGCGTTGATCCACCTGCCGCTAGTACAGATAATGCCGAGTCGTCACATAGTGAAGATGATCATGAAAAGACTGTTGTACAAAGCGATGCCATTGCGGAAATGAGAGAAGAAATTCGAATATTAAAAATGTCGTTGGAAATGTTCATGAAAAATTCTGCCTCTCAACCATCGTACAAAGCCCCTTCACCAAATTTTCTCCCAGGAACGAGTACAGACGTACCTCACTCAAACACAACGCCTACATCATCTTCGACGTATCCTGCCACAGACCATAAGCCATTGCCAGCGCAAAACACACATATACCACCATCGCCTCAGTATACCTTTACGCCGTCTCATCACACAGCATATATGTCGCCTCATTTAACGCAGCCTTTACCGTCTACTATGTCACGTCCAACAACATCAAATCCTTTGAATGATCTAGGAGTTACAACTACACCATTGCCTGCGGATCCGCCTACTCTGCACCCTTTTCGTAAATTGTATGACCTGCCTGAATTTAGTGGACAGCCGGAACAATGGCCAATGTTTGCCGTGTCTTATAGGGAAACTACTCAGCACTACAATTATACCAAATTGGAAAATTTGTTCCGTTTGCAAAAGGCCTTAAAGGGTAATGCCAAGGCAAAAGTGGAAGCTTACCTTATTCACCCCGAAAGTGTAGATCAGGTGATGAATACTCTTGAATTTTATTATGGCCGTCCGCATATTATGATTCGTAGTCAAATTGCTAAAGTAAGAGCATTCCCTGCCATTTCGGGAAGAAAAATATCGGATATTGTAAATTTTTCTTCCATGGTCGCAAATCTTACCATATTTTTAGAGAATGCTGGAGCCACACAACATCTGTTAAATCCGACATTACTCGAAGAACTCGTAAATAAGTTACCTCTTACAAGGCGTGA
Organism: Lucilia sericata; assembly: GCF_015586225.1. NCBI lineage: Eukaryota > Metazoa > Arthropoda > Insecta > Diptera > Calliphoridae > Lucilia > Lucilia sericata. The sequence goes on along the minus strand of NW_023994062.1, from coordinate 156,168 downwards.
GGAATGGGTGAAATATTCATTGCACAACTTGGGCCAATACCCAACAGTAAGACAGTTTAGTGAGTGGCTGCATAATATTGCTACTTACATATCAATGGCAACCGAAATGGATCCGAGTAGCGATGAAGTTGTGAAGAACAAAGTAAACAAATTTAAGCCAGCACTAGCTATCACAGTCGACGACCGCAGTCAGTTAGGATGCCTGATGTGCCATGTTAATCATCATCTTAGCCAATGTACAAAATTTAGGAATATGTCTACAGCACAAAGATGGAAATTTGTGAAAGAGAACCGGTTGTGTTTTGGTTGCTTATTACCTGGTCAATCGTTGTATATGCCGTCAATGTTGTATATCAGAATGTGGCAGATATCATAATCGTTTGCTTCACGAAAAAGGGATCAAAACAAATGACAATAATAATAAGACAAATAAGCAATCGATTACAGCTGTTAGTGGTGATACAGCAGAAACACCCGAACAGAATGAAAGCGATAGCGTATCAGTAACGACAATTATAAAAAACAGCTTAGGAAAGAAAACGTTATTTAAGTATTTGCCAGTACGATTGAGGGGTCCAAATGGTAGCGTGGATATAGTAGCTTTTATTGATGATGGATCGAAAGTTTCACTACTAGAAGAAGACATTGCTAAGGAAATTGGTTTAGAGGGACCAACCACTAATTTATCGCTGGGATGGATAGGTGGAAAAAGGTCAAACGAGATGTCAATGAAATTAGAATTTGAAATTTGTAATGTTAATGATAACAATAGTAGCTTTAATATGAAGAATGTTAGAACAACAAAGCATTTAAAATTGCCGCCACAAAGTTTACAACTTCAAGCATTTAAAGAGAAGTGTTCCAAACTTAAAGAATTTGTCATTGATGAATATTATGAAATAATACCGAAGTTGCTCATTGGTTTGCCTCACGTAAGACTGGTTCGTCCTCAACGGCTGATAAATTTGGACGAAAGTTTTTCTGTACATAGAACAGTTTTGGGAGATATTCTGTTTGGTTCCAATGAGGATAGCATTGAATCCAATCATGTGTTTCTGATTGAATGTGACACTATGGATGACATCAGACAACAGGTGTCAGAATATTTTACATTAGAAAGTTTTGGGATGAAACCAGTAAATCCTATTATTTCTAATGATGATTTGAGAGCCGAAAAAATATTGAAGGATACCACTGTTCTGAAAGGACTACAATATGAAACTGGTCTGTTATGGAGACTGGATAAATATAATTTTAAGGACACTTATTCACTAGCCTATAAACGTTTACTAGGTGCCGAATGTAAGATGAAAAAAGATAATGATCTGGCTGAATGGTATAAAAATAAGATAGAAGAATATGTATTAAAAGGGTATGCCAGAAAATTATCAGAGGAAGAAGTCTCCATTGAAACAAACGTTAATAAAGGTAATAAGAGACGACTGGTCTTTGATGCAGCGGCTATAGCAGAAGGTGAATCATTTAACTCGAGATTGCTAAAAGGTCCAGCTACATATCAACCCAAGCCGTTACTTTCAATTTTGTTTAAGTTTCGTCAGAGGAAGATTGGACATACGTGAGGTGTTTCACCGTGTTCTTATTCGCAAAGAGGATCAAACAGCTCACCGTTTTTTATGGCGATCAGGTGACAGTACTACTAAGCCAGATGTATATGTAATGCAGGCAATGATTTTTGGATCTGCTAGTTCACCGTGTTACGCAATATGTAAAAAACTTAAATGCAAAGCGATTTGAAAAAACGGATGCCAGAGCCTATAAAGCAATTGTAGACTGCCACTATGTTGACGACTATGTTGATAGTTTCGACACAATTGATGAGGCTATTTCCGTCACTAGATGTGTAATAAATATTCACCAAAAAGCCAATTTTGAGATAAGAGGATTTGTCTCTAATTCACTTGAGTTTTGTCGTTCTATAGAAGGACCAGATTATGTTAACGAATTGGAATTAAAGAACATCAGTAAAGGTGAATCGATGACAGAAAAAGTATTAGGGCTTTTTTGGGCACATAATGATGACACATTTTGTTTTATTTTAAAATTCTCAAGAGTTCCTGAAGCGGTGTTAAGTGGCAGTCGAAAACCTAGCAAACGTGAAGTACTTAGTTTGGTTATGTCAATATTCGATCCGTTTGGCTTCTTAGCAAACATTGTTATAAGGTCCAAAATAATATTACAAGAATTATGGATCTGTAATGTTGACTGGAGCTCCCCTATTCCGGAAAAAATATATAAAAAATGGCATGAATGGTACCATGAACTTAAGAATGTGCGCAATATTAGGATCTCTAGGTGTTATGGAGCAATGTTTTCCGATCCCGCAACTGTAATCGAACTTCATATTTTCGTGGATGCAAGCGAAGTCGCTTTTGCTGCTGTTGGTTATTGGAGAATGCGGTTATTAGATAGTGTTGAGGTGATATTTGTTGCTGGGAAGTCTAAGTGTGCCCCTATAAAACCCCTTTCGATCCCAAGATTGGAACTACAAGCTGCAGTACTTGGTGTAAGACTAAAAGAGGCTATAGTTTCCAGCCATGATATTAAGCCGACAACAATAACATTTTGGTCAGATTCGAGAACAGTGGTGAAGTGGATTCAGTCAGATTACCGCGTTTATAAACAATTTGTCTCTCATCGGATTGCGGAAATTTTAGAGCAATCAGAGGTCGACCAATGGAGATGGGTTCCTGGGTCCCAAAACCCTGCTGATGATGCGACAAGGCCCCAATATTTTTCAGGAAATGTACAGGAATCTCGATGGTTAAACGGTCCGTCTTTTTTAAAATATGATGAAACTAAGTGGCCAAAATTAAGTGGAGAAGCCGATAAACAAATATATGAATCTGAGGTGCGAACAAAGTTTTTATTGTTTATGGCTGAAGCTCACCCCTTAATACCGTATGGAGAAAAATCTAAGTACTACAAGCTACTGAGAATAAGGTGTTGGTTTGTTCGGGCCGTTCAAACATTTAAATGTTTTGTTACACATCAAGATAAATCTACTTTGAATTTTAAGCCATATATTACTATTCAGGAAATAAAAGAAGCTGAAATATTTTGGTGTCAAATAGCACAGCGAGAAGTTTTCGGAAATGAGTATAACGTACTGAAAGCTGGCAAACCTATATCCAAAAAGAGCAGTATATATAATTTGAACCCGTGTATTAAAGATGATGGTTTATTGCGAATTTCAGGTCGTATTAGTAAAGCGACATGTGTTGGTCTATCCACTAGAGAGCCCATTATTATGCCCAAGAATCATTTGATCACCAGATTAATAGTAAGACAATTTCATGATAATTTTGTACACCAAAATCAGGAGGCTATTTGTGCTGCAATTCGTAGCAAGTTTTGGATTCCCAGTTTAAGGCAATTAGTCAGAAATGTCAAGAAAAACTGCCAGGAGTGTAAAAATAGATCTGCAGCCCCCAAACATCCATTAATGGGTCAATTGCCGGTAGATCGTCTAACCCCGTTTGTTAGGCCTTTCACATACACGGGAATTGACTACCTCGGCCCGTATACGGTGTCCATAGGCAGAAGATGTGAAAAAAGGTGGGTGTCACTTTTTACATGTATGACAACGAGAGCAATCCACCTTGAACTGGCAAGAGACCTCTCAACAAATGCAGTGATTTTATGTATCAGAAATTTTATTAATAGAAGAGGCATTCCGATAAGAATAAGAAGCGATAGAGGTACCAATTTCGTTGGAGCCAGTAAAGAAGACTTCGTGAAAATTGAAACGGAGTTGGGTGATGAGTGTACGCGTCGAGGCATTGAATGGGTATTTAATACCCCGGCTGATCCCTCAGCAGGTGGTGTCTGGGAAAGGATGGTCCGCTCAGTGAAGAATGTGTTGTCGTTCACTCTAAAGGAAAAATCGCCACAACTTGATACATTGAATAGCCTATTAATTGAGGCTGAAAATCTAGTGAACTCAGGTCCATTGACGCATCTACCTATTGACAGCTCAGATAGTGAACCGCTTACGCCGAATCATTTTTTGATCGGATCTCCTAACATTGTGCAAACCCCTGCAGTGGACGAGAAGGTTTGTCTCCGGAAGCAGTGGCAAATTTTACAGCAGCTTAAACAGACATTCTGGAAGAGATGGGTTCTGGAATATTTACCCGATTTAACAAGGCGTACAAAATGGTATCAACCAGTAAAACCATTGCAAGTAGGTGATGTTGTGATTATATGCGATGAGACCGAGGAACGTGGCAAATGGAAGCGTGGCGTGATAGAGGAAGTCAGTACAGCGGCTGATGGGCAAGTTCGATCAGCGATGGTTAAAACTTCAAATGGAAGATTACGACGTCCTGCTTCAAAACTAGCCGTGCTCGATGTGGTTAGTGAGTCTCCCTGATCGACTCACGGGCGGTGGATTGTTATGAATTAAATATGATCTGAATGCATTTTAAGTATATTTAACTGAAATAATTAATTTTATTATCGTATTTTTAAAATTGGTGAATTTGAATATTTGTATATGTAAACATTGTCATGTTAGTTATTTACGCGTCTAGTGTTTTCGTTTTATTTTACCATTTACACGTCTAGTGTTACCATCAAAGTGTAAAGTGTAAACCATGTCTTTAGTTACATTTTGATATTACATTGCAACATTGTTACTTTGATACAGCGATTCGACTGCGAACATTCTTTCTAGAAAATTCGCCAGGAAAATAGAATTGTGTAAGTTAGTTTTTAGAATTAGAATAATATTTGAATTAATGTATTTCTAAACTCGTTTAGATAATAAAACCTACCAACCTACCTATCTACTAGGGTGATCGACTCGATTTTTCAACCGGTTTTAAAACCGGTTTTTTCTGCTTTACCAGTGTCGGTTTTTTCTAAATGTTGATTTTTCGAATATCGAATAACCCGGTTTTTTCACTTTTTAAAACCGGTTTCGAATACTTTTATTTGCTTTGTATTCAAAGATTATTTAAATGAAATTTTGAAGTAAATAATACAGCCCGTTTAAATTTTAAAAATATTCGAGTCCAAGAACTAGGATATATTTTTCTAAAGCACCATTGGTTAAACTTTTTTGATTTTCCTAATTAATTAAAAAATTTTATTTGTAAAATTGATAACTGTTTGATAAAATTTTATTAATCTTAAGATTATATTCCAATTACAATAATTAATTTACCGCTGAAATATTATGGAAGTGTTGGAATGCCTATGAAAATTTCCTAAAAGGGCTTTAGAATAAGCTAGGATTACATAGTACCTTATGTTTAAAAGAAGTGTCCACTTTTTTCCTAATTTTTTTTTTTATATTAAAGAAATAATGTAAATCAGACGACTAGATCTAAAGTTATAATCTGTTAAACTGTCAAAAATCATTTCGGGCCATGTTTTATTAATCAAATTTAAACATAAACATTAATTTCTTCAAATTAACATATACTTTTTTATTTATTATGAAAAACCGGTTAACCGGTTTTTTCTGAATTTGAAAAATATCAACCGGTTTTTTTGAAATGTTAACTATTCGAACTATTCGAAAACCGGTTTTTGGAAAATGTCGAATAATCGATCACCCTACTATCTACCAACAAATTTAAGAGAAAGTAAATCAGTCTGTGTACTTATTCACTTAGCGTTTTATTATAATTCTTATGAGAGTGTTACAGCCGTAACGTATGAATTGCAGCCGCAATAACAGACAGTTTACTTGTGTATAAAAACCGATTTTAATTAAAAAATTTTTTCTATCTTGCCTTGTTTGGATTTTAGAAGACGTTACGTAAACGTAACAGTGGGCATTACCCACGAATTTTTGTCCCTTAAGTATTTTAAGTAAAAGTTACATATTTTTACAAAAAAGTCGTAAAAAACTGGTTAATTATTAAGTTTTAAGCTTGGATTAGCTAATTTGGTGTATCATACAAAATTTTCTCATATAAAATAAAAAATTATTTAAAAGTATAAAATTTTTATTTGTGAAATTTTGTAATTTCTGTAATGTCAATTAATGAATTTAAAGAAATTTGTATATTTTCTTGCAGCAACAGATATATTGACTAACGTTACATATTTTGCATACATTTACCAAAGGTCCTTGGCGCTAGTATCCTTGCAATTTCCCTAATAACCCAAGAAAATGGTCATAATTTTCAACTCATGTTTAATTTTTTAAGGATAATTGCATTTATATTCCGATTTTCAAGTAAAAATATATATTTAAGATTCGCCAACTGTGCCTTGAACAAGTTCTAATGTGGTCAAATGGCATATCCTTTACAGAAATTCTTAAAGAATTTAAAATATTCACGAAAGGACGATTTAATAGAAACATTTACATTAAAAATATATTGCTTGTCATCAAATATCAATATTTCAAGAAAATATATTGTTTCTTATTACGTTAAAAACCCACTCCTCTGATAAAAAATTATTTTTGAGGCAGATTTCATAAAAAAGTAAGCAAGTTGTTCATTATTTATATCGTATGTAGAGTGGGACGAAAAATACAGAGAACTGCCCACTGTTACATATACGTAACACCTTTATTATCCTCTTTCTAAGTCTCCGCAAGGATATGGTTATATTTATAAACAATTAGGTAATAAACATTAATTACTTCTTTATAAGTTTACGTCAGAAACTTTTTTTAAAAACTAACTACATAGAAGTTATTAACATTCTAAGAATTCATTCCCAGAAAAATATGACTTTTTGCAGGTTTACGAAATAGGCACTTTACAAAATAACCCAAAAATACAATTCTATAGTCAAAAATTACTCAAATTCGATTTATAATCGTTAAGAACATGTTAAGTTAACCTATCCATCAGAAAAAAGTAACTTTGCATTTTCCATTTCTGTGCATTTCGAGTCCAAATTCGAATTAATTTGCGTTACGTATATGTAACTGTGAGCATTAATGGGTTAAGTTGATAATTATGTTCAATATATGTTCTCGTATCTCGACAAAAAGCTGCAAAAAAGTTCTATATTAGCCTTCATGACCCTGATGAATTTTTTGATGAAAGGGCCTCATTTGACCCAAGCCCCTATACAAAGCCTTCTTCGAAATATGACTTAAAAGTACACAATTTTATTCAACAAAAAATGTCTAAAGTATATCTGAGACAAGGTACAATTCAGCTTAAATGCTTTATTATGAACACTAAATCACATTTTATTTTTATAACTGGTGTAGGGTATTATATGGTCGGCCTCGCCCGACTATAACTTCTCACTTGTTAGGAGGTATATAAAACTGATTTCTGCAAAATTTTATCACGATTTATTGATGTTTTAACTATATTCCAGGGGGCACTTATATGGGGGCTAAGTGAAATCATGAACCAATGTTAGACATTTTTAATACCAGACAAGACTTGTCAGCAATAAACATTTTTGGAGAATTTCAGCTTACCAGCTGAAATTTTAATTTTTAGTACAAAATTGCATGTTTTGTTTGATTTTTTATTGTGATTTGCATTTTTAAAAATTTTGAATACATAATTCAAAACATTATTTTCCGTTTGCGTATATGAAAACAGACCTAAGATTGTTAAACAAAAGGAAATTTTAAATATTATGTATATAAAATGGAGATTTACAATTTCAAACAATCAGTATGTCAGTAAAAAGTTGTCATTTAAATCAATAAAAAATTAACTATTTATACTTGATAGTCCTGGACATGGATGTATTTTATATTCAAAGGTCAATTTATGCATCCATCCTATGACTACTTCCATATAGCTAACTAATCAATAATATCTTCAGATCTGTATAAGTTTGTTATCTTATGATATATTAATGTACATATCTATACTAAAAAGTGCAATTATCTTATTAAGTAATTCATAATATTTCGCAAATGACTTCTTCAACTAAGTATTAGAATATTTAAAAAATTTAAAACATTTCGGTTAACCGGTTCTTTTATACTTGGTTAAACTACAAACAGGTTTTCTATAAATGGTAAATTTTCGGTTAACCGAAACCCCGGTTTTTCCGGATTTTATAAACATTACGCACAGGGTATACCGAGGCGGCACGGGCAAAAACGTATTTGTACCTCTTTTAACACAAGTTTCACACTTTTTAGCTGTATTTTATGCATCTCTCCGGGCACAAGTTTCACAAAAGCTGGACAATACCTGAGTTTAGGTCCTTTTAAATGTCAAAGGTGACACCTCTGTCACAGGTTATACAGAGGCATCACGAGCAAAAAAAACTATTTCTATCTCTTTCAACACAAATTTCACACTTTTTTTTAGCTGTAGTTTATATATCTCTTCATGCACAAGTTTCACAAAAGCTAGACAACATCTGATTTTAGAATTTTTTAAACGTCAAAGGTGACAACCTCTTTATGCAGGAAAATGAGTAAACCAACCTATAGACAAAAATTTAGAATTTGCAATGTAAATTCTTAGATTTAGTTGCTCATGCATCTACAAATAAGCATAATACAGCTAAAGGTTGCTTTGTACAACAAAATAAAATTCCCTTTCAATCATCAAACAATAATGTTCAAATGAATGAAGCTGCATACATTGATATTTTTGTCAACACGGACCTCCTGTAGATCGTTTGACGTCGCTTTTAAAGAACCAGTTTGACGATTCTACGAACTGTCAACAAATTCGATTACATAGAACCAAGTGTTCCAAAATTGTTAAAATTGTTTTGTCATTACACTTTAAGAAAGACTTACAGAAAGATATTGGTGACTCACATTTTAGTCTGCTTTTAGATGAATCGACTGATATTGAAAGATTTAAATTACTTGGTAAGCTTATTGCTGAATTTTTAGGAAAGGGTTTACTTTATCTAACATGTATTTTTACAGGTATTGCAATTATATATTATCCCTTTCAGGGTCAAAAATAATTTATGTCTAGAAAAAAACTTGAAAACTTATATTTAAGATAATTTGAGTATGCTGAATCCGGGAAAAATAATATTTTTTGAATTTGAGTTTTCCCTAGTGAGTTATAGAAGGTCAAAGTTAAATGTCGAATATATTCGACATTCGAAAAACAGTCTCCAAAAACTACCACCAATATTTTTTATGATTTTTTTTTTTGTAAAATGTCTTCTTAAACTTCTTTCAATACAATACAATTTAAATCTGCATAGTCCGATCTCCTAAAATACATTTTTTTGGCCATTAAATGAAGCTGTTTTTTTAACGTTGTTAAAAAGCACTTTTTAAAATGTAGTCATAAGTGACAATTTCTTAAAATCTGATTTTGAAATACTTTTAAAATACGGAAGATCTTTCAAAATCTCAATTATAAATATAATAAAGTCTTCATTTTCATCTAAAGGAAAAAAATTAAAACTAAAGTTAAATATTATACCCAAAAAATGCTTAAAAACAGAGTGTATTGTAATGTCGAATATATTCGACAAAACCACGGAAAGGGTTATAGTGTGAATCGTCAAAAAAGTGTGTCAACTTTTTTAGAGCTTGTTGAACTCCCTGGGTCGGACTCAGAATCTATAGTTCAATGTTTGAGAAATGTTCTGAAAATGTTTCACCTAGATATGAAGAAATTGCTTGGAATTAGCACAGATAATGCGAACGTGATGGTTGGGCGTAATCAGTGATGCCAATTGTAGGGATTTTTCCCTTTTTGTAGTGAATTTTTTAAAAAATTTCACGTGTAGGGAAAAAGGGAAAGATTTCTTACTATTGTCAAGTTGTAGGGATTTTTTCAATTTCATAGTTTTTATCAACTAAAAATATACTCTTTTATGTATTAAACTTTAAAATTAAAAATGAAATCAATTTTAAGTGTATCGTTAGTAAAAATTCCGCTTGTAATTTCTACAATATGTGTACCTATGTACATTTCTACAATATGTGTACCTATGTACATATCGCTACAAGCCTGGCATAATCCAAAATTCGGGTTTCTTGAACTGAGGTCTTAAAAACATGCGACATACTAAAATCTTTCATATAGATTTATCAAATTTCTAATATGTCTATTATTTTCGATGTGAAAACGATTTTTTGTAAACGTAAAAACTAAAACCCACGTTTTCGTAAATATTAGATAACTAAAAATTGAATTTCAATTTAGATGAGAAATATATTAAACTCAACTATCTGAATTTGGATTTTTAAAATCCCTTGATTTGTTTAAAAGTTATCAAAGAAAATAGTTAAATGTCATTAAATATTCTTACCCTTTTTTCTTGAAACTACTTTTTTGGATTATGCCAATCCTGTAGGGCGATATATTCTGACTCCTTATAGATAGAGTAGTCGGGGCTTAATGCAGTAACTCAGGATTGAAAAAAATAATTTCATGTTCTGAAAATTTATAAAAGTAAACCGCAAAAAGTAAACGCAAAAGTAAACCTTTTTTAAAATAATTATATTAAATTTTATGAAATTTTTTGTTGGGGGCACATAAAATAAATTTTTAACATCGAATCGTGATACTGCCATAAATCTCTCAATTGTCTTGTTTTTTTAATCTTAACTGAAGAGTCAGGGTTGGAAGATTTGTATGATGTAAAATTGAAAGTAAAAATTTAAATTCTAGAAACTTCATTCCTAAAAATTAAACAAAAAAACATATATATATGTGTAGTCGTTATATTTAAATAAATAAATTTGTGTTTTTTATTTTAAATTTAATGTTTTCAAATGCGTATATTATATTTTATGAAAATTCTTGAATATAATAATTGACAATCTATTATTTTAAAATCAATGAATATGAAATTAAAATTTACAGTTATAAAAAGGGATGTACCCCTACAATACTCCACATTAAATTTAAAATAAAAAACACAAATTTATTTATTTAAATATAACGACTACAATTGGCGATCCTGCAATTTAATATTATAAATAAATCAAAAATAAAGAAAAACAAACCTAATTATTTGGGAATTGGTCCAGAGATTTAATCTTATCAAGATCTTAGATTTCCAAATATCAAGATCATCAAAAAATATTATTTATCAAGATTATCAAACAAGATCATCAATCAAGATCATAAGTTAAGATCAACAATCAATTTCACCGTTCAATTTCCTAAAAACAGACAATCATTAAGCACGAAACCTGAATTAGAGTCAAGATCCCTAAATAAAATATCCCGCTTCAACCTACTATAAATATCGGTCAAAGATTTACCTGAACTTGTAAAAAAAACAGAAATAAGTATATTATATTATATTTATTTTAAGTTACCTTTAGTATATACATCCAAATACATACACGTTGTTAAATCAAATCAATATACTACATTCGTTGTTGTTACTTGTTTGTTTATTGTTTGTTAATCGTTGTTAATTGTAAACTTTCCCTTCGGAAACCATGTTTGTACACTCTCCCAATTCAACACGTCCAAATTGTACGTCACAACCCAATTTAACAGATAATTCTGACAACATCAATACTGAAACTGGAACATTGACTGAATTAGATAATCGTTCAACTCCTACTTGTCCTCAGTCTAATATTGAAATTTGTTCTACCACTATTAAACTTCCCCAATTTTGGACAAATTGTCCGGAAGCGTGGTTTATCCATGCTGAAATGCAATTTGCAAATAGGAAAGTAACACAGGACATTACTAAATATGAGTATGTTGTTACTGCTTTACCTCAAGATGTAATAGTAACTGTACTTGACATTATACAGAAACCTCCTTCAAGTAATCGTTACGATCATTTAAAGAAAATCCTTATTGAAAGGCATTCTATGAGTGAAAATACAAAATTAGATAAAATATTGTCTGATTCTGAGATGGGAGATCAAAAACCATCTGAATTTTATAGGTCATTAGCTTTACTTGGGAATTCAAATTTTAGTCCCGACGTGTTAAGAAAAATATGGTTAAGAAAATTACCAAATAACATAAATGTTGTCTTGCCTGGTTCCAATTTAACAGATATCAACGAATTAACACGCTTAGCTGATAACATATGGGAAGTGCTACAGGATAATAAGATAGCAAGTATTAGAGACACTACTCCAATACATTCTGCAAATTCGTATAGTCTAGAAAAGGTTGTTGAAAATCTAGTACAAGCTACTACCAATATTTGTAATAGCTTCAATAATCTTTCATTAGACGTAGCTTCAATAAAAAATCAGTTAGATGGACAACAGTACAGGCCCTTAAATAGGCGATTAAGTAGGAGCAGATCTCGTCCTAGATCTACGAATAGAGACTGGATTTGTAGATTCCATTACAGATACGGTAGTGAAGCAAGAAGGTGTGAACAACCTTGCTCTTATTATAGACAAAAAGAAGATTCAAAAAACTAACTGGACCCACTATCGAGGCGACAGATAATGGGAGTTTGAACTTGTCAACACGTCGCCTTTTTCTTTATGATAAGAATAATAAAATAAAATTTTTAATTGACAGTGGGGCAGATATATCTGTCCTTCCATCTTCAAAATTTAAAAGTCATAAGACTACTTCTGACATTGTTCTGACGGCAGCAAACGGTTCAAATATATCAACATTTGGTAAGAAAATGTTGAATGTAGATTTAGGATTACGACGCGAGTTTCCCTTTGTTTTTATTATTGCTAACATTGAAAAGCCTATAATCGGAGCGGACTTTTTACACAAATACGGACTTTTAATTGACATAAAAAATAAAACGTTAATTGATCCCTTAACTAAATTATCTATTAATACAGTGTCACGCTACTGTAAAATTTCTTTACCAAAAGTTTTCGCCGTTGATAATTAATACACTAGTCTACTTAAACAGTACCCTTCATTAATATCTGAACCTGATTACACAAAACCAGTTAAACATTCAACGGTACATAGATTAGCAACCAACGGTCCGTTACCATTCACCAAACCTAGACGCTTAGATCCGATTAAATATAAAGTTGCTAAAAGTGAATTTGATTTTCTTGTAAAATCTGGCATTTGCAGACCTTCAAATTCATGTGCAGCATCTGCACTGCATTTAGTTCCGAAAAAGGACCCGAATGATTGGCGACCATGTGGTGATTTCCGACGACTCAATTGTATCACAGAGCCTGATAGATATCCACTTAGGATCGCCAATTGTAGTCGTTATATTTAAATAAATAAATTTGTGTTTTTTATTTTAAATTTAATGTTTTCAAATGCGTATATTATATTTTATGAAAATTCTTGAATATAATAATTGACAATCTATCATTTTAAAATCAATGAATATGAAATTAAAATTTACAGTTATAAAAAGGGATGTACCCCTACAATATGTATATTATAAAACAGCTAATATTTTAGTTTTTTATGTTGTTTTTGTATTTTTTTAAGATAAACTTGGAAAAAATGGAAAAAAGTAGTGTAGGGAAAAATGTAGGGAAAATAAAAAGTGGGTGTAGGGAAAAAAGGGATTTTTTCTCATAAGCGTAGGGATTTCTGAAAAAAATCTCCTGGCATCACTGGGCGTAATAGAAGTGTATATGCAGAACTCAAAAAGGAGAATCCTCATTTAATATTAATAAGATGCGTATGTCATTCTGTACAACTTGCCATAAACCGCGCTTGTGCAACTCTTCCCACAAACCTTGAGTTTTTAGTTCAGAAAACTGGTTTTCCAAAAGTTCTGCTAGAAAGATGGCATACAAAAACTTATACAAGGCTATTAACGACAACAAGGTAAGTTCTAAGTAAACATTGTTTTTATATTCTTAAAATTATTTATATATTTATGTATATAGGAACCATTAAATATAACCCGTATATGTGATACCCGATGGCTCTCTATAAATGTCGCAGTCAAAAGAATTCTTAACCAATGGTTAGAGTTAGAAACACATTTTAGTATTGCTCGTCTCTTAAAAAGATGTTATTCAGCTGAAACACTCCATAAAATGTATAAGGATCCTGTAAATTTAATATACCTTTCGTTTTTTAATCCAATTCTTTCCGATATAAATGTTGTTAACATGAGTTTCCAAAGTAATAATTCGGACCCAACTAAGCGCATTCATAACTTAAACATAGCAATAAATTCATTAAAAATTAAAATATGTGATACTGAACAACAATTTAAAATTGAATTGTTTGAAAATTATATTAAGCCAAATGGTTATTTGGGCTACCAGTTTGAAATTGAATTGCGTAAATACAAAACCAATGACACTATAACATCTGAAAAGGAATCGGAAATAAGACAACAATGTGTCAATTTTTGTGAATCACTGTTGAAACAATTGATTCAAAGGTAAATAACACTGTGATACAAAAGTGAAGAAATTTAAATGCAGGCGTTCTCATATACCAATTCTATTTCGTTATAGTCCATAGAGTACGAATATATTTTTAGTTTTCCCCTATCACTTCGTTAAATTACTTTTTAAGAGCAAAAGATGCGAAAAAGAGCCATTTTTGAAGTTTTAAATTTGAAAAATCATAAGTTTAGTAGTATTCATCCGATTTTCAAATCCGATATTTTTTTAATGATACAAGTGTTGCCTTTTAATCCAAAAAAAGAAATCCAAAATTTATGGTCAAATGTCTGAGTTACGGTCGTTTAAGTAAAAAAACTCAGACTTTTTTAAAAAATTTTCATTTTCATCATGCTCTACTTTGGCCATGAGGCAGTGAGTTCATCGTTTATTACTTTCCTGAAGAATCACATAAAGGAAGGTTTCTAAAACTTGTTATTTCATAAAAATCTATGAAAAACTGGATGATTTATGCCAATTTTTCTAATAGCATGTTCCTCGAATTTTTAGTTTTCTCCATACAAATTAATTTTTGTATAAAAATGTTTATAAACATTTTTTAAACTTGTTATAAAGAAAACCAGAAACATGAACGTTTTTGTATGGAAGAAATATGCAATATTTTTATAAAACTTAGCACAACTCATAACCTTTTTCATTGATTATTATAAATTGACCATCATTGGAAACCCAACATAATGTGCCTTTTTTCAAATGTAATAAAAGCTAAAGTTACTGCTTCATGGCCAACGTAGAGCAGTATGAAAATTAAAAAATTGTGAAAAAAGTGTGAGTTTTTTTACTTAAATGGCCGTAACCAAGGCATTAATCATAAATTTTGGATTTATTTTTTTGGGTTGAAAGACAACACTTGTATCTTTAAAACAAAATATCCAATTTGAAAAAATATATGTTTGGTAGTTTGCAACCGATTTTCAAATTGGATATTTTGTTTTAAAGATACAAGTGTTGTCTTTCAACCCAAAAAAATAAATCCAAAATTTATGATTAATGCCTTCAAAAATAGATCTTTTTCACATCTTTTGCTCTTAAAAAGGAACTAAACGAAGTGATCGGGAAAAATTAAAAATATATTCCTACTCTATGGACTATAACGGAATTGGTATATGAGAACCCCTGCATTTTTTGCTGTATCACTGTGTAATTATATTATTTATTTTTGTTTTACAATTAATATTTTCTAAACTTTCAGGTTACCGGAAAATAGGGACATTTTGTTCAAAATAGACTGCTTTATTCCATGTTTGGAATATTTTGGATATAGTCCAGAAAAAAATTAAAAGATTTTAAATCAGCTAGGTAATATCAACATTGTTAGATGGAAACATCCTTCAAATACTACATCATTCTGGTTTGAAGTTTTGCAACACGAAGATTCCGCAGGAAATAAAATATTTTAAGAATTAGCAGATTTTGCTTTGCAAATTTTTTGTATGCCGTGGTCCAATGCGGAAGTAGAACGAGTTTTCAGTCAGCTAAATATTGTAAAATTCAAATTAAGAAATCGTTTACAACCTGAAATGGTTAATGCAAATTTGACAGTAAAGTAAGAACATAATATAATTCCATTTGAATATGTTTTCATCAAAATTTGTTTCAGATATGAACTTCGTCGCCATGAAAATTTCAGTTTTGATTACGAAGTGCCTAAAAAGTTTTTAAATTTAATTGGATCCAGTGAAATGTATTCTTGTTCTCAAAACGATAATTTTGAATGGATAGATATTAATTATATGAATGTATACATACATATTTTACTTAAAAATTAAATTCCTATTAGTTTTGTAAACATTTTTGTTTAATAAAATCGGTGGGATGGGACCTAGAAGTTTTGGCAACAGAGAGTGTATGTGTACCAACGTAGCGTCAGCATTATTATCTTGCCCTATCACACGTATATAAATCTGCCCACAATGCTAGCAAAAATTTGGTTTATTTTCATCCCTTTATTTTATAAATTTTCATATATGTACATATTTTCTTAAGTTCTTGGTTTATTTTCATCCCTTTCTTGTTTATAAATTTTCATATATGTATGTACATATTTTCTTAAGTTTATAATTTCCACAATATAATTTTCCGACCCTATAAAGTTCTGGATCCAGAGTCGACGAAACCATATCTGTCTGTCTGTTGAAATCTATTTTCTTAAAACCATCTTTGGGGCCTAATCTTACAATAATTCTATCACACATACTTTTGAGAAGTTTCCTATTTACAATCAACTAAATTGGTCCACAAATAACGGAGATAAGAGCAAAAATCCGAGACAACCTCTGAAATTTCGTACAAAAAATTAATTTTTTGCATTCTGGTGCAACAACGACATTCGCTTGTTAACGATTGAAAACAAAAAACATGTAAAGGTGGTATTAGACGATATGTATTTTACATATGTTTGTACTGCAGTGTTGCCATTTTAGCACTTTCAGTGCTAGATTTAGCATTTTGCATCGTGAAAATGCATTGCAGATTTTTAAAATTGTATTAAATCCACTAAGACAGGATTTTTGGAAATTCGAATGTTTAGGGGGTAAAAACGGGTAAATTCGGTAACCTCATATCTCCTAAAGTAGAAAAGATACAAAAACAGTTTAAAGCTTATTGTCGTTAATTAAAAAAATAAGTGGACAGGTGTCTGGTACTTTTTTCAAAATCGGCCCCTATAGGGAATACACGGGTTAAAACTGTATTTTGGTACTTTTTTGCTCCCCATGTATTTTTTGAACCAGTGAACATTCAAAAATATTTTTGACTCCTTCATAACTTAACGAAAAAATATTAATTCAATATTTTTAGGATATTCGGACGTTTAAGGGGTGAAAATTGTACCTATTTTTGATACTTTTTCCTAAAACATTGTTTCCTATGTATTGATTTGTACATGTGAATGAATACTTAATGATGGGCTCCCACTACGATATTACAACTTTTTGTAATAAAATGTTTATTACATCAATAGGGAGAAAAAAGTACCAAAAGGGGGGAAAACGGGAAATTTGATTTTATTCAAATTCAATGATCCGATTTTAATAAATTTGGAGAAATTGACAGATTTATGCCCCTAATTTCAACAAACAGAAAAAAGATCGATAGGGAATCGGTTCCCGATGTAGATATTTAGTAATGTCAACAAAAATTCCATCACTGTCACTAAAAAACTATGAATTTAACTAATTTTCTATATTCAGGTCTGAAAAATCATGATTGTAATTGAATTGTGGTTAAAACAATTTTCAAATCAGTAGTTTTAACCGAAATGTGTCTGTTATGAATTTATTTTATTAATTCTGCAAATACTGCCGAATTTAATTTAGCATTCAAACGTATGAATTTCAAATATTAGTTATTATTACCGAAAAAAAAGTTTAAGCTAAACATTTTTAGTCATTTAGTTTAAGCTAAAAATTTTAAACATCATTCAGTCATTGCAACCAATTCCCCATTAAAAACACCTAAAATTCGGTTATGGTAATAGAACTTAAATTAATTCGATGTTCCTAACCGAATATACTGTTAGTTTGATGTTTAAAAAAAATACTAAAACAAAAAGTATATAAAATTCACAAATATTTTTAAAAGATACAAATGAAGAAAAAGGTAATGTTGTTCATTTAAAAATCAAGATTAAATTAGATTTTATGAGATTTGAATATGTTTGCAGCAATAGAAGCAAGAAATCTAGGTCCTACAAACCATCAACATACTATAAACTATTCAACATTGAATATTTGGTCAAGAACTAAAAGCAAAATCTTATATACGCTCAAACCAAAGGTCATATATGTAATTTTTACCAAAAATGGGTGCAAGATGTTAAATATAAGTTATTTTATCAGAAAATATTAATATTTTATAAAATATCATATCATATTTACATTCCACAAATTTGTGTACAATAAATAATATTTCAAATAATGTATTCTGTAATTCCAATCGAATTTTTCGGCTATTGCAATAAAATTATGATATAGTACTCCGAACCGACTAAATTCGACTGGAAACAAATTCGGTTACCACAACGAATCTGTTTTCTCTGTGTATCTATCAGTGCATAGTTACTATTGGTGTAAAAATATTTGGTAATTTTAATTCATAGGTACTGATTTTAAATACATGTCAATTTACCAAAGAGGTAAGGATACCTACTACATATTTTACATAGTAGATATCTATTTGTTGAAATTACGGACATTAGTAACACTAAATATACCAATGGAGTGTTACTTGGAACTTCGGTACAAAGGATTATTTTTTGGTTCCTTTTCGTTTTTAACTGGTACTTTTTGTGTTTTTTATAATATGATCCTAGAAACATGATATTAAGCATGTGGAGTCCGGAGTTAATGAGAACCAATAAAAGGAGACTTTTTGGTACTTTTTCGTTCTTTAAAGGGTCATTTTTGAATTTTCTATAATACTAGCTGCGCGAACCCGGCGTTGCCCGGGCTTCTTCTAAAATAAAATTATTCTGTCTGTAATGACTATACTTTTTTTAATAGATGTCAAAATTTAGCTTATAACGATAAAAAAATTATTATATTTTTCTGCATTTTACTTAATACTTAAAGTCAGTTTCTGGACAAAAATATCCCTTAAAAATTTACAAATTGAAAATGAGCTTTAATTAGGAAATTTTGACCAATTTTTAGAAACATTTAGGAAACTTTTTTTTAGAAATTATACTGAAACCAGCATTCTCAATCACTGGTAGGGAACTAAGGACACTTTCAAATTAGTTGTTTTATTTTTCCCATGTGCAGACACTGTACTTTGAATTATAATACCCTGGTGTATAGAGACAAAAGGCTTCGGGGCATTTTATTAACTACAAAAATACGTACCATTAACCGTTCAAAATTTCAAGCGATTTTCTTTCTATTTGAAAAAGTACGGGCAATTGAAGAAACTCTGAAACGATTATGAAGCATTCTGCACAAAATTATGAAAAAATTGGAAAATTTCAAATTCCTTTAAAAATAATAAAATTAAGTTTTTCTTCATCTAAAAAATATGAAGAATATCGTCAGATGTACAAAGCAGATACCCAAATAATTTTACTTATTATTTGTAAATGGTAAATGGAAAATGTGTGCTGGAGTTATTCAAAATTATTATTTAATTTGAAAAGCTTAGAATAAATACGGCGCTACATACAGAAAAAGTTGTGCAGAATTTTTGGTTGATAATTTTCTAAATATATAAAAAGATATCAAAAGATCAATTTATCAAAATTTTATATGAACAATGCTTTCTATGCATCGTTTGAGATGTCTACCTATTTAAGTGCTGTCTTTCGGGACACTCTAATGAGTAGTCAAATACATATCTTCATGGTTTTTTAGATTTGAGCTGTATTTGAAAAATGGCAGCCGAATTTATATCAAGATAATTTTTTGATGGCATATTTACCGGATCATAGATTTTTATTGTTATGTCGATTAACAATAAATTTAATTTTTTTTATTTTTGATATAAAACTCGATTTGTATGGAAAATATGAGTGATTACTGTGTTAAAGGAAGGAACCACAGCCGATTTAAAATTCGAATTTAAGTGAAAATGTAATATAATTATATTATTTTCCCTATTTTAGAAGCGGTTTTTGTTCAGTAGTTTTTATTCTGCATACAAATGTGGCATCGTAGACATTCATTTAAGATCTAATTAAGATTCTGTTTTAAAATAGTTATTTTCTGAGAATATTCAGCAGATTTAATTAAATAATAATTCTCATATACTATGGGAATTATATATCATGTTCTTTAGCATTATAAATGTAACAAAAAGTGCACGGAAAAAGGTCATTGCATTTCATTAAGATCACAACAGGCCCAAAATTAGTCCTATAGGTGTATTTATTCGGATTTGGTGTATTAAACATTCTCTTCCTCAAACATTGTATGTTGCCAAATTTCTTGAAAATCGGTTCATGTTTTTTTTTATATTTAGCCTAGAAATTTGGTGTTATAGCAGTTATTCAAAAAATGAACATAAAAATGTGCGTATCATCCACTAAATATCATATAGAGTGTTTTTTTATACCCTCCACCATCATCAGTGGTGATAGATGGTATATATACTTTGTCATTCCGTGTGTAACACCAAGAAATATTCATCTGAGACCCAACAAAGTATATATATTCTTGATCCTTATGAAATTCTGAGTCGATTTAGCTATATCCGTCTGTCTGTCTGTGTAAAACACGCTCACGTTAAAACAAAGCAATAAATATTCACGAAACTCACCCAAAACATTCCTTATTATCCGGTCCAGTTTGGTATTGAAAATCAGTAAAACCGGTTCACGACGTAAAAAGTTATGATTAAAAATTTCAGAATACCTCGAAAAAAATAACGTTTTTTTTCCCAATTCTTTAGCAGTTTTCTCAGAAACTACCACCGATATTTCGATGAATTTTGTCAGACAATATTTTTTGTGCCAGATCCAATATTTCCCATAGCCCCCATACAAAGGTGTATATTCCCGGATATAAGTTTAATAACTCCCTCAAATATATCGGTATCAACACAAAATTATGTACATACAAATATAATATGAATAGAAATCACCAACGTAGATCTCAGTCGGTCTACAATTGGTCATAGTTCCCATGTAAGGTCCACTTCCAAAAATCACCTAAACACACGTATTTCATTGACAAATAAAAATAAAGCTTTCGTGATAAAATTCGAGCTGAATATGTTTTATGTACATACAAATCATTCTACCAAATTTTTTTTCTGATCGGTCCATTACTAGTCATAGCTCCCATATAAGGCTCTCTTCCGAAAATCATTTAAACTCACATATTTAATTGTCAAATAAAGGTATCTTGATAAAATTCGACACAGATATGTTTTGCGTACATACAAATCATTCTAGAAAATCTTTTACGGATCGGACCATTATTGGTCATAGCTCTCATATTAGGAAATCCGGAAATCACTTAAACGCACATATTTAATTGTCAAATAAAGGTATCTTGATAAAATTCGACGCAAATATGTTTTGTGCACATACATATGAATCACTCTATGAATATTTTCTGGAGAGGCCCGTAATTGGTCGTAGCTCCTATGTGAAGTCAAGTTATCTAAAAATAAGATAGTTAAATGGTTTCATTATAATAGATTTCATGAAAATCGGATCAGTAGTTTTTTGTATGCCTGAACGTAAATTTGGTTTAATAATTGTTTTACAAAAAGTTGGTGTAAAAAGGGGCGTGGCGTCCGATCCTGAGATAAGACCTATCGGTTCAGTAGTTTTCTGTAAGTCTCGAATGCAAATTTTGTATAACAATTATATAGAAAAAAGTGAGCATAATAAGAATCGTGACGTCAAATCATTATTTTATATAGGCTCTTGTTCTACTTTAGAATAGAACTATTAGTGTTCGAAATTTCATGTAAATCGGTTCAGTAGTTTGTCCGTGAAAGCGTAACAAACAGACATTCTCTTTCATATAATTATAGGATAAGATATAGGTAAGGATAGTTTTATAAAAATCGGGCGTAGAAAGGGTTTGGCATCGGATCAAGTTCTTATATATAGCCTATAGTTCTTTCCAAGCTTATACCTATCGGTATGCAAAATTTCAGGTTAATCGGTTTAGTAGTTTTTGCATATTGTGATTGTAAAATTGGTGTAATAATAGTTTTACAAAAAGTGGGCGTAAAAAGGGGCGTGACATCCGATCAAGATCTTATATAGCCTATTGTTCCTTTTGGGGTTAGACCTATTAGCTGTCCAAATTTCATGTAAATCGGTTCAGTAGTTTTGCCGTGAAAGCGTAACAAACAAACAAACAAACAGTTCTGTCAGAAATACTGACGATTGGTTTTATTGAAAAAAAGATATTATTTTTTCAAAAAACAAAAAAGTGACACATTTATTTATTAAAAACAATTATGATAATTATTATTCACTTCTTTTTTTCTTCATATTTTGGTTCTTTGAGTTCTCATTTAAGCTGAAGTTAAAAAGGTGCAAAATTTACGTCACAAAAGTAAGTATACAGATCATTTCAGTATATATTTGGTTTAAGTAAATGAGAACCCATGAAAGGGAAATTTTTGGTACTTTTTATACCCACCATCAAAAGATGGGGGTATAATGTTTTTGCCATTCCGTTTGTAACACATCGAAATATTAGTCATAGTATATATATTCTGAGTCCTTATTAAATTCTAAGACGATCTAGCCATGTCCGTCTGTCTGTCTGTTGAAAGCACGATAGAGTCCGAACGGAAAAAGCTAGGGAGCTGAAATTTGCACAAATATTTTCTGTTGCTGCAGTTTGTTTGGTATTGAAAATGGGCGATATCGGTCCACATTTTCGGATAGCCCTTATACAATTGGACCCCCGAAAAACAGCTTTAAATAAGTTTCATATGAGCAAAAATCTCGATGAAATTCAACACACATAAGTTTCATGCTAGCCAAAATCTCTTTACGAGATTTTATATGTATCGGTCTATAATTGACCCTACCCCCATATAAGGTCCCCTTCAGAAAATTACTTTAATGCTCATTACTGGTTTAAAAATACGAATATAGCGATGACATTCGATTCAAGTAAGTTCCTTGCAAGCAAAAATCTCTTAACCAAATTTTATGAAGATCGGTCCCCAATTGACCATAGGATCGGTCCATAATTGAACCTACTCGCACATAGGGTCGGTCCCCTTTAGAAAATTACTTTAATGATAGATGGTGGCTTACAAATAGAGTTAGAGTTATGAAATTTGATATAAGAAACTTTTATAGGAAAATCTTTCTTTAAAAATGTTTGTACTTAGTAACAAAATCATTCCGAATTTAATTGTCCAATTCACAAGCCTCGTGTATCTACGTATCGTGTGTATTTTTGTATTAGTTTACATATAAATGTTGTTCGTAATTTCAATTAAAAATGCTCGTATAACTTTACGTTTGTTTTTCATATGATTTTCACTTAAATGCTCATAACTCATTACTAAATTAAGATATCCATATAAAATTTGGTACAAGTATTGCTTATATGCACGGAAATATTACTGTGAAATTGTTTTCCTATCGGTCCATAACAGGTCATAGCTCCCATACAAGGTCCCCTCCTGAAAATCACTTAAACGCACATAACTCATTACTAAATTAAGATATCCGTTTGGTACAAGTATTGCTTATATGCACAGAAATATTACTATAAAATGGTTTTACGATCGGTCCATAACTGGTCATAGCTCCCATACAAGGTCCCTTTCCGAAAATCACTTAAACGCACATAACTTTATATACATAATTGGTCATAGCTCCCGTACAAGGTCCTTTTTACGAAAATCTCTTAAACGCACATTATTCATTATCAAATAAAGCTATTGATACAAAATTTGGCACAAATATTAGTTTTGTATACAAAAATTCTATTTCAAGATTTTTCAAGATCGATTCATAACATGGGTGCGCTCTGTCCCATACTAGGTTCCCTTCAGAAAATCACTTAAACACACATTACTTATTACTAAATTACGATATAGATACAAAATTTGACTGAAATATAGCTTTCATGTACAGAAATTTAGCTTAAAGAATTTTTTACGATCTATATTTGGTCATATGTATCTCCCATACTAGGTCCTTCCCCTAAAATCGCTTTAACCGTATTTAACTAGTTGCATTATCAATTTGTGTAAAACAATATTATATATATATATATGTAGTTTGAAAATCCTTAAATCTTTCACACACATGCATACATGCAAATTACTAAATATTGCTAAGCGCTATAAAAATATAAAGAAAATGGCGTTTGTAATGTTCAATAAATCTTGGAATTTTAATAGATTTAAACTGTAAATCTTGGTATTTTTCTATTTAAGACATGAGAAAACTTATTTCTACAAATATTTGATCAATTAGAAAAGTATTAATATAAAAGTAGCTGGTGGAGGGTATTTAAGATTCGGCTCAGCCGAATAGCACTCTAACTTGTTTATAATTATATTTGTATTTTATTCAAGCAATTAATCGCCAAAATTTTATCGGTTAACTGATCGACGGTTAATCGTTTGAATACCTAATAGATACATGTAACAATACATATTAATACATACATACATACATACATACATACATACATACATACATACATACATACATACATACATACATACATACATACATACATACCTACATACATACATACATACATACATACATACATACATACATACATACATACACCCATACACACATACACACATACATACATACATACATACATACATACATACATACATACATACATACATCTACATGCATACATACATACATACATACATACATACATACATACATACATACATACATCATACATACATACATACATACATACACATACATACACATACATACATACATACATACATACATACATACATACATACATACATACATACATACATACATACATACATACATACACACATACACATACATACATACATCATACATACATACAACATACATCTACATACATACATACATACATACATACATACATACATACATACATACATCATACATACATACATACATACATACATACATACATACATACATACATACATACATACACATACATACATACATACATACATACATACATACATACATACATACAACTACATACATACATACATACATACATACTACACATACATACATACATACATACATACATACATACATACATACATACATACATACATACATACATCATACATACATACATACATACATACATACATCATACATACATACATACATACATACATACATACATACAACTACATACATACATACATACATACATACATACATACATACATACATACATACATACATACATACATACATACATACATACATACATACATACATACATACATACATACATACATACATACATACATACATACATACATACATACATACATACATACATACATACATACATACATACTACATACATACATACATACATACATACATACATACCTACATACATACATACATACATACATACATACATACATACATACATACATACATACATACATACATACATACATACATACATACATACATACTACATACATACATACATACATACATACTCATACATACTACATACACATACATACATACATACATACATACATACATACATACATACATACATACAACATCAAACAAAATACATACATACATACATTAGTGCATAAATCCATGCATCAATGCATACTTTCATTAACACATACATCCATCGACACATTCATTGCTTCCATTATTCATTTATAATACAAATAATATGAATAAACGAAGTACAAACATATATGTTCAATTCACAATCAAGTTGTATATTGTACCTACTAAAATGTAGTAACAGTGATTGTGAACAGATCTTTGCAGCAAGTCATAAGTTTATGTTCTCAATGAAAAAAAAAAAAAAACAATCAAAACAAATATACGTAACAATGTCAAAAAATAAAAAAAAATAAAAAAATATTAAACTAATTAAACATGCGAAATGAACCAAATTAATTTCTTTGTTTTCAATTCTTTTATTTTCTTTATTCCGCATTTTAAACTAATAAATAAACAGTTTTTAATTAAATTTTAGCTCTTTTGTTTTGGTAAACAGCTGTTTGTTTTTGATTTCAGTGTTACCACTTTATCGTTTTTTATGCTAAAATCGTTTGAATTTTTTGTTTATATGTTGAAATAAACATTTGGCAACACTAAACTTTCTTACAACATTCGAAAAACATATGAAAAATTGTCGTAGGAGTTGTATAGAGCTTTTGCATAGAAAATACCAACAACATTGTTATGACTATTGTAGCAGCTGCTGACATACAACGCATACAACGCTACAACATCGATTGTGAATTGAACAATAATTTTTTTAATGCAAATCACACATATTTTCATTTATGATCTCTTTTGTATTTTACAATACCACATATGTGTTTTAAAAACTGTCTGACTACCGTTGACCTAGAAACATGAAATTAAGCATGTAGAGCACGGAGTAAATGAGAATCTATAAAAAGGGACTTTTTGGTACTTTTTCGTTCTTCAATAGGTACTTTTTGAATTTTCTACAATATTGAACCTAGAAACATTGAAACTATTGAACTTACAAACACAAAAATAAATGAAGGATGTATTTTGGAATGTTTTCGTACTTCAACTGATACTTTTTGATATTTGTAAAATACTGAATATATAAACATTGAACGAAATTTTATAAAAAGAGGCTTTCTGGTACTTTTTGTTCTTTTAGTAATGCTTTTTGAATTTTCTATAATTTTGAACCTAAAAACATAAAATTGGACACACAGCTTCTTGAATGTATAAGAATCTGTATGAGAGGAATTTCTGGTTGAAAAATTAACATGCCCCATCCTTATTTAACTAAAATCTATAAAAAGGGACTTTCTCTCACATTTTCGTTTTCCAACAGATATTTTTTGAATTTCCTGTAGTATTGAGACTAGAATCAATCATTATTGATTGAAAATTTATGAAATACAACCGTTTAGGCTATGCGATAATAAATCAGTGAGTCAGTCAGAGAGTCAGTAACGTTAGAATTTTATATGTATAGATTGAACCTAGGAACCTGTATGAAAATCTATGAATTAAAGCTGAATTTTTATGTTCAATAATACAAATTTGAAATGAATTATAATTCGAAAGGTATGCTATTAAGTGGCCTTAATCACAAATAAATTTTAATTTTGTACAAGTTTTATGAATCAAATTTTGTATTGAAGTTTAGTATTAAAAATCTTTTACAAAATGAAATGTTGTTTATGAATGTATAACTAATTATTAGTGTCCGACCGAACGTTCGGGTACGGGTTCGGAGCATAGCTGCCAGATTTGACGATTTATCGTAATTTTGACGATTCTTCGTTTCAAAAATAGCAAAGTGACGATTTGACGATTTTTTCCTTGAAACTGACGATTTTTGAGAAATTAAAGATTTTATATATATTTTTTTATTTTACAGTGAAAAAAAGAAATTAATATTAAATTTTTAATTCAATAAAAATAGAATTTATATTATAATGAAAACTAGAAATTAAATTCTAGAAGAGCTATTATAAAACATTCTAAGTCGAAAAAGTGTGTTTTGAGTTTTAAGCTCTCAAAGCTTACACATATTTTACATCTAAATGTGTATGCTATGTACATTATTTCTTATAACCAGGGAAACCAAAAACATGCTCTAAAAAAGTGTTTTAAGCGCTTTAAATATGTCATAAAAAACTCAAAATATGCTCTTAAAATTTAAAAAATATGCTCCAAAAATAATTATTTTAAATTATATTTTAACATTGAAAAGCTTAAAAAGACTGAAATTGTAATGAAATAATAAATATTTAATGTCATATTTCATCCTACTAGATTTTTTATAATTGATTAATCTGTTAGTTTGAAGAACTAGTTTAATAGAACTCTGTTTTACGTTCAGATAACCAATAAATAACATGAAGCCATTTGGTCCCCAAAAAAACATATTTCATACGACAAAGTTTGACACATTTCTTCCAATTGTATTCATAGCTTCACACAGAAAAACGCCGACCTAAAACGGAGTAAGCCACTAGATTCTACGACCCAAAATTACGTTTAGGTGTCTCGGCGTTTTTCTGTGTCTTTTTGACATACTTACAGTGTTATCAATACTAGTTTTTTAAACGATAACAATGGATTGGTGTCATGAAATCCAAAGTAATCGGTTTTATGTCCGATTTAAAATTTAATGCTTTATTGAATAAAAAATATAACATTTGTTTTTATGAGACTAATGTATTTTTTACAGTTTTCAAGTTCTACAAAGAAAATATTTTTTTTCAAAATTGTAAAATAGGCTAACAAATTTAAAAAAAAAATTAAATTTGATTTTTTTAAATAAAGTTTTGAAAAGAAAATTAAAAATGTACAAAAATGAAAAAAAAAAGCGAAAAACTTCAAAATATGCACTAAAAGAGTAAAATATGCTCTAAAAACTCGAAAATATGCCTTAACCCATTAATGCACACGGCGATCTACGTAAGGTAGAAATGTGAAATTTGGATATGACAGTTTACTTGTGTATATAAACCGATTTCAATTTAAAAAATTTTGCTATCTTGCGTTGTTTGGATTTTAGAAGACGTTACGTATACGTAACAGTGGGCATTACCCACGAATTTTTGTCCCTTAAGTATTTTAAGTAAAAGTTACATACTTTTACAAAAAAATCGTAAAAAAACTGGTTAATTATTAAGTTTTAAGCTTGGATTAGCTAATTTGGTGTATCATACAAAATTTTTTCATATAAAATAAAAAATTATTTAAAAGTATAAAATTTTAATTTGTGGAATTTTGTAATTTCTGTAATGTCATTTAATGAATTTAAAGAAATTTGTATATTTTCTTGCAGCAACAGATATATTTACTAACGTTACACATTTTGCATATATTTACCAAAGGTCCTTGGCGCTAGTATCATTGCAATTTCCCTAATAACCCAAGAAAATGGTCATAATTTTCAACCAATGTTTAATTTTTGAAGGATAATTGCAATTATATTCCGATTTTCTAGTAAAAATATATATTTAAGATTCGCCAACTGTGCCTTAAACAAGTTCTAATGCGGTCAAATGGCATATCCTTTACAGAAATTCGTAAAAATTTAAAGTATCCACGAAAGGACGATTTAACAGAAACATTTACATTAAAAATATATTGCTTGTCATCAAATATCAATATTTCAAGAAAATATATTGTTTTTTATTACGTTAGAACCCCATTCCTCTGATAAAAATCAATTTTTGAGGCAGATTTCATAAAAAAGTAAGCAAGTTGTTAATTATTTATATCGTATGTAGAGTGGGACAAAAAGTACTGAGAACTGCCCACTGTTACATATACGTAACACCTTTATTATCCTCTTTATAAGTGTCCGCAAGGACATGGTATAAGTTTATAAACAATTAGGTAATAAACATTAATTACTTCTTTATAAGTTTACGTCAGAAACTTTTTTTAAAATCTAACTACATAGAAGTTATTAACATTCTAAGAATTCATTCCTCGAAAAATATGACTTTTTGCAGGTTTACAAAATAGGCATTTTACAAAATAACCCAAAAATACAATTCTATAGGCAAAAATTACTCAAATTCGATTTATAATCGTTAAGAATATGTTAAGTTAACCTATCCATCAGAAAAAAGTAACTTTGCATTTTCCATTTCTGTGCATTTCGAGTCCAAATTCGAATTAATTTGCGTTACGTATATGTAACTGTGGGCATAAATGGGTTAAATATGCTACAAAAGTCAAATCATGCAAAATTATGCTCTTACGGGTAAAATATGCAAAAATATGCTCTAACAAATCGATGCCAAAATTCTTAAATTGGTCTGAAACGTGTAAATATCTTATCCATGAGTCCATACGACGCAGCACAAAAAACATGCATTTGCATATTTTGGTTTATAACTTTTGAAGAGATCGACAGATCTGAACCAAATTTTCACACTGTATAAGTTAAATCCAGTACAAACAAGTTTTGTAAAAGAAATAAATTTTACGAAGAAATCTCACCAAGTTTAATCTTTTTATATCTACCCAGCAAAAAATAGTGCTTCCTCGGAAGCAGATTTGTAAGGCAGAGAGCAGTTGTTACTGCTTGCACTTGTTATGAAAGAATATATGATTTTTATATGGGATTCCTCTCGTAGAGGCTCTGCCTAAGGAATCCAAATGTGCATATTTCATATTGTTGAAATTGCGCTGATTTCAGTGAATTAATATTATTTTTCAACACTGAACATTGATTTAAATTTAGAAAGATGCAAAAATTAAGTGATTTTAGAGCTGTTGAGAAGCAAATTTCTACACCACAAACAATAATTGCTGAATATATGCCTTCCAAAATCTTTTTTGTAAGGCAATAATTTTAAGATGCAATAGAACAAGGAGTTAAAGATGCAGTTATATTTATTGCTTCCAAATCAAGAATATTCGTTGCTGGGTAGGTAAGTACTTGTTTACAGAAAACTTTCAGAAAACTTTGAGAAATTTAAGGAAAAAGATGAACAAGTTTCTACATCTAAAAACTATATGTGAACACTATGTAAATTTAAGCAGTATTTATGTTTGATATTTTTAAAAATGCCAGAACATTGAAAACATTATGAGAACATTAGAAAAGAATTAACATTACTGTCGAATATTCTTCAAAACTCAAAGTTTATTGAATTTTGAGCAATAATATTCCGTATTTTTCGAATTCTACATAAATATGTATTTATTTAGTTATTTATTTATTTATAGCCTATGGAATATAATCCTTACAGGCAATTAACAATTAATAATAATAATTAAATATACAATAATAGAAAACATTTAAAAAATTATGAATTTAAAAAAGTAATTATGTTGTTTTTAACTGTATTACTACTTAATGAAAAATCAATCAGCATGTACAATTTATTAAATTCAATACACATTCTTCTCACTGGATCAGCATTGGCGTAGTTCGCTTTAAAAAATTTCGCCGATAAGGGAACAAAATGACGTGATGGACGACGAGGTACATTAAATGAAATATTTTGGATTAGAAAACCGCAGCTTACATTCCCATTGATTATGTTGAAAATAGATGATATATTTAACATTGATCTTCGGCTCTTAAGGGTTGGAAGTTTAATCAACGCCAGCCTAGCAGAATATGAGGGAAGATTTATTGGGTTGAAGTTCAATCCACGAAGACAAAAGAGCAGGAACCGCTTTTGTACAGATTCAATAACGTCTGAATATTTTTTATATATAGGGTCCCATATTACAGATCCGTATTCTAGGATAGGCCTTACAAGGGATGTGTAAAGAGATTTAGTGGCATAAGGATCGTTGAACTCTTTAGCCCACCGTTTTATAAATCCTAGTACAACCCTGGCTTTATTTGCTATCATTGTTATGTGTGATATAAAAATTTAACTTGGAGTCCAGTAAAATACCCAGATTTAAAAAATGATCGACCATTTCAAGCTGATGTAAATCAAAGACATAGCAAGCCGATATTGGATTCTTTCTAACTAATCGCATATATTTGCACTTTTTTAGGTTCAATTCCATAAGATTTACTTTACACCAAATATAAAACGAATTTAAATCATCTTGATCTGCTGGTCAAGAACTTCGCGATAATATTTCATTTCAAAACTTCATATAAATCGGCAAATTGAAATTTTCGAATTGTGTTAAGTATTAGAAATTTATCACTCTCTGGAATTCGAAATTAGTTGATAATTGACCCTAGTTGATAAAGATCCTCTTCAAAAAATCTTCCGGATGTTCATATTTTGGTTTTAAATGTTATAAATTTATTACTTTTTAATCATAAATGCGTTTTTTATTTAAGAAAAAAGTTCGTGTTCACCTAACTTTGAAAACCGTACAAAGTTCGGGTTCTGTTCGAATTTACCGAAGTTCGGTACCGAACGAATTTTTGAGTTCTATAGAACTCTACTAATTATTATCCAAATAAAATAAGATAATTTGAAAAATATCAAAATGAAGATAACGATGAATATATAGTACCAGAAATATTGGAGTCATGCTCTACATAATCAGTATTTTAATAAAAACAAGTGAGAGTGTTATATTCGGCTTTGCCGAATCTCATGTACCCACCATCAAACCTTATGCCTTAAAAGGAATGCTCCCATATAAACACCAGGGTGATATTACTCATCAAATTAACTGAAGAGGACCTTATATGATAGATAGACCAATTTCGGTTCATATAAAACATCTTTACATTGAATATCACTTCCCGACAATTTCCGCATGAAATTCGGTAGGAAGATTTACGTTCCTATAAATGTTTCTTATATCAAATTTCATAACTGTTCACGTATATTAAGTCATCAATACATTTGGTAGAGAGATTTTAACTCGTAAGCCAGTAATGTCAATTATGGACCGATCAACATAAAATTTGGTTAAGAGATTTTTGTTCGCAAGGAATTACTTGGGTCGAATTTCATCGCTTTACTCGTATTTTAAGCCAGTTATGATCGTTAAACTCATTTTTTGAAGGGGACCTTATATGGGGGGTAGGGTAAATTATGGCCGATCCACATAAGGTTTGATAGAGAGGTTTAGGCTTCAATGAAACTTATGTGTGTCGAATTTCATCAATATACTCGTATTTTTAAGCCAGTAATGAGCGTTAAAGGCATTTTCCGAAGGGGACTTATAAGGGGGGTTAGGGTCAAATATGGACCGATCCTCATAAAATTTAGTAGAGAGATTTTAGATCATATGAAACTTATTTGTGTTGAATTTCATCACTATACTCGTATTTTTAAGCTAGTAATGAGCGTTATTTTCTGAAGGGGACCTTATATGGGGGGTAGGGTCAATTATGGACCGATCGACATAAAATTAGGTAGGGAGATTTTTGATCATATGAAACTTATGTGTGTTAAATTTTATCACTATAGTCGTATTTTTAAGACAGTAATGAGCGTTAAAGCTGTTTTTCGGGGGTCCACTTTTATGGGACCGTGGACCGATATTGCCCATTTTCAATGCCAAAGAAACCTTACCTATAGAGAATATTAGTGAAAAATTTCAATCCTCTAGCTCGTTCCGTTCGGACTCTATCGTGCTTTCAACAGACAGACAGACGGACGGACAGACGGACAGATATGGCTAGATCATCTTAGAATTTAATAAGGACCCAGAATATATATACTTTTGAGGGTCTATGACCAATATTTCGATGTGTTACAAACGGAATGACAAAATCAATATACCCCCATCTATTTCGATGGTGGGTATAACTAGAAAAAACAATAATTTATATGTTTTGTTATTTATTTTATTTATTTTTATACCCTCCACCACCATCAGTGGTGATAGAGGGTATATATAAGTTTGTCGTTCCGTGTGTAACACCAAGAAATATACATCTAAGACCCAACAAAGTATATATATTCTCGGTCCTTATGAAATTCTGAGTCGATTTAGCTATGCCCGTCTGTCCGTCTGTCTGTGTAAAACACGCTCACGTTAAAACTAAGTAAAAGAAATCAACCAAATTCACCCAAAATATTTATTATTATCCTAAGCAGTTTGGTATTGAAAATCAGCAAAATCGGTTCACAACGTAAGAAGTTATGAGTAAAAATTTCAGACTACCTCGAAAAAAATTACGTTTTTTCCTAATTCTTTTGAAGTTTTCTCAGAAACTAGATCTCAGTAGATCTCAGTAGATCTCACTTAAACGCATATATTTCATTGAATTATAAAGCTATCGGGATAAAATTCGACACAAATCTGTTTTGTACACTTACAAATCTTTCTACCAAATTTTTTGCGGATCGGTCCATTATTGGTCATAGCTCCCATATAAGGCCCACTTCCGAAAATCATTTAAAAGCTCATATTTCATTGTCAAATAAAGCTATTTTGATAAAATTCGACAGAAATATGTTTAGTCTAAATATAAATCACTCTATGAAATTTTTTCCGGATAGGCCCATAATTGGTCATAGCTCCCATATAAGGTCCACTTCCAAAAATCACTTAAACGCACATATTTCATTGATGCTATTATGATAAAATTCGGGCTGGATATGTTTTGTGTACGTACAAATCATTTTACAAAATAATTTTTTACGGATCGGTCCATTATTGGTCATAACTCTCATATGAGGCTCACTTACGAAAATCACTTAAAAGCACATATTTCATTATCAAATAAATCCATCTTGATAAAATTCGACACAAACATGTTTTGCCCAAATATAAATCACTCTGCAAAATTTTTCCCGAATAGGCCCATCATTGGTCATAGTTCCCATATAAGGTCCACTTCCGAAAATCACACGCATATATTTCATTGAATTCTTAAGCTATAGGAATAAAATTCGACTTGAATAAGTTTTGTGTACATACAAATCATTTTACCACTTTTTTCTCGGATCGGTCCATTATTAATCATAGCTCCCATATAAGGTCCACTTCTGAGAATAACTTAAACGCACATATTTCATTGTCAAATAAAGTTATCTTGAGAAAATTCGACACTTATATGTTTTGTCTTTACATAAATCACTCTACGAAATTTTTTCGGGATAGGCCCTTAATTGCTCATAGCTCCTATATAAAGTCCACTTCCTAAAATTACCTAAACGCACCTATTGGAGTAAAATTATACTTGATCTTTTTCTGCATTATACGAAGTTGTTTCCTGATCGGTGCATAATTGGTCACAACTCTCTTATAAGGACCATTTCTGAAAATTACTTGAACGCACATTTTATACATAGGTATACAATTTTTTCTGAATCGGTCCGTATTTGGTCACAACTCCCACATAAGGGCCATTTCTGAAAATTACTTAAACGCACATTTTATACACATTTAGGTATAAAATTTGACGTAAATGTGTATTTTGTATATATGTATATAAATCATTGTACGGAATTTTTTCCGAACCGGTCCATATAAGGTTAATTGTTGAAAATCACTTAATACCACTTAATTCGTTATTAAATTATTATATCCGGATAAAATTCGACATAAGTATGTTCTGTGTATAGATAAATAATTCTAAATTTTTCTGGACCTAATCAAAATTAGTTCGACAAAAATTTTGGCGAGTTATCTAAAAAATAGATAGTTAGATGGGTTTCAATAAAAAGTAGCTTGCTGGTGGAGGGTATTTAAGATTCGGCATAGCCGAATATAACACTCTAACTTGTTTTTTTTCCATTTGACATCCAATACAACAAGACATTAAAAAAAATCTTATAGTTACAGTATTGGTTAGAAAATTGAGATTGAATAGTAAATACAATAAGATATATTAAAGGTACATATCTGCACAAAATTAACAAAACATATAGCAACAATTAATTTTGATGAAAAAATTATACATTAAATCGGAACAAAAAAAAAAAAATATGAGTAATTTCAAAAAAAAAAAAAAAAATAAAACAAGGTGTTGAGTGATGTTTTCAAACTTTTACGAGAAATGTTTAAATAAGGCCCTTTTAAAATGTATGTCGTTGCTTATTAATTGAATATTTGTAGGCAATAAGTTCCAAAGTCGAATAGATTGTGTATAAAATTGCCACGATGATGTCAGAGTTTTATATCTGACATGCATTAAGTTCATTGATCTGCGGGATCTGAGAAATACTAGCCTATTAAAGAGGTAAGGGGGTATATAAGTATAGATAATTTTATGCAGTAAGGTTAAATATCGAGTTTTCAACAGGTTAACAAACGTTATAAGTTTCTTTTAAATGGTGTGATATGATCAAATTTTCCAAAAGCGAGTTTGAGGTTGAAGGAAAATGAGTTGGCATCGAAGTATTTATAGGTTGAAAACCAATAGCTCTCATGTCATTTAACAGGTAATTTTCATTAAGAATATTTGAATTAAAGTCTCCACAGATAACGACATTATCAAATTGTAGTGATACATTTCCAAGAATATGGAAATAGTTGGCAGTATCAATTCTGCGATGTGGTCGGCATACACAGCTTATAAGCATCTTGTTTCTATTGGATAATATTTCAACAAATATATATTCATATATAGCCACGCCACCTGCATGGGAAACTCGGTCACATCGAAATAAACGAAAGTTCTCCAAGACGAATAGTGAATCTGGATCACATTGTTTGAACCATGTTTCGGACACACATACAATATCAGCACCATAGTTTTCAAATATATATCTAAACTCATCCATTTTGTTATTTAGGCTTTGAGCATTTAAATGACATATATTAAGTTATATTAAAAAAATTTTGCACTTTTTTTTCTTCTGTAGAACATTTTAGCACTTAGTTTTTTAAGTTTTATCATAAATACTTTGAAATTCATTTTCTGGCAACTCTGGTAAGAAATGAACTATTATGGATAAATTTATATCCGTAAGTTTGTAATTCATGAATAAAATGTCAATAATATTTTCGAATTTTATTTTTTTAATTAAAAAAAAAAAAAAAATCCAAAAAATGGAAAAAAATTGGGCCAAAAATAAAGAAATCCGGTAAAAAGTGGGTTAATGAAGACATAAATTTGATATTATTGAATTTTTTTGAGTTGATAGTTAGGTTCCCAAAACAAGTGCAAGCAACCAAAAATCTGGTAAAAAGTGGGTTAATGAAGACATTAATTTGATATTATTGAATTTTTTTGAGTTGATAGTTAGGTTCCCAAAACAAGTGCAAGCACCCAAAAATCAATTCTCATTTTCAATCACTACTGAAGAAGGATGCTTAACAAAAACCACAAATAATGGTTTTCACATACAAACCTACTTTTGTTTTCTTTTTTGTAAAACACAATTCTTAGCACGCAATTAAATAAAATGTGCAAACAAAATGACAAAGCCGAAAATAAAGTACTTTTATATCAGATTATAAGAAAGTCATTACTAGAGTACTTCTAAGTAATGTAGACGATAAGTAGCAGTCATTGAAAAGTAAGTGGTTATGAAAGTACAACCCTTATTATAAAAATCCAAAGTAATGAAGAAGTAGTGAAAAGAGGTTATATTAGCTTTTTAACTCATTACTATTCAATGTAAGTTTTTCCTGGGGTAATGTCGAATTTTACTTTAATTCCTACATATTTTTTATGCATTTTACTGACGATCGCTGTTGCCAGATTTGACGATTTATCGTCATTTTGACAATTTTCAGTGTCAAAAATTACCCATTGACGATTTTTAAAACAGGATGTTCTTACAAATTTTCATAATTTTTATCATTATTTTATCTAATATTTAAAAGAAAATCGAAGCATATTCAGAATATTCTAAGAAGATGTTAATAAAATTAAGAATTATAATCTATATATATATAAAAATGAATGTGTGTTTGTTTGTATGTTTGAACGTTATGGACTACTAAACGGCTGAACCGATTTTCTTAAAATTTTCGCAGCGTTTTCCTGTATGCCTGGAAGGAAAAATAGGCTATTTTTTATTTTGAAATTCCAGGTGGGCGAGTAGCCACGCCCATATTAAGAAAATATTAAATCCGTATATTTGAGATCATATAAAAGTTAGAGTCCTCAAATTTTGTCGGAGCAACTTTAGTGTCAATATGATTATTTAGGACAAAATGTAGGCGGAATATCATTAGGGGGCGTGGCACCTCCCATATAAATTAAATACAAAAATTATTTTATCTTGGAAACTATTAGAGTTAGAATCTTCAAATTTTGCACGAATAACTTTAACATCCATTTAAACATTTTGGGTAATAAATTGGCGGACTACCCATGAGGGGAGCGGCACCCCCCATATTAAATCAATACAAAAATTCGTTTATCTGGGAAACTAATGAATCTAAATTCTTCAAATTTTGAACGAAGAACTTAAATATTCATCTGAACATTTTGGAGGAAAAAAAGCAGACTTTCATCTGGGGGGTCTTGAAGCCCCCATATGAATTAAATAGAAAAATTCGTATATCTGAGAAATTATTAGAACTATAAATCTTGACATTCATCTGAACATTTAGAGTATAACGGGCGGACTTTCAATGGGGAACTTGGCACCTCCCATATGAATTAAATATAAAATTTCGTTTATCTGGGAAACTAATAGAATTTGATTCTTAAAAGTTTGCACAAATTACTTTAATATTCATTTTGGAGGAAAAAGCGCGGACTTTCATCTGGGGAGCTTGAAGCCCCCACATGAATCAAATAGAAAAATTCTTATATCGTACATCTTTAAATTTTACATGAAGAACTTTGACATTCATGTGAACATTTAGAGCATAACGGGCGGACTTTTAATAGGTGGCTTGGCACAACATATATGAATTAAATACAAAATTTCGTTTACCTTGGAAACTCTTATATTATTAAAATAGAAATTGGTGATAGATAGAAACTGGCGAACTTGCAATAATTTGCTTAACATCTCTCATATGTAACATATTATAAATCTGGAAAACTATTGTAGTTTGAATCTTCAAAATCGTTAAGTGGGTTTTTTATTTATACATATTGCTTTTAGGGTAGCAAAGCACACTGGGTATAGCTAGTGATTTACAATAAAGGTAGAATATCCATTGACCAAATATTTGACGTAAAAGCGAAACTAAGAATTTTTGATAATTACACTTTTATGATCGCAAGCATGATACCTACTCATGCAGTGTATTGTGGAACTATGAAAAAAGGTTGTGGAAGGAGGCTAGAGGAAATAGCGTTTACTAAGTAAAGGGAATCATAATTTCGTTTAAGAAATAGCTTTCTAAACTCCTTTGAACAATTTTTGCTATGACCAATAGGTGAAAAGTTACACTCATTTTAAAACAAGTAAGAATTATAGTCGGGCGAGGCCGACCATATAATACCCTACACCTGTTACAAAAATGAAATGTGATTTTGTTTTCATAATAAAGCATTGTAGATGAATTGTACCTTGCCTCAG
Source organism: Lucilia sericata (assembly GCF_015586225.1). Classification (NCBI taxonomy): domain Eukaryota; kingdom Metazoa; phylum Arthropoda; class Insecta; order Diptera; family Calliphoridae; genus Lucilia; species Lucilia sericata. Next base: position 117,389 of record NW_023994062.1, on the reverse strand, counting down.
ATATACTTAAGCCATTTATTGTTGAATAAAATTGTGGACATTTAAGTGAAATTTTGGAGGGGGCTTTGTATAGGTGCTTGGTCAAATAGGACCCTATAATTATAAAATTCATGAGAGTCATCAAGGCTAGTATAGCACTTGGTTTTGCAGCTTTTTGTTGAGATACGAGTATATTAAACATAATTATAAATTTAAAAGCTCTATTCGTCGGGTTGGGGGCTAGGTGAAATAATGGACCGATGTTAATAATTTTTAATAGGCTTTATCTGCGGTACCATAGAAGATCATGTGCCAAATTTCATTGAATTATCTTCAAAATTGCGACCTGTAGTTTGATTACAAGGTTTACAAGCCCTATTCAGGGGTTCAGTTGTATGGGGGCTAGGTGAAATAAAGGACCGATGCTAACCATTTTCAATAGGCTTTGTTTCCGGTGCCATAGAAGATCATGTGCTAAATTTCATTGAATTATCATCAAAAATGCGACCTGTAGTTTGATTAGAAGGTTTACAAGCCCTATTCAGGGGTTCAGTTGTATGGGGGCTAAGTGAAATAATGGACCGATCTTAACCATTTTCAATAGGCTTCGTCCCTGGGACAATAGAAGATCATGTACCATATCTTCAAAATTGCGACGGACGGACATAGCTAAATCGACTCAGAAAATGATTCTAAGCCGATTGGTATACCAATATTATTGTGCGTTACAAACATCAGCACAAACCCAATATACCCTCCCCACTAAAGTGGTGTAGGGTATAAAGATCCTGTATGACCAAAATGACCAACTTTGATCCCCTCTAACTCCGGTAGTTCTTGGCTGAAAAAGCTGAAAAACTGTATTTGGCCTACTATCCAATAGTCTAACCTTGGTGCAAATTTCATCCAAATCGATTTTTTGAGTTGGGACACGAAATTGCCCATATATTAAAAAAAAAATATTTAAAGAAAAATCTAAAAAAAGATGGAATACTAAAAACATCCCTTATATATTTACTAGATATAATATCAAGTAATTTACAAAAACTCAATATCAGTTCTTTTTAAATATATTTGCCAAATTAAACAGATCAAATCAAAATTTATAAAACTGTCTCGGCAGTTAAAATAAATAATAACAAGTAAGAGTGCTATATTCGGCTGTGCCGAATCTTAAATTCCCTTCACCATAGTGTATTTAAAAAATATTCACTTTTTTATAAAATTTAAATTTATTTTATTTTCCCGACTATATTATTATTATAGCAATAGCAAAACAAAAGTAACAACAACGACGCAAAGCGAAATAAAACACACTAAAACCAAAATACACAAGGCAATGTAACCAACAGACATCCAAACATACGAAACGAAATACACACAAAAACAAAATACACAACACAATTAAACCCACAGACATCCAAACATACGAAACGAAATACACAAAAAAACAAAATACTCAAGGCAATGAAACTCATAGCATCCAAACATACGGAACGAAATACACAACGCAATGAATAATTAGTGTTGTTGTTGCTTATTTATCAAAGCATGAACAAAATTGTGTTTTTTTATGAAATTTTCAGAGGTTGTCTCGGATTTTTGCTTATATCCCGAAGATATCTGGGGTCTTCAGAAAACTGATTTCAACAGACAGACGGACATGGCTTAATCGACTCCGCTATCTATAAGGATTCAGAATATATATACTTTATAGGGTCGAAAAATTATATTGTAAAAATTACAAACGGAATGACAAACTTATATATACCCTTCTCACGAAGGTGAAGGGTATAAAAATACAGCTAGAAATACCACCAAATATGTATATTATGTATAAAATGGTTTTGACGATTTAATGGCGATTTCGAAAAATTAATTGACGATTTTCTTCTCGAAATCTCGATTTAACTCCCAACTCATCTGTTGACCGAAATATAGGCGTATCGTTCACCGATTATTGATTTTCAAATATTGTCGGATCCTCATGAAATTTGGCAAATAAATTTATATTTAAACACATACTAGCTATACTCAGTGTGCTTTGCTACACTAAAAGCAAAAAAAAACCCACTTACACATGGGAGATGCCACTCAAATTATTGCAAGTTCGCCAATTTTTCCGAATTTAATTAATATGTGAGGGGCCAATCCCCCCATTGAATGTCCGCCAAGTTTTCTCTAAATGTTCACATGAATGTCAAAGTTCTTCATGTAAAATTTGAAGATTCTAGCTTCTACAGTATCTCAGATATACAAATTTTTCTATATAATTCATATGGGGGTTCCAAGATGAAGGTCCGCTTTTTTCCCAAAAATGTTCAGATGAATATGTAAGTCCTTTTTGCAAAATTTTAGGAATCTAGTTCTATTAGTTTCTTAGATAAAATATTTTGTTGTATTTAATTCATATGGGAGGTGCCACTCCCCCCATTGGTAGTCCGCCAATTTATTACCCAAAATATTTCCATGGATGCTAAAGTTCTTCTTGCTAAATTGGAAGCTTTTAACTCTAATAGTTTCCAAGATAAACTTATTTGTGTATTTAATTAAGGAGGTGCCACGCCCCTGCTGCTAGTCCACCCACTTTTTATCCTAACTAATCACATTGAGACTTACGTGGCTCCGACCAAATTTGAGGGCTCTAACTGTTACATTTTCCGAGATTTACTGATTTAATATTTTCTTAATATGGAAGGTGCCACGACCACTATAGTCATTCCGCCCATTTTGTCAAAAAAATATTCTTATGGATGTAAAAGTTGTCCGTGTAAAATTTGAGAACTCTAATTGTACCAGTTTCCAAGATATATGACTTTTAATAGCTATTAAATAAGTAGGCGTGGCAACTCGCCTACTTGAAATTTTAAAATAAAAAGTAGCCTATAGTTCCTTCCAGATATACAGGAAGGTACTGTTAAAATCGGTCCAGCCGTTTAGCCATCTATAGACTTCAAACAAATAAACACACATTCATTTTTATATATGTAGAAGAAGATATGTATATTAAATTTTCAAAGCGATACTGAAATTTTATGTGAATTGAAATTATTTAAGCATTTTTTAGAAACGTACTTTGTATGGGGACTATTGCCAATTTTATACCGATCATTACAAAAATTCCCAATATTATTTAAACTTAAATAAAACTCATTTGTGCCGATTTTTGTATGATTAAAAATATATTTAACATAATTATGAGCTCTAAAGACACAATGCAATGGCCGCTATATGAGGTTATAGAATAATAGACCAATTTCAACAAATTTTAACACGCATGGTACTGGACCCAAAAGAAAAATCAAATTATCTTAAAAATTACGACCTATATTTGGTTAATGACTTCATTAACAAAAGTATATAATTCACGCTCCAATACAGTAGTGCATGGTATAAACAGTGCAAGTTTAAAATTCATTATAAAAGTTGCATAATAATAGCATTATCCATTGAATAAAACTACACAAATTTGACTTTAAAACCCTGTGACATATACATATAGAGAAACAAGGAAGTTATTGATTTTTGATATGAAAATGACATATATTTTCCACTGTGGTGTGTAGTGATATTAATGGAAACATGTTATGCAATCGGCCACTCGCAATGACATCCCTATGTTAAATTCAACATTAAGTAACATTCCTAGTGGGTTGAAAATTCACTATTGGTAGTTTTTAGTGGCTGTTGATATCGCCGTTGTCGAAATAGGTTGTCATAATTTCATCCTTTATATGGAAGGATAACATTTTAAAATTATATTTCCGTTTTTAGATTAAGTTGGACTTAATTTGATGCCCATTGACACAAGAATATAAATATGTAATTAAGTAAAGTAAAAAAATGTTTATCCTTGAAAGTTTAGAGTCCTTTAAAAGGGAAAAGGGATCTGAGAATTGAAAACTTAGTATATAGTTTTTTGTCGACGATCTCTACTTATACTCGATTTGGTTTGGTTCAAGTCCAAAAGTAGTGTCCAATATTTTACTCACATTGATGTCCTTATTTATAAAGAAATTAATTTTTTCATTTTAGAGTAATAATTAGGGTATGCAAACGATTAATCGTCCATCGGTTAATCAACGAAATTAACTCAATTCTAAAAAAGCTAAATACTTAATTGACCTGGGACGGCGCTAAGCTGGGACTGGCAAAGAAAAGCGAGCTTCCGGTGCTCTTAAAGTCAACTGTCTACATAAAAGGATGGAGCAGTAAACTGGCTAATGAACGTATACTGGAAATTCTTGGTGGTCAAAATGCTGAGCTGCCCGTGGAAAAATGTGTCGTCTTTTACAGGAAAGAAGAACCTGAGGGAACTTTATTTGTAATAGGTATCGACCAGAAATCTATGGCTAGTCTTGCCAAGAACAAAGGTAGGTCTTACTTCGCCTCTAAATCTGTCATATTCAAAATTGGGAAGATGCCCATTGGAAGGGCTGTTACAACAAGCCTCGAAAAGGACACTAAAATACCTAAGATCACAGCATCAGTAGCAACTACTGATAACGTTAAGGAGTCAAATCCTAAAAGCGACGATGATACCACTAACTCGCCAAAAGAAGGTGCAGCCGCCCTTTCCAAAATTGGGGAGGCGCCGATTGAAAGGGATGTCAAAACCGGCCCCGATAAGGACACTAAAACACCTAAGACGGTACCCAAAGCATCTTTAGCAAGTACTGGTAATTTTGAGGAGTCAAATCCTAAAAGCGAGGAGGAAATCACTCACTCGCCAGAAGACAGAACAGCAGTGCTGTCCGAAATTGGGAAAGTGTCGATTAAAAAGACTGCTCTTCCTATGCCTGATAAGGAGTACCGCAGTGCCATCAATGGTACCCACTGCATCAATAGCCACTTCATGTTACCCGGAGGAGTCAAATCCAACGAGCGGGGATGCGATCACTAACTCACTGGAAGAAATGGATGACAATGATTGAGGTTATCCAAATAAACCTCCATCGGAGCGAGAGGCTACAACGCTCTGATGGCTAACATTAACACGGGTAAGTTACATATAGCTTTAATCCAGGAACCTTGGACGATTCGCAACAAGGTTTCTGGATTAAATCACGTAAATTTCCAACTTTTCTACGCTGATACAGGGTCTCGACCGAGAACATGTATCTAATGTCACAAGAAGTTAAGTTTTCTCCTCTCAACAGGATTATCCACATCGGATGCAACGGTGCTGAAGCAAGGTCGTGGCAACATATACCTTGCATCTGTTTACCTGTCTTTCGATTCTCCGACACTACCACCAACGCCGGAGCTGATGAAACTGGTCGAAGAGGCACAAAGGCAAAATAAGAAAATTGTAATAGGTTGTGATGCAAACTCCCACCATGTATCTTGGGGTAGTATAAACACCAATCGTAGGGATTTCCTTAATACTAAAGACTTGATCACATCGAACTTAGGTAATAAAGCTACCTTCGTCAATAGAATCAGAGAAGAAGTATTAGATATAACTATATGTTCAGAAGAGCTTATAAACAAAATTCAGGATTGGAGAGTTTCGGACGAGCACTCCTTTTCTGACCATCGGTACATAAGATTCAAAATACTACGCCACCAAAGGCGATAAAGTTTCGGAATAAGTCTAAAACTAATTGGACAATGTTCGGTTCCTTACTAAAGAACCGTTTATGTCAGGACAGTTCTCAATGTCGAAATAAAGAGGACATAGACGCCAAATGCTCACAAGTGCCTTGGTTGAATCGTTCGAGGACAGCTGGCCTCTGCGAGAGCGAAGATCTGCCCAGGAGAAACCCTGGGTAACCGGGGAGATCCGGAACCTTGGTAAGACTCTTCGCAAACTATTTAACCGGGAACGGCGTAAAAACATCGCAGTATACTGGGATGAGTGTCGTAGTAAACTTGGTGAATATAAGAAAATTGTTCGTAAAGCCAAACGAGACTCCTGGAAACTTTTCTGTGAACAGGTAGACAGCGTAAATGACGTATCGAAGATAAAAAATTCCTATCCAAAACTCATGTCCAACCGGAATGTAAGGTCGATGATACGGGCAGGAGGCTGGAGGATATGGAGGAGACAATGAAACTCCTAATGGACTCCCATTTTCCACCCGGTATATCGAATAACATAGATGAACCGATATTGGAGGAAGGGGAGGCTAACACGGGAATTGTAATTACATCCGATATGGTCAAAGGGGCAATCAAGAGCTTCGCTCCCTATAAAGCTGCAGGGCCGGATAGCATTTTTCCGGCACTCTTACAGATGGAGGCGGGACTGGCTTCCGTACATCTGTCTAAGATATTCACTGCATGCTTGAAACTTAAAAGCAGTATACCCGACAAAGACCTAAAATTTAAGCAGCATGCTTATGTAAAGGGACGATCGGTGGAAACCGCTTTAAACGAAGTTTTCCACTACATAGATGAATCCTTTGATAGCAAAGTGTATACACTGGCATTGACATCGATACTCTTATCCAATCCCTAGACCAGTTTTATGTTGACCAGGTGCTCCGTAACTGGATCAACCACATGCTAAGGAACAGATGGATAAGCTGCCAGATGTACGATATAACTATCAGAAAAAAGTATTTCGCTGTATACCACAGGGTGGCATTTTGTCACCTTTACTCTGGGTTACCACGATTAATAGCCTCCTAAAGACCCTAACTGAGAAAGGACTTAGACCTGTCTGCTATGCAGACGATGTCGTAATACTTTTAAAGGGAAAGGGTCGAAATTACTTGTGTAGAAGAGCTGAGGAGGATCTGAATACGGCCTTGAGCTGGGTTCAACCGAGAGGCCTAAATGTTAACCCGGCAAAAACGGAAATCTGTCTTTTCACAAGAAAGACAAAAATTTCTACGTATACTGAACCTTGCTTCCTGAGCAAGAAGATACCTGTGACAGACAATGTTAAGTACTTAGGTGTATTCCTCGACCGGAATCAAACTAATACAGGGAGTTCAGCGTACATGCTGCTTGGGTATAAGTGGTGCCATGTGTACTACTTCAACCAAGGCTCTGGAAACGTTGGTAGATATTCCACCCATTGAAACATATTTAAGATATGAGGCAGCGCTTACAGCCGAACGGCTCTTTACTTTAGGCGAACTGGCCAAAAGCGGTTATAAGACACGTCATCAATGTATACTGGACACATTGGAAGGTTATACACAATCATCGGACGTGCCTGATCGTATACCAGACACAGAATATGTCGAAAACTTTGAAACGCTGATCCCAGATAGAATGTCTTGGTCAAGCGGAACAATAGAGCAAATACCATTAGGAATCCGTTGTTACACGGATGGCTCTAAATTGGGGGACAAAGTGGGGCTGGGTTTCTATATTGAAGACCCAGAAACAGAAATATACCACCGTTTACCAAATCATAACACAAGCTTCCAGGCAGAAGTACGAGCAATAACGGAATGCGTAAATTGGATTAGAATAAATATGGCGCCCACAGCGCTTAATATATTTACCGACAGCCAGAAGGCAATTTGTGCGATATCAGGTGATAGAGTTAAATCTAAGACCGTATTGGATTGTAAGAAAGCTTTAACTGAATACTCTCCCAGAGGTAAGGTTCACATCATATGGGTACCAGCCCACTCGGGAGTAGTCGGTAACGAAAGGGCGAATGTAATAGCTTTAAAGGGAAGGGAGCTCGAGGCAGTTAACCTGACAAACGCAAAACCATTCGACGAAACAAAAGCTGATCTAAAAATATGGGTGAGAAAATCCCATAAGGCCTCTTGGAATAATGAAACAGTGAGTAGAACCACGAAGATCCTATGGGGTGACCCTGATGAGAGCAAGACGAAAAATCTCCTCAAAATGAGCAAGTCTGAAGCTAGTATGATGGTACGTATTCTGAGTGGACACACAGGATTACGAGCACATCTCTGCAAAATTGGACGTGCGGATTCAGACGAATGTAGAGCATGTGGAGAGGACAGTGAAACTCTGGAGCACTTTCTTTGCCACTGCCAGGCATTCGTCGAAATTAGACGAAAGTGCGAATGTAATAGATCCAAGTATCTTGGAAGTGATGTTATTCCGGAAATAACATTCCTGACTAACACTGATTGCAAGATTCTTAGGAATTACTTTCAGGAAACTGAGTTTCTGAACACTGAAAAATAATTCTTTCAGTTCTTTTTTTTCCTTAATGATAAGGAGCGCACAACAGGCCCGATAGTGGCCTAGGTGTATTTCATCGGATTTGATGTAGTATACATCCTCCTATCAACCTACCTACCTACCTTATTGACCTGAAAATTCTGATGAAAAATAATAGAATGCAACAACAAATGCACCAAAATTTGTATTTTAATATTTTTTCTTGGTTTTCCCATTTTACACAATCTCTATTTTTGATTGGAAAACATAAATTTACTTTTTACCTGTTTTTTCGAATTTTATTTATGAACAAAAAACAAAATTCCTTAAAAAAAAGGTAGGCAAAAAACTTAGTTGATTCACTGTATACTTACAACATTTTTAAGAAAACGTTTCTATTTCTAGAAACTATTATTTTGTTCTAAGAAAACTGAAACAATTATACATTAAATGTTATGTAATGATTCCAAATGGTTACATTTGATTGGGAACAAGACTACCTTTAACTTCGGCTGTGCTCGTCGTATGGGTGGGTATGGTAAGTTCCCAAATATAAAATAAGGTATATATTGAAATCATAACCAAAGATTTTAACTTAAGTAGTCAAAAATAAAAAAACACGATATAATAGAGGAATAAAAAATAGTATTCGATGAGATGAATGACATGTAGCTAAAGTTAGAAGTAGCTACACTGATCTAAACCCTCCCTCCTTGCTGACAGATAATATATATATAGATTGTCAGCCCAATGAAAACTAAATACGGAATACCCTATTTACCTACCCCATATCTATTTCTTCACTTTTCGTAACAACGAATAACAAAATAAAAATGGCATGTTTCAATTCATTCCAAACAAACAAAAATAAGTATTTATTCAAAGGAGTTATCAATTAATTTAAATAAATAAAATTTAAAATGATAATAAAATTAAATTAAACGAATTAAATAATGTTAATTAAACATTAAGTTCCATATTTTTATACCCACCATCAAAAAAGATGGGGGGTATATTGATTTTGTCATTCCGTTTGTAACACATCGAAATATTGGTCATAGACCCATAAAAGCATATATATTCCAGGTTCTTATTAAATTCTAAGACGATCTAGCCATGTCTGTCCGTCCGTCTGTTGAAATCACAATAGGGCCCACACGAGAGGAGCTAGACAGTTCAAATTTTGCATAAATATTCTCTATTGTTTGGTATTGAAAATGGGCAATATCGGTCCACTTTTTCGGATAGCCCCCATATAAGGGGACATCCAAAAAACGGCTTTAGAAGTACGAGTATAGCGATGAAATTCGACATAAATAAGGATCGGAATTGAGGATCGGTCCATAATTGACCCTACCCCCATATAAGCTCCCCTTCAGAAAATTACTTTAACACTCATTACTGGCCCAAAAATGCGAGTATAGCGATGAAATTCGGTATAAGTAAGTTTCTTACAAACCAAAACCTCTCTACCAATTTTTTTTAGGATCGGCCCATAAATAATCCTACCCCCATATAAGCTTCCCTTCAGAAAATGACTTTAACACTGATTACTGGCCCAAAAATGCGAGTATAGCGATGAAATTCGGTATAAGTAAGTTTCTTACGAACCAAAACCTCTCTACCAATTTTTTTTATGATCGGCCCATAAATGACTGGCCCAAAAATGCGAGTATAGCGATGAAATTCGGTATAAGTAAGTTTCTTACGAACCAAAACCTCTCTACCAATTTTTTTTATGATCGGCCCTAGCCCCCATATAAAGTCCCCTTCAGAAAATTACTTTAACACTCATTACTGGCCTAAAAATTCGAGTATATTGTAAGTTTCTTACGAACTAAAACCTTTTAACCAATTTTTTTTAGGATCGGCCCATAAATGACCCTACCCCTCATATAAGTTTCCCTTCTGAAAATGACTTTAACACTCATTACTGGCCGAAAATGCGAGTATAGCGATGAAATTAGGTATAAGTAAGTTTCTTACAAACCAAACTCACTTTACCAATTTTTTTTTTAAGATCGGCCCATAAATGACCCTACCCCCCATATAAGGTCCCCTTCTGAAAATGACTTTAAAAATGAAAATGACTGGCTAAAAAATACGAATATAGCAATAAAATTTTACACAATTAAGTTCCTCTCGAAATCTGTTTACCAACTTTTACGTGGATAGGTCCATAATTGACCCTACTCCCCCTATTGGTTCCCCTTCAGGAAATGGCGCTCATTACTGGGTTAAAAATACAAGTAAAGCCATGAAATGCGACACACGTAAGTTTCTTATATTAGGTCCCCCTTTGCAAATGGCTATAAAGCTCATTACTAGCTTAAAACAAGTAAGAAATTATAGTCGGGCGTGGCCGACCATATGATACCCTACACCAGTTATGAATATTAAATATGATTTATTTTTCATAATAAAGCATTTATCTTCAATATTCCCTTGTTCCGATACATTTAAGCAATTTATGGATGAAAAACTAATTTTCTGAAAGAGGCTTTATATGGGGGCTAGGGGCAAATATGGACCAAGCCCGATAAAATTTTGTGAATATATTTATATTGACATAATATTTTATTGTGCTGAATTTCATCGCGATATTTGTGTTTATAAGTTAATTTGGGACATTCAAGTAATTTTCTGAAGGGGACTTTGTATGGGAGCTAGGGTCAAATGTGGCCCGATCTTTATGAAATTTGGCAGGGTCATCAAGACTTCTATAAAACTTAGTTGTGCCATACTTTATCGATATATCTGTATATTTAACATAATTATGAGCTCAGAAGCCCTTTTCGGGGGGTTCTGTTGTATGGGGGCTAGGTGAAATAATGGACCGATTTTAACCATTTTCAGGCTTCGTCCTTAGGTCAAATAAAACGTGCGTGCCAAATTTCATCCAATTATCTTGAAAATTGCGACCTGTACCTTGCGCACAAGGTTTACATGGACAGCCAGCCAGCCAGACGGACGGACGGACCAAAATCTCTACACCAAATTTAGGGAGGATCGGTGCATAGTTTATTCAGAAAATTACTAGTACAGCGATGAAAATCGACATAAAAAGTTTATACTTAGGAGCATAATTCTTCATTTCAAAAAAGAGCTCGGTCAATAATTGACTTAAGCCATATTCCAAATATCACCGTGACGTTTATACGGGACCATTCCTTTTACGACATACGGTTTGATGGTAGGTTTGTGAGATTCAGCATAGCCGAATATAACACATTTACTTGTTCTAATTAAATAAAGAACTGGTCACCCTAAAGAATTAAAGTAATCATTTAAACAACAACTAATATTTTACATCAAAATTTAACAAGATATTTTCAAAATTGGTAGATATTTATATCATCTATATGGTGTAAGGTGTATTAAATATAGTGTCAAATAAACGTAATATGAATAGTCAAATATAATGGTTTACAAATTAAATCTCAAAGATTAATTAATGTATATTCATATTACGTTAATTATACCCTACACCACCATAGTGGGGAGGGTATTATACGTTTGTGCTGATGTTTGTAACGCACAAAAATATTGGTCCTACACCCACCTTAAAGTATACCGATCGAATCAGAATCACTTTCTGAGCCGATTAAACCTTGTGCGCAAGGTACAGGTCGCAATTTTCAAGATATTTTGATGAAATTTTCAAGATATTTTGATGTCTTTTTCAGCCCAAGGACGAAGCCTATTGAAAATGGTTAAAATCGGTCCATTATTTCACCTAGCCCCCATACAACCGGGTCTTCGGATTTGCGGTTTTTAGATCACAACTACTATAAATATACTAGTATCTCTTCAGAAATCTGCACATCTGAGTTTTATATAAGCCTAAATAATACTGCCGATTTTTAGCCCCCATACAAACCCCCCTTCTGAAAATTACATAAACGTCCATAATTTACTAATAATCATTAGTACCGTAATAAAATTCAGCAGAACTAACTTCGATATAAAAATAAATAAAATATGAGAAAACAAGTATTTAACACTTTATATTATATATAATTATACCTGTATCGCTTAATACCATAAAAAGGATTAATTACCAATTATACCTGTGATGAAAAGGATTTCAACGCAAAAGGTACTTACATGAGGGTAAAATGGTACCAGAACTTAGTCTTTAATTAATATTCAAACAACGAGAAGGTTGTTTTTGCGGAAAAATGCTAATAGAACCATTCAATTCTCTCAAAGTCAAAGAGAATTGGCTCGTGACGAATTAAGTCGCCAAAATAGATGTGCATATCCATCTTACTCACGAAGAGAATTGGCTCGTGACGATTCCAGTCGCCAAAGTAGACGTGCAGATCCGTTTTATAGTCAAAGAGAACTGGTTCGTGACGATGTTAGCCGTCAAATTAGACGAGCTGATTTATTATACAGAGAAGCTGAACAAGTCCGCAATACAGCAGGGCATCGTATTAGACGCAGTAATCTCTATTATAGATTGCAATAACAAGTTCGTGATACAGCAAGTCATCAAACTAGACGGAGTGATCAGGAATATAGATTACAAGAACAAGCCCGTAATACAGCAGAGCATCAAATTAGACGCAGCGATCAATAATATAGGTTGCAAGAACAAGTCCGCAATACATCTGAGCATTAAACTAGACGCAGCGATCAGGAATACAGATTAGAAGAACAAACCCGCAATACAACTGAACATCATATTAGACGCAGTAATTTGGATTAAGTTCGTAACACTGAAAATCCTTGAAGAAGGCGAGATAACATACATATATTGCCACGTGTTGGAGCAAACAAGGAATACGTTACGGCACTCAAAACACCATGTCTCAAAGACTTAACGTCTATAGAAGAACGGCTGATAACACCTAGACTTCCTTTTATGATAATTGTAGCTCTCGGTTTCGAAAGACAAAGTGTAATAAGAGGTGCAGTATTTTCAATAATCAAAATAATTATAATTCTAGCACTGAGAACAATATTAACGAGTTTGATGTAGAAAATCTTAATACAGGTGGCCAAGAAACATTACTTAATAATATTCCAGTGGAAAATATACCACTACAAAGACTAGTAATGTCACCTGGTGAAGGACAGCGCCCACTTGATATGATAATGGATGAAGATTCGGAAGAACTCGCGTTCGTTACCACATATGGAGGGAAGAAAAGGACATAACCCGTCCATTTCCCCAAATACCATCCGTTATTCAGTTTATTGATAAATATATAAGAACAAATGGTAGCGATCCATGTGTTGCTCAATACATAGATTATCAAAAGCATAATCATAATCGGTATTGTACTGTAGAATATAGGGATGAAAGAATTTGCCGATATGGTATTCCATATCTGACTCTACAGATATCTATGTAACAAGTCTTTTAGACCATTACGTACAACGACCTGATGAGTTGGATTCTCTGTGTTTGGCAGATTTTGCAGCTTTTTATAAGTTTTCACGAACTGCAAGAAATATGCAAAATGAAGATACTTATAATGAGCACGAGGACCAGGAGGAAAACGAGTTATCGGGAAGATTTCTGAGATTAAAAGATAATAGCGGATTCATCAAAAAGAAAACGAAGCCAAATGTTATCAGATACAGACATTATAATGTAAATACTCACCAGGTTGTATTCGTTTAATAAAGCTACAACCTCTTATACCAGAAAATGAGTTGTTAACAATGGTCAGATCATTAAATAATAAGCAAAAGATTTATTTGACCCATTTGTTACATAACATAAAATTGGGACAGATATTTTACGAATTTGTAGGAGGTGGTGATGGAGTCGGTAAAAGTAGATTAATATCTGCAATATATCAGTCAGTTAATTACAGACAAAATTATATACCTGGTAATGACCCAAATGTGATAAAAGTCTTGCTTTGCGCCCCAACAGGAAAGGCAGCATTTGGCCTCCACCTATGCCAAATGCGGTAAAAGTAGATTAATATCTGCAATATATCAGTCAGTTAATTACAGACAAAATTATATACCTGGTAATGACCCAAATGTGATAAAAGTCTTGCTTTGCGCCCCAACAGGAAAGGCGGCATTTGGCATAGGTGGAGCTACACTTCACTCAATGTTTTCACTGCCCATAAATCAATATTCGGCAGACCTTAGACCACTAACTAACGATACAGCCAACACATTGTATTCGAAATTCTTGAACTTAAAGCTCCTAATCATAGATGAAATATCTATGGTAGGATCAAAAATGTAAAGGTATCTCGACACAAGGCTAAAACAAGTGTTTAAATCGACTGCACCGTTTGGAGGGATTTCTGTTTTAGTATTTGGAGATTTAAGGAAACTTCCCCCCGTAGGTGATAGTTGGATATTTTCCGCACCAACAAATGATCCGTATAGTGTATACGGATCTTCACTGTGGGACATGTTTAAATATTTTGAGCTCAACGAAATAATGCGCCAAAGAGAAGATCAAGCATTTGCAAGAGCTCTTAATAATATGGCATGCGGAAAAATGTCTGAAGAAGATATATCTCTTATGAAATCACGAGAAGTGCTTGAATCGCATGTTCCAGATGAAGCAATTCATTTACTATGTACAAATATTGAAGTTCATAACTGGAACACGATTAAACTTAATAGAATAGCTACAGAAGAGATAACATCATATGCCATTGATCAAGTGAAATCAGTGGGATTATCCCGAGAAAATAGGGATCGCATTTTGGAAAATGTCAAATGCTTTAAAACATCCGAGACTCAAGGACTTCGGTATGATTTAAAGCTAAAGACAACTGCAAAGTACATGATTACGGTTAATATCAACACTAGCGATGGCTTGGTTAATGGAGCAACTGGCCAACTTATGCAAATTGACTTTGATAATAATCGAAAACCATTAACATTGTGGATTAAATTTCCTGATGCTTCCATTGGTGTTTTACCTCGATCACAAAGGCGACATCCAACCGAAGCTCTGTGAACACCTATTGAATTGTTAGTACGGTCCTTCCAATATAAACGGAATGAAAATGTCAACATTGACCGTAGGCAGTTTTCAGCTGTACCAGCTGAAGGAATAACTATTCACAAGAGCCAAGGGGCAACATACTCAAGCGTAGCTGTTCATCTTAAATCAGGAATGAAACGTTCTGCTTTATATTTTGCGTGCAGTAGAGCAACAAGTGCAGCGGGACTTTACTTAATTGGAAAGTTCACAACTCATTTAACAAACCTGACTAATAATGACGTAGTGCAAGTGGAGATAAACAACCTTCAAAATAGTAAATAATTCATAACAAATTTTGATTTTCTGATGGATAGAAATTCAATAAATGTGACTTATCATAATGTTCAAAGCTTACATGCACATATTGAAGATGTTCGTGGTGATAAGTTAATGTTGGATTCAGATATCCTTTGTTTTGACGAGACATAGACTTTAAGCCATGAAAATTATGATATTCCTGGTTTTAGCATTTTACCAAGAATGCAAACGTGGAATTATCGTTTACGTGAAAAATTAATTTGCAAATTCTATACAATATTGCGATAGTAAACAAGCTCACATTGCAAATAAAACATTTGAATTTATTATATTTAAGTGCCAGGATATCAACACTACCGTTTTGAATAGAAAAAAAAACTACCCTGCTGGATCTGTAATTAGAGAGTTAAATGAGTTGTTTTCCCAAAGTAACTATTTTAATGAAAAATCCGTTTTTAATTGGAGATTTTAATATTTGCCGAAGAAATAGTTGCAGCGAGTTAGAAAGACAACTCAGGGATAAAGGCTTTAACTCTCTAAATTCGACGAGCACTACAAAAAGTGCAACACAAATTGATTAGTGTTTTTCAAATATAGACGAAAGCACGATTAGTGCTAAAACATATGAAACTATCCATAGTTACCATGACGCAATATGTGTTAGCATATTAAGGTAGATTATAAATAATATTTTCATGTTTTAAAAATTTTGAAAATAAATGTATATATTGACTTATGTAGATTTATAAATAAATAAATAAATACAAAATTTATTAAAATATGTAAAAATTTATTTATTAAATATGTAATTATTTTAAATAGTTGATCTATCTCAATTATTTTAAAGTAAGTAATAATTAATAGTTTTGTCCATAATAATTATATATGTATTTAATTAAAACGATATTTACGATCATGTTATAATATGGATGTGATATACAAAAGCAATTGATTTAATAGAAAATATAAACATATTTCGAATATATTTATGTATTTCAAATTGAATTTACTTTTCTTTCTAATAACTTAGAAACGACAAAGTTCAACAATTGCTTACTTATTTACAGACAACGAATATGTAAAATACCATATTTACTCTCCCTTGGAATAAGCCGTGGCGTGACGGGAGGGCTTAAGTACTTCTTAATTTTTGAAATAATAAATTAAAAACTTAGAACTAATTATTGTTTTTATGTTATATTGTATACATAGTAATTCTGGTTGATAAAACAAAAGAAAATTCAACTTACAATATTAGGTCCCTCGATGTCAGCTGGCGCCAGAAGACTTGAAACTATTCGAAGTGGGGATTAATAGGAATCAACCAATAGTTTATGAGACGGAGTTTTAGTTAAAGTTTGTTGGGTTTAAGTAATTTTGGTAAGAGTGTTTATATACATATGTATATATGAGCAATTATCAAGCTTTTTTAATTCCTTTGAAATTGAACTAAATTTTTAATAACTTTGGTAAGAGTAAAATGTCAAACAAAATTTTTACAAATTATATACACAAGACTTCCAGCCTAAAAATTACAAAATTGTAAAACTCTTGGTCTTCATTTCTAAACGTGATCGGTTTTCGAAGTTTAATTTTTTCACCTTCTTTTTATTTTTTTTTGTCCATAGCTTTAAACTTTTGGACACTATTCGTTATAGTACTAACTAAAGACACTTAGGAGATAAATTCTTTACAACCTTATGTGTAATATCACTTTACGTATTAGAACTTGGATGTTGAAATTTGTCACCAGGTTTTTTCCAATTTTGAATTTTTTACAGTTTTCTGACCGGACGTTGACGTCCCTTAATAAAATACCAAAAATTGGGACAACAGTGATTAGCTGATGTATTTATACACAGTATGGTATATATCTCGTTAATGTTCCCTGAATGGGAGATGGGTACAACAGCTACAAAAGTTGGAAAACTTGAACGTAAATTTTTTAATATATCAGTTTTTAGCGCGGCACATTAGCACTTATATAGGAAATAATTTGAATTATTGCGTAAATTGAGTTTTTTGTTATTTTGAAATATAAAATCGGAGCAGCATGCAAAAATTGTATGAACTTTTTAAAAATTTTGCAAAATTTCATTTTTTTATTTTTGCGATTTTATATATCAAACATCGACTTATACAATCATTTAATGAATAGACATGAAGATAATGATAAACACAATGGTTTGGGATCATAAATGTATTTAAAATGTCCTTGTACGCTACAAAGACGTCACTTTTATCTAAACACATTTTGCCAAGGCACATCATGGATGATGCTCAAAATTCGTCAAAATTATCACCATTTGCAAGTTTTCTTAATACTTTAATGTAAAACTGGGGCGCATCAAACAAGTTAAATAATTGTAGTTTTTGCGGGCCAAATAAAATGTACCTAGCATTAAAAAGCATCACTCTATAAATATTTAATTCCATTCCCTTATAAATCAAGCTCGTAAAATTCAGATATTAACAGTTTTTTTCTTAAATTTTACTAATTCGCGATTTTTCAAAAACTATAAGCAACAAGTTAAAAAATTACTGAAATGAGATTTCTTACTGTGTATTTTTAAAAATTTTGAAAATAAATCTTATGCTATGTATTTAATGCGCTAAATTTGAATTATTTTTACAATTATGTGCAATTTTTTTCAAACATTACATATATAAATACTATTTTTAAGAATTTTTTAAATATTTAAGTGAAAACCGCTATAGCTATTGCGCCCCTCGATCAAAATGATTAACGCGAACGGATTCATCACGTATTGGGGTCTGTTTATATGCACACAAAATATTTTGAATGTGCCATCAAAAAATTTTTTTGATTTTTTTTAACTCTAAAATTAAAAAACTTTGATAATTGCTCATATGGTTATATGTAACAAGTATGTATGGTGTCTTTATGAAATAGGTTTTAAATTTTAGATTAACTCGAAAGTTTTACATTAATTTCCATGTAACCAATTTTTTTAACGAAAATTTTTCAAAAATAGTTATAGATTTAAGATAAAAAAATCATTTAAAAATTAATAAAAAAAAATTACGAAAGTTTCAAAGATTTCTAAATGATAAAATATAAATTTCGGACAAAACTTCTGATATATGAAAGTTTTTATAACATTATTTTAACAGTTCAGGCAATTGATTCCATAATAAAACGCACAACCGAATCTCTATCTGGCCATCCCAATATTTAGAATAGGAGGATTTGTCGGTCCTCCTATTATCTTTCCAGAGAATAATAATAAGTAATTTCAATGTCTTTATGTAACTCTTTGATAGAATTTTGATCATCTTCGGGTTGCACTTTAATAAATTCCAATATTGCGTAATATGTTATTTTAAACAATGCTTCTCCTCCCAAATTAAGAAACAACTAACAGAAAAGAATTTTCTTTTGGAACAACAGCTCAACCATCAGAATGCACTACTGGCTACAAAATTAATATATGTAATTTACAAATTCCTAAACATAAAAATTCATTAATTCCTGTATTACATGAAAACGACAATATTACTCTTACCAATTATCCTATTCAATTATGGTATTCTTCTCGTAAACAAATTCCTTGCAGTCAAATAGAAAAAAATCTTCCTTGTTGAATAACAAAATTTTAAACAAAAATGTTTCTTTTTATACCCACCATCGAAAATTTTGTCATTCCGTTTGTAACACATCGAAATATTGGTCATAGACCCTCAAAAGTATATATATTCTGGGTCCTTATTAAATTCTAAGACAATCTAGCCATGTCTATCCGTCCGTCTGTCTGTCTGTTGAAAGCACGATGCGTCCGAACGAAACGAGCTAGACGATTGAAATTTTCCACAAATATTCTCTATAGGTAAGGTTTGTTTGGATAGCCCCCATACAAGTGGACCTCCGAAAAACAGCTTTAACGCTCATTACTGGCTTAAAAATACGACTATAGTGATAAAATTTAACACACGTAAGTTTCATATGATCAAAAAACTCCCTACCTAATTTTATGTTGATCGGTCCATAATTGACCTTTCCCTTCAAAAAATGAGTTTAACGCTCATTACTGGCTTAAAATATATTTCATAATACTAGTATAATTATGAAATTTGACTTAAGTAAGTCTCTTATGATCCGAAACTTCTCTACCAAATTTTATGTATATCGGTCCATAATTGACCTTACCTCCCATATAAGGTCCCCTTCAGAAAATTACTTTAACGCCCATTACTGGCTTAAAAACAAGAGTATAGTGAAGAAATTCAACAGAAATAAATTTCATATGATCCAAAATCTCCCTATGAAATTTTATGAGGATCGATTCATAATTTACCCTACCCCCCATATAAGGTCCCCTTCGGAAAAAGACTTTAACGCTCTCTACTGGCTTAAAAATACGAGTATAGTGAAGAAATTCGACACACATAAGTTTCAATGAAACCAAAACCTCTCTATCAAACTTTATGTAGATCGGTCCATAATTTACCCTACCCCCCATATAAGGACCCCTTCAAAAAATTACTTAGACGATCATTACTAGCTTAAAAATTCGAGTAAAGCGATGGAATTCGACCGCTCATTACTGGCTTACTGGATCGGTCCATAGTTGACCCTATTCCCATATAAGGTACTCTTAAAAAAATTTGTTCAACGCTCATTACTGGCTTAAAAAAACTAGTATAACTATGAAATTTGACATAAGTAAGCGTCTTATGATCCAAAACCTACCAAATTGTATGAGGATCGGTCCATATTTGACCCTAACCCCCCTTAAAAGTCCCCTTCGGAAAATGACTATAACGCTCATTACTGGCTTAAAAATACGAGTATAGTGATGAAATTCGACACACATAAGTTTCAATGAAGTCAAAATCTCTCTATCAAACTTTATATGGATCGGCCATAATTTACCCTACCTCCAATATAAGATCCCCTTCAAAAAATGAGTTTAACGACTGGCTTAAAAATACGAGTAGAGCGATGAAATTCGACCCAAGTAATTCCTTGCGAACAAAAATCTCTTAACCAAATTTTATGTTGATCGGTCCATAATTGACATTACTGGCTTACGAGTATTGATGACTTAAAAATACGTGAACAGTTATGAAATTTGATACAAAAAACATTTATAGGAACGTAAATCTTCCTACCGAATTTCATGCGGAAATTGTCGGGAAGTGATATTCTATGTAAAGATGTTTTATATAAACCAAAATTGGTCTAAAAAATTTATGAAAAACGGTCAATAATTAACCCTATCTCTCATATAACGTCATCTTCAGTTAATTTGATGAGTAATGTCACCCTGTTGTTTATAGGGGAGCATTCCTTTTAAGGCATAAGGTTTGATGGTGGGTATATGAGATTCAGCACAGCCGAATATAACACTCTCATGTGTTCTTGCTATCTTTTCCTTACAATTGTATTCGTTTAAATAAATTATTTTCCAAGTTTCACTATTTTCCCAATAAACATAATCAAGGCCTATTAGATTTGAATTTAAAGTATTTTCAATACAATATTATGTCAACTACACACTTGAACCAAAAGTCAGTAAAAATATTCGTAAAATATATTAACTACAAATAATCGCCATCACAGTTATAAACCAAATAAGAATTATATTAATTCATTTTAGTACATTTCAAAGCTGGTTTTATTGTTGTGTTCCATATGCTGACATAAAAATAAAACTCAAACAAAAACATTTATTGAATCAGTAAAAATATTTACTAAAAATTAAATTTATTTCAATAAGGTGTTTGTTAGAAATTATTTTCCTTCTGTGTGAACATCAAACAAATTCGTTATAAACCCAAATAAAAATACTTATAAAAATCGAAATTAAATTTAAGCAAATGTTTGTTAAGAAAAAAATTGTGCCTATTTTTTCCTGTGTAGTTTATTGGAACGTATGAATTCTGTGCCCCGTTTCTGTAATTCTCGCATCGAGAAAATCTGTCGAAAAATTCATAATCATCTTGTGTAAAACAGGGTGAATACAAGAAATTTAAAAATTTCTTATTAAATTTTAATGAGTACAGTTTAAAAATAATCAGAGTCACACTGTTAAAAACTGGAAGACTGGAATAAGTTGAACAAGTCTCAAAAACTTAAATTTAATTAATAATATTTGAAAAAAAATCATTAAAAATTTACATAAATTGAACTCAAAGATGTTGAAAATTATAATTTAGTTTGTTATAGAAAAAAAATATTGTAAAAAAGCCATAATATTCTTTATCAATATTATGTCTTTTTACAATATTTTTCCAGTTTCCTTCTTGTTATTTATTTTTATTTATTCGGTTAACCGAATAATTTTGAATTATCCGATTATTATCCGGCTAACATAAAACCTCAAATAATTATTTGTCGAATAAACCGAATAATACAAAAACCCAAATAATTGAATACTCTACACAGAGGAAAAAATAAATATACACGCCTGTGCCTGTGTGCTGTAACTTGATCGAAAAGCTTTCGCATCGAGTAGACATAAAACAAAAAATTCCATCGTTTCTCGATTTGTGAGTAAAAAGTGTTTCTGTAACTTAAAGTGAAAAGAGTTAACATGAATCAGGTTTTTATTGGAAATTTCCAATAAACATCTGTCAAAAACATAAAAATAAACAGATAAAAACAAAAATTGGCAAACAAATTTATAAACAAAGATTAAATAAACAAAAATATTGAAATTAAATTAAAAATATTTAAAAAATTATCCCACTAAATTGTCCCCTGCTAAATTCTAGGTTTATGCCCACGTACTTTTCCAGCTTTAGCTTCCGTATATTAGAAATTATTTCTATTTTCTAAAAATTAGTTAACAATATTAATTTAAATCTTAATTTATTATAAAAACAACATTATTTTTTCTTTATTTCTTACAATATATGTTTAAATTAAACTTTTTTTCTTAAAATTTTACTTTCCGCACCGTTTTAAAATGTGAGCTTTTTGGCAGTTCATGTGAGAAACTTCTCACAAAATTTTCTTACAGAAAGACTTTTACTCACAAATTTCAAAAAACTTAAATGACTAGTTCTCACAAATATAAATTACAGAAACACTTGCATGTGAGAAATGATATTTGGTTTCAATTCACAGTGATTTTTCTTCAATTTCACTTTTTCATGCAAGAAATTTCTCGATGTGAGAGTTACAGAACACAGGCACTGATATCAAATTAACACCAAATTTTTCAATGACATCCATTGTCAAGTATACTCTGTGTAGTAATAATATAAGTTTTGTTGCGGCCTAAATAATCAAGCTATAGAAACAGGTAGGTAGGTTGATAGGAGGATGTATATTACATCAAATCCGAAGAAATACACCTAGGCCACTATCGGGCCTGTTGTGCGCTCTTTATCATTAAGGAAAAAAAAAGAACTGAAAAAATTATTTTTCAGTGTTCAGAAACTCAGTTTCCTGAACTTAATTCCTAAGAATCTTGCAATCGGTGTTAGTCAGGAATGTTATTTCCGGAATAACATCACTTCCAAGATACTTGGATCTAACTTCGACGAATGCCTGGCAGTGGCAAAGAAAGTGCTCCAGAGTTTCACTGTCCTCTCCACATGCCCTACATTCGTCTGAATTCGCACGTCCAATTTTGCATAGATGTGCTCATAATCCTGTGTGTCCACTCAGAATACGTACCATCATACTAACTTCAGACTTGCTAATTTTGAGAAGATTTCTCGTCTTGTTCTCATCAGGGTCACCCATAGGATCTTCGTGGTTCTACCCACTGTTTCATTATTCCAAGAGGCCTTATGGGATTCTCTCACCCATATTTTTAGTTCAGCTTTTGTTGCGTCGAATGGTTTCGCGTTTGTCAGGTTAACTGCCTCGAGCTCCCTACCCTTTAAAGCTATTACATTCGCCCTTTCGTTATCGTCTACTCGCGAGTGGGCTGGTACCCATATGATGTGAACCTTATCTCTGGGAGAGTATTCAGTTAAAGCTTTCTTACAATCCAATACGGTCTTAGATTTAATTCTATCACCTGATATCGCACAAATTGCCTTCTGGCTGTCGGTAAATATATTAAGCCCTGTGGGCGCCATATTTATTCTAATCCATATTTATTCTAATTCCGTTATTGCTCGTACTTCTGCCTGGAAGCTTGTGTTATGATTAGGTAAACGGTGGTATATTTCTGTTTCTGGGTCTTCAATATAGAACCCCAGACCCACTTTGTCCCCTAATTTAGAGCCATCCGTGTAGCAACGGATTCCGACTGGTATTTGCTCTAATGTTCCGCTTGACCAAGACATTCTATCTGGGATTAGCGTTTCAAAGTTTCCGACATATTCAGTGTCTGGTATGCGATCAGGCACGTCCGATGAATGTGTATAACCTTCCAATGTGTCCAGTATACATTGATGACGTGTCCTATAACCGCTTTTGGCCAGTTCGCCTAAAGTAAAGAGCCGTTCGGCTGTAAGCGCCGCCTCATATCTTAAATATGTTTCAATGGGAGGAATATCTATCAACGTTTCCAGAGCCTTGGTTGAAGTATTACACATGGCACCACTTATACCCAAGCAGCATGTACGCTGAACTCCCTGTAGTAGTTTGATATTGCACTTTTTGTCTAAAGCTGTCCACCAGATTATTGAAGCATAAGCTAGAATTGGCCTAATTACACTTTTATAAAGCCAATTTGTCATAGTAGGACTAAGACCCCATTTCATGCTTATAGTTCTCCTACATATTGCCCAGCACCGATGTGCCTTGTTGATCCTATCCTCTATGTGGTGTCTTCATTTTAATTTCCGGTCGAGGATTACACCTAAGTACTTAACTTTGTCTGTCACCGGTATCTTCTTGCCCAGGAAGCAAGGTTCAGTATATGTAGAAATTTTTGTCTTTCTTGTGAAAAGACAGATTTCCGTTTTTGCCGGGTTAACACTGAGGCCTCTCGGTTGAGCCCAGCTCAGGGCCGTATTCAGAGCCTCTTCAGCTATTCTACATAAGTAATTTGGATCATTTCCCTTTAAAAGCATTACGACATCGTCTGCATAGCAGACAGGTCTAAGTCCTCTCTCAGTTAGGGTCCTTAGGAGGCTACTAATCGTGGTAACCCAGAGTAAAGGTGACAAAATGCCACCCTGCGGCACACCGCGAAACACCTCTTTCCCGATAGTTATATCGTACATCTCGCAGCTTATCCATCTGTTCCTTAGCATGTGGTTGATCCAGTTACGGAGCACCCGGTCAACACAAAACTGGTCTAGGGATTGGATACGAGTATCAGTGAAGGCGCCTTCGATGTCAATGCATACCGCCAATGTATACAGGTTGCTATCAAAGGATGCACCTATGTAGTGGACAACTTCGTTTAAAGCGGTTTCCACCGATCGTCCCTTTACATAAGCATGCTGCTTAAATATTAGGTATTTGTCGGGTATACTGCTTTTCACCATACTATCAACTATCCGTTCCAAGGTTTTAAGTAGGAAGGACGTAAGACTTATCGGTCGATAAGACTTAAGTGTCGAATAGCTAGGTTTCCCTGGTTTAGGTATAAATATTACCCTTGCATCCTGCCATTTAATGGGGGTATATGTAAATTTCAAGCATGCAGTAAATATCTGAGACAGATGTACGGAAACCAGTCCCGCCTCCATCTGTAAGAGTGACGGGAAAATGCTATCCGGCCCTGCAGCTTTAAAGGGAGCGAAGCTCTTGATTGCCCCTTTAACCACATCAGATGTTATTACAATTTCCGTGTTAACCTCCCCTTCCTCCAATAACGGTTCATCTATGTTATTCGATATACTGGGTGGAAAATGAGAGTCCATTAGGAGTTTCATTGTCTCCTCCATATCGTCCAGCCTCCTGCCCGTATCATCGACTATATATTCTGGTTGGACATGAGTTTTGGATAGAAATTATTTTATCTTCGATACGTCATTTACGCTGTCTACCTGTTCACAGAAAAGTTTCCAGGAGTCTCGTTTGGCGAACGATTCAACCAAGGCACTTGTGAGCATTTCTACTTTGACGTCTATGTCCTCTTTATTTCGAAATTGAAAAGTGTTCTGACATAAACGTTTCTTTAGTAAGGAACCAAACATTGTCCAATTAGTTTTAGACTTATTCCGAAACTTTATCGGCTTTGGTGGCGGCCGTAGTATTTTCAATCTTATGTACCGTCCGAGACTCTCCAATCCTGAATTTCTTTTATAAGCTCTTCTGAACATATAGTTATATCTAGTACTTCTTCTCTGATTCTATTGACGAAGGTAGCTTTATTACCTAAGTTCGATGTAATCAAGTCTTTAGTATTAAGAAAATCCATAAGGGCTTGTCCCCTGCGATTGGTGTTTGTACTACCCCAAGCTACATGGTGGGAGTTGGCATCACAACCTATTACAATTTTCTTCTTTAGCCTTTGTGCCTCTTCGACCAGTTTCATCAGCTCCGACGTTAGTGTCGGAGAATCGAAAGGCATGTGTTGCCACGACCTTGCTTCAGTACCGTTGCATCCGAAGTGGATAATCCTGTTGAGAGGAGAAAACATAAATTCTTGTGACATAAGATATATGTTCTCGGTCGAGACCCTGTATCAGCGTAGAAAAGTTGGAAATTTACGTGATTTAATCCAGAAACCTTGTTGCGAATCGTCCAAGGTTCCTGGATTAAAGCTATATGTATCTTACCTGTGTTAATTTTAGCCATCATAGCGTTGGTAGCCGTCTCGCTCCGATGGAGGTTTATTTGGATAACCTCAATCATTGTCATCCATTTAAACTGTCTTCCAGCAAGCTAGTGATCACATCCCCGCTCGTTGGATTTGACTCCTCCGGGTAACCTGAAGTGGCTATTGATGCAGTGGGTACCATTGATGGCACTGCGGTATCCTTATCATGCATAGGAAGAGCAGTATTTATAATCGACACTTTCCCAATTTTGGACAGCACTGCTGTTCTGTCTTCTGGCGAGTGAGTGATTTCCTCCTCGCTTTTAGGATTTGAATCCTCAAAATTACCACTACTTGCTAATGATGCTTTGGGTACCGTCTTAGATGTTTTAGTGTCCTTATCGGGGTCGGTTTTGACGTCCTTTTCAATCGGCGCCTCCTCAATTTTGGAAAGGGCAGCTGCACCTTCTTTTGGCGAGTTAGTGGTATCTTCCTCGCTTTTAGGATTTGACTGCTTAACATTATCAGTAGTTGCTACTGATGCTGTGGTTTTAGGTATTTTAGTGTCCTTATCGAGGCTTGTTATAACAGCCCTTCCAATCGGCATCTTCCCAATTTTGAATATGACAGCTTTAGAGGCGAAGTAAGTCCTAACTTTATTCTTGGCAAGACTAGCCATAAATTTCTGCTCGATACCTATTACAAATAAAGTTCCCTCAGGTTCTTCTTTCCTGTAAAAGACGTCCCATTTTTCCACGGCCAGCTCAGCATTTTGACCACCAAGAATTTCCAGTATACGTTCATTAGCCAGTTTACTGCCCCATCCTTTTATGTAGACAGTGGACTTTGAGAGCACCGGAAACTCGCTCTTCTTTGCCGGTCCCAGCTTCGCGCCGTCACAGGGAGGGGGGATACTTTACACCAAGTTCTTTAGGGTGCTCACACATTGGTGAGATGCCAACCTCATCAACTTCACGCCCATTCTGAACTCGCAGCTCACGCTCTCTTTTGAAGCGATTGCGTGGTCCACTATCTTATTGTTCACCAGATCTTCTACCTTACTCTGTTGGTCTATTGGAATTTTGCCTGTCGGATTACCGGCATCGTAAACTGCATAGCAGTGTCTTCGTCCCGGTGTCTTCTTTTGGCAACTTTGGCGTAAGATGGCGGCTCTTTTCCTTTTCCACTGTCTAGCCTATCTTTCCTCGCTTTCGGGGCTTCTTTTGAGATACCCTTACCTTCGAGGTTGATTTCACCGACGTGGTCGTCTTCGGGATATCTATCTTGGCGTTGTCACCCTTACTCAACCTCTGACTTGAGGTTCCTTTGAGTGAAGTGTGGCTTGGCTTCGACTGCGTATTAGAAGACGGGGAGCTCTTTTTCTTCTTAGGTTTATTCTCAGTTGTCAACTCTTCGGGAGACCTGATCCTCTTTGCCTCAGATCTTGTGAGAGGGTCCGATTTTTCCTTTGGAGTGCCGTTGGATTGACTAACTATGATTTCCTGAAGCATCTTTTTTAGCTTCCTCCTCTGTGCTCCAGATAGTCTTTTCTTAGTTAGTTTAGCTATGCTATCACTCACCAGTTTCACCATTTGCCCTACTTCATCCTTTTTGGGATTTGCTATAATGGTGTTGTTATTATCTTCTGAGGATTCAGAGTATGAACCCTCACCTATATTTAAAGGATGAGGTAGCTTAGAGCTCTCTCCGAGTACATCCTTCTTTTTCACACCTATGTTTTTGCTAATGGCATGCTGTACACTTGACGCATTGTCCGCCACGGAGGCCAAGGTACCCACCTCCGTAGTAGTATGTTGCTCACGATTGCAGGATGACGACGACACGTGACTCGCGAGTGGATCAACACTTGCCGCCGGTACTGGGGAATAAAATATTCCCAGGTGGTGGACAGTCTGCCCTCCCTCAGCTTGAGTCAAACTAAAACTGGGGGAGGACAGATGGTCCATCACCACCCCCTATCCGCCACCCGGGGACGCTCTCGGTTGGAAAAACGGGAAAACCCTCCCGAGAGCTATAGAAACAAATTTTAACTATGTTTAACGCCATGAGATTCTTGTGAAATAATCTAAATATATCTAAATAAAAATAAAACAAGTAAGAAAGCATAGTAGGGCTTGACCGACCATATGATACCCTGCACAAGATATGAATATTAAATGTGATTTATTTTTCATAATAATTCATTGTTCCGATACATTTATGGATGAAAAACTAATTTTCTGAAAGAGGCTTTATATGGGGGGCTAGCGGCAAATATGGACCAAGCCCGATAAAATTTTGTGAATATACAGTGGTGGAAAAAATAATAAAAACGACTTTTTATAGTGGTGAAAACTAAATTTTCTCAAAAAGTACCCGTTACAATTTACTTAGCTCTACTTTCCTATGATAAATGGAGTTTGTAAGTTTTTTTGCTCCATCGTATTTTATTGGTATTTAAAAAATTTGGCATTGGAAAAAAATAATAGAAACGATTCACAGTATTACACTGGGGACAAAAGCTGAGATTTCTTAAACTGCGTTTTGTATTTATTTTTAAAAATTTGTATTGTAAATGATATTCCCAATATCAAAATATACTGTTTCCTCGGTTCTTTATGTTAACGTGTGTATTTTTCAACGCCTGGTTGACCTGGAGCTCTGACGGCTGAATTGGAGCCACGACTTTCAAATTTTCTTTAATAAAAAGTTAAAACAGTGAAAGAAATTGCTTAACATTGCTAAATTACTTAAAAATTAGTTCTTGAAAAGATTTCTAGCCGAAGAAGTTTTGAATTTTATTTTACCTGTCCATCAAGATACTTTGATATTAAAGCCCCTTTTTAACCACTAAGAACGGGTTGAATTGCCAAAATGTGAAGTATTGCTCAAAATCGGGGCCAAAAATCGGTGGATTGTCCTTATCTATAAGTGGGTTCAAAACTTTTTCTTCTCGAAATCTTCTCAAAAACTATTTTTTTAGATAATTTAACCATGAGAAGAGATTTTTTTCACTATCTGAAATTCTTTTTTAAGAAAACTTGAAAGTAGGGCCTCTGATTCAGCTTTCAGGATCCATATAGTCAATCAAGCTTCGAAAAATCAAATGTTAACATAAAAATTAAAGTAAAATAGTATACTTTTATATTAAGAATTTCATTTATAATTAAAATTTTTAAAAATAAGTACTAAACGTAGTTTAAGATACAAACATCAAATTCTAACGGGTACCTTTTGAGAAAATTTAGTTTTCACCCCAAAATAAAGTGGTTTCTATTATTTTTTCCACTACTGTATTTATATAATATTTATTTGTGCTGAATTTCATTGCAATATTTGAGTTTATAAGTTAATTTTGGACATTAAAGTAATTTTCTGAAGGGGACTTTGTATGGGAGCTAGGGTCAAATGATGCCCGATCTTTATGAAATTTGGCAGAAGACCGAAAAGGGCTTCGTCCTTGGGCCAAAAAAAGCGTGTGTACCAAGCCGATTGGTATACTTTAAGGTGGGTATAGGACGAATATTTTTGTATGTTACAAACCCAATTTACCCTCCCCACTAAAGTGGTGTAGGGTATAATTAATCGGGCATGGACGCTGAAGATAAGTTTAATTCTTTTAATGATAAAAAATACCAAAAAATACAATTATTTGTTAATCAAAACAAAATTAAAATTATAAATTTACAAGTGATTTTATATTTGTTCTTTATTTATAATTTTCTTGTATCTGCTTTATTCAGTTTTACATTAAAAGAACATATCAGTTCTCGTGAAGAGACCAGGCTCAGTTTAAACGGTAGAAATGCCTGCATATTTCTCAGCGGATAGCGTATGCAAAGCGGTAAATGAAACAAAGTACTTAGATAATACCACGGTATACTTAACAAGGTATCAGCACTTGAGAGCAACCGCACGATTGTCAAATTTTTTTATATGGAGTTTGACAAACGTGCGGTTAAAGCCTGTATACAAGTCTATGTATAAAAAATTGTAAACAATGATGGCTAGTGATGTCACCTTGTATTCAGTACACCCTGAGTATGACGTTCTAAGCGCGCAATCTAAGTACTTAGAGTACCAATATATGTTACATGCACTCTAATTATAACATAGATTACGATTTAAGCAGAGAGTTAGCTGCCTTTTTAATGTTGTTTTTTGGTTTATTTCTTTAAAAAACAATAATAATACCGTTTATCCAAACATGGTTTGGACCTTAACAACTTTCGTCAAAAGCTCATATTGATTACACAAGCATTTTATCTATATTTATATTAAATATTGAATTTAAACATTTATCTCTCTTGAAACCATTGTATTTATTTAAGGTTATTTATTTGAATTATAATTGTACTTAGCTTTAGTGTAAACATTTTAGTACTCGTTCTTTTTATAATTTGTCAAAATAACCTTTACTACAAAAAGTCATTTTATGTCAATAGAATTTAGGCTGTTAGCTGTGAATAACAAAATGATTTTTAAATTCTATTCTTTTGTAACCATCAAACGGTGAGCTTGAAAATACTTATCTCAACCCAAAATTTGTATCTAAATAAAAACTGAATTCCTTTTACTGATTGAATTTGTATTCCCTTTTTTATTTTCTCTATTTAATACTCCTAATTATAATTGCATTGGAGCAATTATAATTGACCTCAACTCTTTTCTAGATAAACAAAGTTGAACAAATCTTTAATGTCTCTCATCTGCAAATAGCGAGCAGATAAATAAATTATTAATAAAAGTAGTTAAACTCCAAAAGGTCTGCTTTTATTCACCGTTTTTTCTTTTATACATATACATGTTTAAAGTTGATCTTTTATAAGTGAAGTTGTGTTTTGTTAAAAAAGTTATTTATAAAAAAGTTATATTATAAAAATTTAAAATAATTACGGAGATCTAAATGGCAAGAACGGATTTGAAAATTAAGTAAATTCACTAAATACATTCTAGTTTTATAACTGACAATTTCCTCTTGTTTGTGTACAAAAGCTGTAAAGGAAAATGGCCGAAAAATTCATAAGAAAATTAAAATTTATTTTATTTATTTTCATTAAAATTGAACTCCACACATTATGTAAGTGAAATTTTACTTTGCACTAATGATATTGTGGCTTACATCCTAAGCGAGAGCACATAGATGAGGCAGCCTAGGTCACTTTTATGTGAAATCTAAGTGGAAGAATAAGTGAAAGTATCACCACTGTCTGCCCAAAACCTTTAAAATCTTAAGATATAGGTAAAAACGTGTTTTCGTATATTAACTTATAAGTCAGAAACTTATTTGAATCTCTCGGATTTAGAAAGTAGAAGCTTAGGGCTTTATAAAGATATATACGATGGGAATACGAATGCGCACACATATTTCAGCTAACATATTTTTGCACCGTTTTCCAAGTTTGCGAATGTTTTTAAAAACTATTTTATATAAGAATTGTACAATTAATTAATGTATTAGAAAACTATATCTGTTCTTGATAGAACGCAAAAATCCGTTAACAATTGACTGTTATTGATCTTTTCCTTAATACAAAGTTGTTGAAAAACTGATTTTCTTAAAGAAGCTATAAGTATATGGGGAATCGGGTTAAATATGGGCAATAAAATCGAACCTAAATCTAAGACATAAAGATCCTAATTAATTAATGTTTATCAGTTTCACATGTGTCAAATATTTTAAACAAATGCAGACAATCACTTTTAAAACTGGAAGCATTATATTTTTAACATAAATATTTCAAAATATATTTTTTTATATAAATTGCTTAAGCAGTAAATGTTTTGTCTCAATTATAGCATTTCTTTAGATTTACCCCCATTTTCACCAAGTTCGGTTATAATTTAACTAATACTTTAACTATCAGTTAGCACATTTTCTTTTTCACCAAATTCAGTTATATATTACCTAACAAATTTAACTTAAAAATTTTAGTTAAATTTAACTGAAAACAATTAAGAAAGTAAAGTCGGGCGTGCCCGATCATATGATACCCTACACCAGTTATGAATGTTAAATGTGATTTTGTTTTAATAATAAAGCATTTATCATGAATATTACCTTGATTCCGATTTATTTATTTATTTACAAAGTTTATGAACATAATTTATTATGTATGTATATAAAAAAACAAAAGGTACTAACAACAAAGGTTTTCGACCTAATTCTGATTCCGATTTATCTAAGCAATTTATTGAAGAAAAACTTATTTTCTAAAAGAGGCAAATGTGGACCGATCCCGATAAAATGGGCTGGATAGATTTGTATTTATATAATTTTTGTCTGTGCTAAATTTAATTGCAATGACAGTGTTAATAAATGTCACATTCTGAAGGGGGCTTTGTATGGGGCCTAGGGTCAAATGAAGTCCGATCATTTCGAAATTCGGCAGGGTCGTCAAGGCTTGTAAAAAACTTAGTTGTGCGAACCTTCATCAAGATACATTTATGTTATATATAATTATGAGCTCAAAAGCCCTTTTCGGGGGTTCAGTTGTATGGGGCTAGGTGAAATAATGGACCGATTTCAACAAAACAAACGTATAGTCCAAATTTCATCAAATTACTTTCAAGAAGTGTATATTATATTAACTAAACTAGATAAAATCAATAAAAATATTTCTAAGAAATGTGCCCTCTTCGTTTAAAAAATAAATTAAATGCAATATGTTCTAAATGGGACATGTTGACAATGATTTCATAGACCACTCTCACAAGATGATATTAAAAAATTACGATACCATTAATGAGATTTTGTGGTAGCCACTATGATGCTGAAAGCGGAAAACATGGGTAAGTTCAAAAATATTACGAATGAAAAAGTCTAGAAAGTTACTCCTTGACATCCTTTACACATACAGAAGTAAAAATAAATGCTGAGTTCTACTCTTGTGAAGGTAATTTTAACCCTAAACAAAGACTGATAAAATCCACAACTTAACATCAGCATTGGATCGATATCGATCGAAATCTGCTTTTACAGGAGAACTGTCTGTGTGACATTAATCATCGTATCCATATTATGCAACTCTGTATGCATCAATCAATTTTGGAAATTCAAAACATTTATTGGCTTTACTGACAGTTTTTGGGTAAAAACAGAAACAAACACGGCAGTTAATCAATGGAGAAAATGCAATACCATATACAGGACATTGCAAAAAATAACCGCTTTGCAAAATATCGCCAAAATCTCGGTCTGCATAACATATGTTTTCCATTCCATACTGAAGAAGATAAATTGTTCGGCTTTGATTGCGTTTAACAAGTGCCCGACCAAATTTTATTTAGCTAAAGGCCAAAAATATTATTTTTACATTTTATGCTTCATGAAAACAATGAATAACGACTAATTTGTTTTACCGGTTAACCGGGTTTTCATTATAAATAACAAAATATATTTTTATTTAAAAAAATTAAGGTTTTTGTTTAAATTTGGCCCGAAGGTTGATAGCGAATACTAATTACGTTTTCTTTAGAAATAAAATCTAAAAATTCAAATTTTAACCTTTTCAAATTTGTAAATAAAATCCCAGGAAAATTTTAAACGATAATATTTTGGGAAAAAAATCAAATCTAGGAATTATTGGATTAATAGATGAATATTTGACAATATTCCAATTAGCCTGCACTACTTTTAGTCAAATTGGAAATGCCAGTCTGTCATCCAAATGATAGCCTATATCATTAGATATGCCTTTTTCATAGTTTCTTGGTTAAATATAATCCCATAAAGTAATTAATTATGTAAATGCAAAATATATACGTCGGCGTTAAAATAAGCCAATTATCATAGAAATTAATCAATATTTGCAAATATTTAACAAAAATTGCAATAAAAATAAGAAAATGTGCAATAGTGTCGCAAAATATTCGGTATTCGGATACTTTTAATAATAATTAAAAATTACACCGTGATACAATTTTACATTTTTGTATGGGATTTGAACGAGACCATATTCACATGATACTAGAGGTCATTTAAAGTGAAACTGCGTTTTCAGTTTTTCATTTCGTGATTTTTTACTTTTTAAAGGACTTTAAAGTTGTAAGGATATTAAAATTTATTAAAATATATTTACTGAATAATTTTCATCAATATTTGTTAGATTTTTATGGGTGACTCTTTTTCCTCCCGAACATAGTATATTTGACCTATTAATTTTCCTTTTTACTGCCATCAATACCGTTTTACTAACCTTTTCACCATATATCTACAGAATTTAGAACAAATTAGAATTTTTTATAGTATGTATATAAAATTTGTTTCTTTGAAAATTGGAAATATTTTTCTTAGTGCTTTTTTCCGAGAAATACGAGCTTTTCTTCAATTTGATGCATTTTGAAATTTAAAAGTTGACAACGCTGTGAAGTATTTTCTTGAAAAACTTTCAAAGAACAGATTTGGCATAGTTGAAAGTAAGTCATTAATGTGCCATCTATTGATTTTGAAATTTTTCACTTTCTTCATACCAAAATAAAATAGATCGTAATTTCAAAATTAATTTGGCTCAAAGAAGAATTTTAAACCTAATAAATTTATTATCATAAAACAATCAGCAGTTCTCTAAACACTACCTTATAACACCATGTAACAATTTTGAAAAAGCTTTCACACATAGAAAAGTTGATATGCATGTAAAACTGGAGTCAATTTAGAGCAATTCTGCATACTCCGATTTTTATAATCAGCTCTTATATCATTATAAAGTTTAAAGGACTTATAATTTCAAACGAATATTTTAAATATTTATATGTACTAATATTAGTATTAAATGAAAGCTGGGAATCTGGAGATACTATCTATATTATTTATTGAACTCATTTAGACAAAAAATCGAAAAATAAATTAAATTTAAAAATGGTCTCATTT
This sequence comes from Lucilia sericata, assembly GCF_015586225.1. NCBI lineage: Eukaryota > Metazoa > Arthropoda > Insecta > Diptera > Calliphoridae > Lucilia > Lucilia sericata. The sequence goes on along the minus strand of NW_023994062.1, from coordinate 82,561 downwards.
TGAAAACAAAAATGTTTAACTATTTTTTTGGAACAAATTTTCTTTAAACTTCCATTTCTTTTTTAATCCTGATGTATTTAAATAAATAACATTATTTTGAAGCAGAAATTCTCAGCTTCATTTGATATTAATACCAAATTTTTTATATAAATTTGGAATTCCATCTTTTGAAATCGTATATCCTTTAAACTTTAAGGTCCTTTTACATGGGCATAAGAGCTGATTATGAAAAACTGAATACACAGGGTTAATACTAATGGTCCACAGTTTCTTGTACATATGTATAGATTTTTTCATGTGTAAAAATGACTGCTGCACGGTGTAACTAATAAATATAATTATCCTTGGTGTCAATCTTAGAACCAATCAAACGTTCATTTCAGCTGGAAATTTTACTTACATCTAAAAACATCGTATACTAAAGAATAGACCTTTCTCATGTCGTGTTCATTCGTAAAAATTACATTTTCGGGTGGTTTTTTTAGAAGCTGGGCTGCTTTGCATATATTATCTAAAGTCCAACATACATTTACTTTCTTATTGCTTTTTATACGAATTCTTCCACATTTTTTTAATTCACTAGCTGTACAGTTAGAAGGACTAGTTGCTGGCGAAAATCTTTGAATATGAGTTGAATCAAAAACTGGTTTCTCCTTTTGCCGAATTACATCTTCATAATTCCTAAAAAATATAAAAACAATCTTTTTAATAGGAGCATTTCAAGGTGATAGATATAATAAATACAATAAATTGATTGCAAATATTTCCATAAAAGCCCCCTTCAGACGAGCACACAAGTAATATGATCTGCAGGGGTGTTTAATGTGACGATTTTACGTCATTTTGACGATTTTGTTTGTAACGATTTTCGATACAAAAGTCCCCCTATTTTCACGATATTTTCAATATTTAATGAAAAAAGTAATATTTATAGTATTAGTTCATCTCTCATTTATTTCGACCGCTTTTGGTTCACATAAAACATCGAATTTCAGTTCCCGACACTTTCCGCATGAAATATGATAGGAAGTGTCCAAATTAGCATTAAGAATGGAATTATATTGAATTTATTGTAGTTGAATTTTTATACCCTACACCACTTTAGTGGAGAGGGTATATTGGATTTGTGCTGATGTTTGTAACGCACAATAATATTGGTCCTATACCCACCTTAAAGTATACCAATCGGCTTAGAATCATTTTCTGAGTCGATATAGCTATGTCCGTCCGTCTGTCCGTCCGTCCGTCCGTCCGTCCGTCCATGTAAACCTTGTAATCAAACTACAGGTCGCAATTTTGAAAATAATCCAATGAAATTTGGCACATGATCTTCTATTGTCCCAGGAACGAAGCCTATTGAAAATGGTTAATATCGGTCCATTATTTCACCTAACCCCCATACAAATGAACCCCCGAATAGGGCTTGTAAACCTTGTAATCAAACTACAGGTCGCAATTTTGAAGATAATTCAATGAAATTTGGCAGATGATCTTCTATAGTACCGGAGACGAAGCCTACTGAAAATGGTTAATATCGGTCCATTTTCTCACCTAGCCCCCATACAACTGAACCCCCGAATAGGGCTTGTAAACCTTTTAATCAAACTACAGGTCGCAATTTTAAAGATAATTCAATGAAACTTGGCAGATGATCTTCTATGGTACCGGAGACGAAGCCTACTGAAAATGGTTAACATCGGTCCATTATTTCACCTAGACCCCATACAACTGAACCCGGCAAATAGGGATTTTAAATTATAATTATGTTTAATATACTCGCATCTCGACAAAAAGCTGCAAAACCAAGTTCTGTACTAGCCTTGATGACTCTCAATTTATAATCATAGGGTCTCATTTGACCATAGCCCCTATACAATCCCCCTTCAAAATTTGACTTAAATGTCCACAATTTTATTAAACAATAAATGGCTTAAGTATAATTCAAGGCAAGGTGCAATTCAGCTTAAGTGCTTTATTATGAAAACAAAATCACATTTCATTTCGGTAACAGGTGTAGGGTATTATATGGTCGGCCTCGCCCGACTATAATTCTTACTTGTTTTTATATTATTATTATTATTATTAGGTATTATTTTTATTATTATTATTAGGAGGAGGAGGAGGAGGAGGGGAGGAGGAGGAGGAGGAGGAGGAGGAGGGAGGAGGAGAGGGAGGAGGAGGAGGAGGAGGAGGAGGAGGAGGAGGAGGAGGAGGAGGAGGAGGAGGAGGAGGGGAGGAGGAGGAGAGGAGGATGAGGAGGGGACGGGGAGGAGGAGGAGGAGAGGAGGAGAGGAGGAGGAGGATGAGGAGAGGAGGATGAGGAGGGAGGAGGAGGAGCAGGAGGAGGAGGAGGGGGGGAGGAGGAGAGGAGGAGGATAGGAGGAGGAGGAGGAGGAGGAGGAGGAGGGAGGAGGAGGGGGAGGAGGATGAGGAGGAGGAGGAGGAGGATGAGGAAGGAAGGATGAGGAGTAGGAGTAGATTGAGGAGGAGGAGGCGGAGGATTATGAGGAGAGATGATAAGGAGGAGGAGGAGTATTAGAGGAGTATGAATGATTATGGATATGAGGAGGATGAGGAGTAGGAGGGGAGTATTATTATGATTAGGAGTAGGATTAGTATATGATATATTAGTATTATTATTAGTATTATTAGGAGGATTAGGATTATGATTATTATAGTAGTATATTATTTATATTATGATTATTATGTATGTATTATTGACTATTATATTATTATTATTATTATTATTATTAGTATTATTATTATTATTATTATTATTATTATTATTATTATTATTATTATATTATTATTATATTGTTACTATTATTGTTATTATTATTATTATGTCATTATATTATCTATTTGAAGTTATATAACATGAATTATTAGTTTGTAAGCATTTCCCTCTTTTATTCTATTTGAGTAGAAACCCAAATTTTAATTTATTTTACTCTTAAAAAAGAAAAAATTCTAACGTAAAAATCTGTGCAAGTGTGTGTGTGTAAAAAAAAATTATGTTTTAAAATTCAAATTTTTGCCAATAAATTCGAAAGAAAAAAGAATTCCGAAAAAAATTAAAAATTTTTGCCAATAAATTCCAAAAAAAAAATTTACCAATAAATTTAAAAGGGAAAAATCTCTTAATAAATTAAAATTTTTGCCAATAAATAAATGAAAAGAAAAATTTCTCAAATTTGTTTAATTGTGCCAATAAACAACCACTAAAAAATAATTATTCTCTTAAAATTGCAAATTCAAAAGAAAATATCCCTTATTACTCTTAAAAAAAAATTACCAGTGAAATTTCTATTAAAAATTTAATAAATTCTGGAAAAGAGTGTTAAAAGTTCCAAAAAATTGTGACGTCAGATTTATTTCCAATATCGACAAACTTACTGTGTGATACAAAAAGCATAAAGAGTGAAAAATTACATTGCAATAATAAGAAACAAAACCAAAAAATCAAAGAGTGTAAATGTGACAAAAAACCACCACCATCGATTATCAATAAATATTAAGCAACAATAACAAACATACATTACAGTTAGCGGTGATATTCCCACTCTATTTATTGTTCTCAATAAATTGAAAGAAAAAACACACAATGGGCCCGACGTAAAAAATATTGCTAAAATATCAAATAATAATAAATATTCAACAAATATTTTTTTTGTGCATCTACATCAAGTGAACATCAAAATTATTAAAAATTTATGTCACTGAGCATAATTGCTGTAGGAAAATAATTATTGGAAAATTGAATGTTGTTTCTGAGAATAAATTTTGTGTGGTTTATTTGTTATTTCAAGGAGACAATTTCTCTCTTTATGCATGTATAAATGATCACAGTGGTCACAGTGAAACAAAATAAATAAAATTTTTCTGATAATTAAAAAAAATAAATAAAATCTGATAATATTAAAAGATAATAATTTTTGCACTTCTTCATATAAATCATTTTTTGGGTGCTTGCAATTTGTGATAAACGGAAAAATTTTGCTTATAGAAATTAAATCGAATTAAAAATAAATTTTTGATTTTTTTTTTTTTTTTTTTTGGAATGCAAATTTTCGCTTAATTAAAATTTTCACTTGGCAATTGGCGACAAATTTAAAATAAAAAATAATCACAGTTCTAAAAATAAAATAAAAATTTAATAAAATAAATTTTCGATAAAAAAATTTTTTTTTGCTCTCGTTATTCCACTGTGAATAAAGGTTACAGTGACGCTTGTTAATAAATGGAAAATTCGATACAGTGGTTTCAGTGGAACATTTTATTGGCAAAAACAAATTATTTTTATTTTTAAATTTAGTTTAGCAATCTCTTGCTTTAAAATCAAACTGCACAGTGATTAAAACTAAAAATAGTAAAAAATCTAAATAAAATCATTTTAAATCAAAAAATTATTAGCAATCGCTTGCTTTAAAGTAGTATTAAATAAAATTTAAATTTTACGAAAATTTGCGGCAATTGATAAAGAAAAATTTCTTTGATTTTAAATTAAATCAAGAAATAATTAATAATCACGTATTAAAAAAAAGAAACAATAATTTGAGAAGATTATCGAGTCCTACGATAATCAATCAAATTTAAAAAAAAGAACGATTTTAGCAAATTAGTAACAAAATTACTAATATTTATGAAAATTATTTCCCTTTTACTAACATTACAACATTTAAACTATTTGAATATAACATTTTTTACGCTTAACATTTGAGAAAATTATCGGACTAGACGATAATTAATCAAAACTATAAAAAACTTTGGAAAAATTTTTAACTTACTGCTTAAAGAATTTTGCTCACCCATCAATTTTGCTTGTATCTATTTAAAAATTAATCCAAATTACAAATGATTTCTCTATTTTCGGTCCAAATTACAAAGGATCTTTCCATTTTTATCCAAATTACAAAGGATCTCTTTATTTCAATCCAAATTTCTCTCTATTTTCTGTCCAAATTACAAAGGATCTCCTAATTTCTATCCAAATTACTCTCTCAATCCAAATTACAAAGGATTTCGCTCTTACTCAATCCGAATTACGAAGGATTTATCTCTCTAAATCCAAATTACAAAGGATTTATCTCTATCAATCCAAAATACAAAGTATTTCGCTCTTACTAAGTCCAAATTACAAAGGATTTATCGCACTCAATCCAAATTACAAAGGATTTATCTCACTCAATCCAAATTAAAAAGGATTTCCCAACTTTAGTCCAAATTTTACTATTTATCAATCCGAATTACAAAGGATTCTTCTTTAATCTCTTTCCAATTACAAAGAATTTCTCTAAAAGTTAATTTAAAACTACAAAGCTTCTCAATCCCTTTATATAAAAACAAATTAAAATGACTTCTCTAAATACACGATTTGCATTTGATGCCAACAACTTAATTTCATTTTGTAAAAAATGCGATAGCTAAGATATTTTAAGCCAATCTAAGGCACTTTTAGATTTAAAACTGAAAGATTTAGACACTCGCTGGAGTAAAGTAGAAAAGTCGTATAAAGATCTAATGCTTTCCGATCAAAGTGAAGAAGTTAAAACTACAGCTCAAGAGCAATACGATTCATGTGTTGACATGTATTATTTAACCGTTTCCAAACTTCTTGATGTGATAAAAACATCAAGTGATAGTATTGCTCGCACTAGCATAGATTCAGCCCCATTAAACACATCTAATGATCGGTTAAGTACAGGTCTTAAATTACCCCCTTGCGATACTCAAATATTTTCAGGAGGCTATGAGGACTGGCCGCCATTTCGTGATATGTTCACGGCAGTCTACATCAACCATCCAAGGCTAACTCTCGCAGAAAAACTTTATCATCTTAGAAATAAAACGACCGGTTCAGCTGGAGCAATAGTAAAAAGGTTCCCTTTAACCGACAATAATTGTCCTCTAGCTTGCCAAGCACTTAATTTGTGATATGAAAATGTTAGAGTTTTAGTCGACAATCAGATCCGTAACCTTTTCAATATCCCAGTAACTAGCGTAGAAGATAATGAGTCCCTACAAAGAATTCATAGCTCAGTAACTGACTGTTTAGCTATGCTTGACACAATGGGTATTTCAGTTGAAGGCTGGGATCCCATTTTAGTCAATTTAGCATATTCTAAGTTACCCCACGAAACATTAACTCAATGGGAACAATCATTAAACGCCAGTAGAGAGTTACCAACCTGGTCTCAATTAAGTGATTTTCTACTTAAACGATCTGAAGTCGTAGAAAAAATTTCCACTATCAAAGTGAACAAATCTGCGTTCCTTAATCAAAATGATACTCATTCACAAGTTCAAATGTATTCATCCCAAGAAAAACTTAATTACAAATGTAAAATATGCGAGGAAGATCACAATTTGAGAACTTGTTCGCAATTTCGTAAGCTTTCAATTCAAGAAAGAGTTGATTTCATTTTCAAAAATAAGTTTTGTAACACTTGTTTGTCACAATCTCACACGAAAAAGAATTGTACAAGCAAAAATTCTTGTTTAAATTGTGGTAAAAAACACCACACATTACTTCACATGCGTTCTTTTAATCCTCCTCGAAATAGCTCAAATCAAACATGTCTGAACAAAAATGATCAAAACACGAAATTCTAGATACGTTGAGTTTAATGAATCTGAAAGGGGTCCAACAACCTCAAATGCTCACAAAACTTTTCAAGTTAATTCGAATTATGCCATGAGTGATACTAAAGTCTTGTTACGAACTGCAATGGTTCAAATAGAAAGCAAAGGGGAATTATCCTCGATTAGAGCTCTCATTGACCCAGGTTCTGAGAAGACCTTTATATCTGAAAAGGTTCGAAATCGTTTAAATATCCCATATAGAAATTTATATTGCGAAATAATAGGAGTTGGCGGTCAAACTCAAGTTTCAGAAAAGGAATGTGATTTAGTTTTGGTCTCGCACAAATCCAATTTTCGTTTACCCGTAACTGCTATCGTTTTACCTAAAGTCACGAATAAGATTCCCTCGGTTTCCTTTGAACTCCCTAACCAAATTGAGCTTTCTGGTATTGACTTAGCTGATCCAAATTTTAATATATCTTCCTCGATCGATTTAATCCTCGTAAATGACAGTGTGCGTTATATAAATCTTGATGGCACTATACGAGATGTGTGTGGCTCTTCTTCTGCATATAGAACGGTTTTCGGATGGGTGCTAAGTGGCCCAGTGACGACTCAGCCAATATACTCGTTTTCAACATGCGTTGGTTCCACTGAAAAGAAATTCCATCAACCCGACCAGCTTCTTCAGAGGATAAATATTGTGAAAAATTTTATTAACAAACCATGGTTTCTTGGCCCATCCAGATTTATCGCTCTTAGTCAATATGTTCGGATGGAACAGATGGTGGAAAAAGATCCCGCGTTAAGCCCTCAATATAATGACGTTCTCACTGAGTATATAACCCTCTATCATATGAAAGAAACAACTTCTCGTGAGTACTTTTCGGAAAATAAATGTAACTCCTTCTATCTCCCTCACCATGCAGTCGTAAGACCAGAAAGCAAATCTACGAAGGTTAGGGTTGTTTTCAATGCTTCCCGCAAAACTAAGTTAGGGTTTTCATTAAACGACTTTCTTCATACTGGCCCCACACTTCAAGCTAATCTGATGACAGTGATATTAAATTGGCGTTTTTACAAATTTGTTTTCAGAGGTGACATACAAAAATTGTATCGTCAGATATTAGTCAATCCCCAAGACATACCGTTTCAGAGAATACTCTTCCAAAAATCCCCCCGGGTGGCCATCAAAGATTACCATTTAAAGACTGGTACATTTGGTATAAATTGTGCACCATTTTTAGCCATTAGGACATTAATCCAGTTAGCGTCTGATTCCGAAGATAAGTTTCCCAAAGCAGCTGATATATTACATAGAGAAACTTATGTAGACGACATTCTAACTGGTGGTCATTCTCTCGAAGAGGTTATAAAATCCCAGAAAGAGATGGTGCAAACTCTAGAATCAGCTGGTTTCTTATTAAAGAAATTAACCTCCAATAACTCTCGTTTGTTAGCTTCTTTTCCCAAAGAAGATCTTTATGATTCTGATTTTCTCAAATTTCAGGATTCCAGTGCGACAAAAACTCTCGGCATTCGCTGGAACGCACTGACTGATTCCTTCACATATACTTTTGAATCTATTCCGCAAGAAACAAAAATAACCAAACGCAAAATCGTATCTTCAGTAGCCAAATTGTTTGATCCAGCTGGCTGGATATCACCCGCCATGGATGACTTTGTAAGTACAGATTCTCTCCGAATCTGGAATGAAATCATAAGCGATCTCTCGCATATAAATGAAATCCAAATCCCTCGTTGGATTCAGTTCACTCCCGTTGATACTATTCAAATTCACGGATTCTGTGATGCCTCCAAATTGGCGTATTGTGCAGCAGTATATATTCGAATACAAACCTCTTCTCCTGTCGTTTTTTTCGCATTTGCTAGTTTCCAAAAGTAAGGTTGCACCATTAGCATCTACAACTTTACCTCGGTTAGAACTTTCGGGCGCAGTCATGCTAGCTAAATTAGTACAATATACGATATCTTCCCTTAATATGGAAAATCACGAAATCATTTTATGGTGTGACTCATCGATTGTTTTAGGATGGCTAGCTAAGCCACCTTTGACCTGGAAAGAAGTCTATGTTTCTAATCGGGTAAGCCAAATCCATAAACTATTGCCAAATGCAAAATGGTGCCATGTTCGAACTCATTACAATCCCGTTGATCTAGGTTCCAGAGGATGTAGACCACAGGACTTAATCAACAACCAACTTGATTAAGTCCTGTTGAACACCACGAAATCTCCCGAAATTTCTATTCTTAAACAAACAGAAACCCAAAGCTTAACTGTTCCCATCAGTAGCATTCAAACAGCAGTCTCTTCCGTAGACATTCTTAAAAGGTTCTCCTCCCACACGAGATCGTTAAGAGTTCTTGCATACGTTTTTCGATATATTCGGCGTTTTAAACCTTCGTTTGCTAATCAAACCAACAACTTAGCTAATCACAGTTCTGAACTCAGTCAGCAAGAAGTCAATGATTAATCATGTTAGCTCAGAAAGAATTCTACCGGCTCTCTGAGAATCACCCAATTCCAAAAGACAGCTCTTTATTTACATTAAATCCATTTCTAGATTCCAATGGTCGCCTAGCCAATTCTTTTTTACCTTACAATGAGCGTTTCCCAAACATTCTACCCCGAAAATCGCACTTTTGTAAACTATATTTATCCCATTTGCACGAGATTTTAGCCCGAATTTTATATCACTCGTCTCAAACTCAAAGTTAAAAAACTCATAAGATATTGCAAACCTTGTATAATTCATAAGAAACAACCGAGCTCTCAAATTATGGCGGCTTTACCTACCGACCGCTGTACCCTGTTCTTCCCATTCAACATAACCGGAGTAGATTTTGCCGGTCCGTTTGAGCTTAAAAGTTCCAATTTACGAAGATCATCGATCATCAAAGGATATTCATGCGTATTTGTATGTTTTGCTACAAAAGCGGTCCATTTAGAGCCCTGTTCCAGCCTTTCTGCAGCTGCGTTCCAAGCAACATTCGCCCGATTTGTTGGTCGACATGGTCTACCACACAAACTAGTCTCGAACAATGGTAGAAATTTTGTCGGTTCGAATCGAGCTTTACGCAAGGAATTTACTACTTTTATAAACTCCGTTTCTCAAGAAATTGATCAAAAATACATAACTCATGGGGTTGAGTGGTCTTTCATTCCACCCCAGGCTCCCCACATGGGAGGACTTTGGAAAGCGGCGGTCAAAAGCTTTAAATTCCATCTAAAGCGTGTTGCAGGAGCCCATCGGTTCACATTTGAAGAGTTTACAACGATATTAGCTCGTATTGAGGGGGTATTGAATTCTAGGCCCATATCCGCTCTCTCTGAAGACCCAGCTGATTTTACCGCGTTGACCCCAGGACACTTTCTCCGTAGCGGTCCAATTATGGCTTTACCAGATCCAAACTATCAAAATCTTTCCCTAACAAATCGATGGGAAAAACTAAAAGCGATTAACCAAAAACTTGCGGTCGAATGGAAGCAAGAATACTTAAAACACACATCGGCAGAGCGTAAAATTTTCTTTCCACACTAACACTACTTCACTTTGTGTTTTTGCATTCCATGCACTGAAAGAAAAGTTTGTAAATTTTTTTAGTGTTTTTGGTGTAGTGACTTCACTACTTTACAGTGTACTGTATTATAAATAACAAAAAAACATAAAAATTTCTGGATTTTTTATGAATAGGATTAAAAAAATTTTAACACGACCTATTATTTTTGAACATTGCTCTTGGAAATGTATTTATTTGCAATTTTAGATACAAAATGAATCTTAATATATACTCCATGTAAATAAAAGTAAAGAAATAATTTAAGATTTTAAAAAATGAAACAAATAATGGAACGTTAGGCGTATAAAAATATCCTCCAAGAACTTTTGCGCTCATATACAGTGCTACAAATGTCAATTAATTGAAAATATTTAAAGGATAATGTTGTAAATAGGCTTGTATATCAAGAATTAACATAGTAGCGGATATTACATTTGTTTAGGAGTTTATGTCGTTGATTCACCTTTATTAAAATTCTTATTATTTTTTACAATTACTCAGAAAAAAATTCTTCAAATATATTTTTTTATGTATTTAATGAAAATTTTTCTTGAGATATTTTAAAATTAAAATAAATATTAAATATCAAACATTCTCTTATGCAAAAATAACTTTCGGCAAACAAGAACTTATCTTTGTGTTTAACAACACAGATTTCTCTATGTGTAACTCCATCAAAAAACTTCCAAGCTCTCATTCTCTTAGTTTGGAAGTTACGTACGTGTGTTGGAAAATAAACCAGAGAGCTCAATTGAGAGCTCGCTGCGCTTGTATGACTTAAAATCACTCCATAAGAGATATAAATGGAAGTTTTCCACGCCTAATCTAAAAATAGGAGATTTTGTAGTGGTAATTGACGATCTTCTACCACCATGTGAATGACGTTTAGGCAGAATAGAAAAAATACACTGCGGTTGCGATAATTATGTTCGAGTAGTTGATCATCACTCGTCCCATCACTAAATTATGCTATCTGTCATATAATAACGTTCAACGACTAATTCCTTACTAACATTTTTTATCCCACATTCCTATATCCTATCATAATCGTTTTTTCCCATTTCCATTCCCATTACTTCTTAAATCAACATTACTCATACGTTTTCTCCTTACAGCATGCGAGATCAATCACCAAGAGACCCGACAGTGCACCAGTGCCGACTCTGTGGCCGTTACCACGCGCTACGGTTCTGCCGGCATTTTTGGCGATGGAGTTACCAGAACGTTTTATGGTGGCCCAGCGGTATGAATACTGCCTCAACTGTTTGGCCAGAACGCACAACGTTTACAGTTGCGATAGCCCCGATACCTGCATGTATTGCGGTCTGCTACACCACACGCTCCTTCACCCAAGCCGTCATCCCCGAGTCACTGCACCAGAAAGCAGTGTCCAATAGACTGGGCGAACGTCGACTGGTCCGTCCAAGCCACAGGGACTACCGCCATCGTGCAAACCCTCATCGCCGTCGACCTATCAATCCTCAGCGTCACCGTACCACCAGTACACATCATCAACGTCATCGCACCATCATCACCCACCGTCGCCGTCCCACAAACAACACCATCAGAACCAGCCAACGCCATCAAGTTACCAGCCCCAGCACTCAGCCAAGGCGCACCAACACTCGTCGCTCCTACAACAACAACACGTCACCCACAATGCCCAACCTGGTTATCTCGGAGACCATTCGCTCCCTAGCAGCCGTACTATGCGTTTCCCACACAAACAACTAATTGCCCAAGTACAATGAGGGGCGCCATGTCCAAATTAGCATTAAGAATGGAATTATATTGAATTTATTGTGGTTGAATTATTATTATTATTATTATTATTATTATTATTATTATTATTATTATTATTATTATTATTATTATTATTATTATTATTATTATTATTATTATTTCATTATATTATCTATTTGAAATTATATAACATGAATTATTAGTTTGTAAGCTTTTCCCTTTTTTATTCTATTTGAATTTAAATACTTTTGTAAACCGTAGTTTATAAACATAGTTAACTTATTTACAAAACTAAACTGTATTTAGTTTATTTACGTTGTGTGAAAATAGCCTTCAAGGCATTTAAAAAAGTAATAAACTTTCACTTCTTCCTAAACCAGCCAAACTTGAGCATCATTTTTACTTAAATAAAATCCCTTTTATTTTCCCAAAAAACTAATCCCTTGTGTTTTTTCTCTTTTATTCCCACACGCTAAAACTACACTTTACTACACTCATTCCTTGAAAAATTATAAAGTCCTTAAAATGCATTAATCCTTTCCGAGGATTAATATATTCAGGAAGATTTACGTTCCTATAAAAGTTTGTTAGGTTTTGGCTTATAACTTACTTATGTCAAATTTCATCTCTATACTCGAACTTTTAAGCCAGTAAAGATCTGGAGGGACCTTATATTGAGGGTAGATCAGTTATGAACCGATCCACATAAAATTTGCTATATTCGATTTTTGAGCCAGTATTGAGTTAATTATTGACCGATCGACATAAAATTTGTTAGAAAGATTTTGGCTCACATGGAGCTTATGTGTGTGAAATTTCATTGCTATACTCGTATTTCTAATTTTCACCAGCTACGTTATTTCAACCCCAGTTAGATAACGTTATTTTTCTGTACTGAAAAGATAACGATACGTCTGAAAGACGAATGCTAGTTTATAGCCTTGAAAGGATAACGCCGAAAATAATATTGATAATTTTTTTGTTGAATTCACTTATTGGTCCATTTGTCATAATATAAACGTATCTTTAAACAGAAAATAATAATAAAAACAAAATTAAGAATAAAAATCTATTAGCCTTAAGAAAATATGACATCTTAAAGCGTATTTTGTAAAGGGCCGAACTGAAGGTCCTAAAAACTAAAATAAATATTTTTTTGTGCTTTGTTTAGATAATAATATCTGTATAAACGTATATAAATCAAAAAAATATATATTCGATTGGTATTATATGCAGGATTTACAAACTAAATTTTTGTAGTCGGCACACACAGGTGTACCACGTTTGACACATACCATTTTGGGCATACGTAGAATTTTGATGGGCAGAAACCAACTTATAGAGTGAGAATGCCTATTAGAGCACGAATTCCTTTTAAATTTGTAGTTATTATATCATTTGACCGATTTATGGAAATTTCGGCACTGGTCCAATTTCCGAAATTATTTCGGTAGTAAAAGAATATAGAAGCATGAAATTGGGTCCTACACTGATTTACATTTCCGGGTTGGTCCTCTTGCCATTAGAAATTTAAGAAATTCGATCAGTACTTGATGTAGTTCTGCAGTGCTTACTTTTACTTCTTATAGTGGTTCGTAATACCGAAATAAACCGGCAATCGAAAGAAGTTATAAAATGATCAGACTCTTAAGGAATTTCTAAATCGGTGGTATATTCCCATCAGGCTCAAGCCATTTTAAAGCTAATTTAAACGAAAATATTTTTGTTAACATAATTTGTTGAAGTTTTAAAATTTTATAATATTATTTGTTTTTCGTTTTGACATTTTCTTTTGTTTAATATATAAAAAAGCTAAATATTTTGTAAAATTAGTGTTGGAAAATGTGCTTTAAGTAATTTTAACTAGTTTTTGTTAAAGTTTTCAACAAAAACTAGTTGAAAGTAGTTTTTAATTTGTATGGAAAATCCAAAGAAATTTTAGTAGTTTTTCAATCAAAAATCAAATAAAGCCAAAATTAGTTTTTAGTTGGTGTAAATGGCATATAAAATTCAATCAAAACAAAGTTGGTTTTTATACAAAAGTTCCATTAAAGATAACGATACGTCTCTTATATTGTGATTATTTTTGTTTATTTCTCAAAAAGAAAATAAGTTATTTCACAAAAACAACCACCAACAACATGCTGCTTCTAATGACTTAGATAATTGAGCGTGAAAAACAGGAAAAGCATACGTCTCGCAGACGTACCTTATCTAACTATGTTTAAATATCAGCTGATATCGACACTACATAACAGTGTTGGTAAATGTTTATAGTTAAAAAACTGTGTCAGAATTTTTTATTATTTATGTATTTCTTACGTGTTTTTCTATGCGTTTTTATATAAAACTTAAAAAATTAACGGAATACAGAACATTAAATGAAATACAGAACATTTTCACTTTTTTTATCAAAGAAAAATTTATACAGATATATAAAAATACAGTACTGTTTTATATAATACAGAACGTCTGGTCACCGTAGTAATATCAGGTTTCCGAGTAATTTTATATACTTAGGTCTTTATTCATAAACATTTATCAAAGGTTTAAAAAAAAATTCTCATATAACATTTTTTCTATAAACATTTGCTAAATGTTTATGAATAAGACCTTTAACATTCAGAAAGCTTATTTTTAATTTTTTTGTAATAAAAAATATTTAAATTATGTACTGGTAATATTGCGATCTATGTTTTGTTCTTTTACAAAAATAGCGCAGGTATATACATACATACATACTTGCATACATACATATACATACATACATACATACATACATACATACATACATACATACATTACATACATACATACATACATACATACATACATACATACATACATACATACATACATACATACATACATACATACATACATACATACATACATACATACATACATACATACATACATACATACATACATACATACATACATACATACATACATACATACATACATACATACATACATCTTAATTCTTTACTATCTAGTTATGATAATATTGATATTTATAAAATGTTTAATATGGAATATGTGCTTCCAAAATAAGGTTATGTTTCCATTTCGGATTTTTGGGCCTAAGTTTTTTCGGATTGTATAAACACTCAGTTATTTATACATTATCTCTTTTTATACTCACCAATATTGGGGTATACTGATTTTGTCAATTCGTTTGTAACTCATCGTAGACGTAGACTCACAAAGTTCATACATATACTATATATATTCTGGATCCTTAAATATTCTAAGACAATCTAGTCACAACGAACATCTGTCTGTTGGAAGCACTCTATAGTGTAAACGGGAATAGCAAAGGGGCTGAAATTTATTCTGAAATGTCCTTACAGAATAAAGTTTAAACTCTTATAAATATGTTAATTATATAGCAATCGTGATCAAATAATACACAAGCTTAGAAGTAGTCCGAAATCACATTTAAAATATGGCGAAAAGTTGAAAAAGTTAGTTTAACCTTTATAACTGTCTTAAATTTTGCACAATTCGGTACATAATAAAGGTACTCTTTGGAAAATCACCCTAATGGTCATATTATATCGATATATGATTATATAGCACTGCGTTAATCCAATAAATGAGTTAATCGTAATAATGAATTCCGAAAGAATTGATACACAATCATCTTCTTAAAAGGAGGACTTCTAATTCACTTTAAGTTTATTAGATATGTTTTTAAATAATAATTATTTTTTGAACAAAAAATAAAAATCAAGAAATTATTTTTGGGAAAAAAATTAGCTTGAAAAATAAGTATTACATTTTAAGTTTTATAATAAAACTTATAACAGTTACTGTCTTTGCTTTTAACATAAAGTAGCCCACAAGCTACAAACTCAAGATTTTTAATTTAACTGATCAGATCTCAAAATGTAAAACAAGAAGAAAGGTTTTTGTGGACTTGATAGAAAGAATAGAATGGTCACAATAACACCTAATATAGAAATTTGATAGAGATTACCGGTATGTTGCCTGTAGTATATTTATTTTATGTAAAATAAAATTTAAGCGGACACCGCCCACACCAGCCCTATCCAAACTTGGTCAATTTAGTATAAAAAAAATCTGATTCGATTTTAGTATTTAATATATTATTTTAAAGATAAAATTCAGTAGAATATGCAAATTTTAATATTTCTTAAAGCAAAAGAGATAACACACGTATTTTTATCTTCTCAAGGAATAGTTATATTTAAAATTTCTGCTCATTCCGATCATTTAACACCCGAGGTAATCAACTTTGAGGGGCTACCCACTAGCCCAAATTCCACCCTCGATCACATAAAACTGTCAATCAACTCGGATTTCGTTTACAGAACAGATAGGATTATAAAGAGAGTTATTTATGAGCGTTAAAGTCATTTTCCTAAGGGGACCCTAAATGGGGTTAGGGTCAATTATAGATCGATTATCATAAAATATTACAGAGAGATTTTAGTTCATTTAAACATGATTATGTTGAATTTTGTTGCTATATTGAAGTAACAAATTATGAGGGGACTTCATGGATGGTAGGCTCAATTATGTGCCAATCCTCATAAGCTTTGACAAAATCATTTCGGCTTCAAAAAGCTTGTTTATGTCGAATTTCATCGCTATATATGCTTTTGTAAACCAGTTACTAGCAATATAGTCATTTTCTGAATAGGGCCAAATATGGGAGCTAGGTGAAATCTTTGGTCGATAGTGCCCATTTTCAAAGCTAAACAAACTGCGTCAACTTAAATAGTTTGCCAAATTTCAGCTCTATATTGTTTCGTTTCGACTCTATCGTGTTTTCAACAGACAGACGGACGGACATGGCTGGATAGTCTTAGAATTTAATAAGGACCAATATTTTGATGTGATACCGAATGACAAAATCAATATACCCCCATCTTTTTGATAGTTGGAATAAATAAAAATATATATTTACATAGTTGGTTTATTACTAGTGATCAAAATTTTTATTTTTATTTTGTATATTTTAAAAGGAGAATAAAAGCAAACAGCATTTAGTACAATTGTTTGCAAAAAATAACCAAAACGAAAAATAATTCAAAATGGCAACACTGGTTGCAATACTTTATATATATTACTTTTGTCATTCTTTGGTGCGCACTCTACAGGTCCCAATATTTGAGATAATTGAAATTTGGAACGTGCACTTTTTTTAGTGCAAGGACGAACGCTATTGAAAATGGTTGAAATAGGTCCATTATTTTTTATAAATTTTATAAATTTTATAGCCCGCATACAACCGGACCTACCGATTTGGGCCATTCCCCGACAGCCGGTTTTACGTACCGGAATGACCCGAATTATTCGGCCAATGGCTGTCAACCCCCGCAACAACAATACAATTTTCTGCTGCGGAGTAACATCTTCCGGCATTGCTGCTCCGCATCCTTTTGGTCCGTGCCGGAATTGAATTAAATCCCGAACCATGGTTTTGCACAGTTTGCCAGAACCTACAGCACCCTATGTCCATCCAAATAAGGTGCAACTCATGTTTGGGCTGGTGTCATCTCAGGAACTGCTCCGGACTTAACCATCATCGAGGGTGGTCGGAAAATTTCGTCGCCCCATGCTGCTTACAACAACGGCGAGATTCATCAGCGTCATCGACAACATCATCATCTTCCTACGCTACCCCTCCGCCCTCTACCCTGAAATCACAACAACAGCAGCAACAACAGTTACCGTCGCTGCTAACACCTTCGATTGCACTCCGGAGACCTGGGATGATATCAATATTGCAGTTCAACTGCAATGGCCTCCAAAACAAAATTTCCGAGATAACCCGAAATATGCAGAACAACAACATCGTGGTCGCGGTCGCTGCAAAGTTGTAACGGATACAACATTCTCCGAAAAGACCGCACCAGATGTAACGGTGGGGGGATTGCTTTCTTCATTTATAACACTGTGCAGTATAGAGCTCTTTCTCTCGATTCTAACTCCAGAGACCAATATCTTGAAGTTCAAGGTATTGCAGTTAGATCGGGAGAAACCGACTTACAGCTATAATGTCTCTATTCCGTCTGTAGCCAGCTATCCAGCAGGCTACCGTCCCAACATCAGGACTTTGTTAGACGGCGATATGCATCTTATCCTAGGGGACTTCAACGCCCACCATCAGCTCTGGCACTCTTGTCTAGGGGAAGACCAGAGAGGTGCGGTGCTGGCAGAACAGATTGACGAGTCCACCTTCTGCACCCTGAATGATGATGCCCCCACACGGATTGTGGGTACCTGCGCTAGCTCGCCCGACATCACCACAGCAGCTTCTGGTTTGATCAACGACGCAACATGGCGGGCCGTAGTTTTTCTGGGATCAGACCATTTATCCATATTCGTTTGTCGGGATCGACCTAACGATTTTATCGTGAGGCGCTTCTCCTCCCACAGCTTTCCAGCCACCTAACAGCATCTCGTCACCAGCATTACTTCCGCAAAATGCACAGCATTAACCGCCATTGCCACTCAGATCTAACAAGGCTTAAATCAGCAGAGGCCCTGTGAATAGCTCTTGATCTGTCGAAGGCCTTCGACACTGTCAGCCACGCCATACCGAGAATATTCTGTAATCCACAATGGCCAACAACACGAAGAGATAGATCGTAAATTATCTGAGTGGTCGTCAGTCGTTCGTGGAGTTTAGAGACAGAGGCTCCAAACCCCGTAGAGTTAAACAAGGCGTACCTCAAGGTGGAGTACTATCGCCACTTTTGTTTAACTTCTAGCTCTCTAAACTCCCCACACCTCCACAAGGCGTGGAAGTGATTTCATATGCAGACGATTGTATAATCATGGCGACGGGCCACAACATTGATAAATTATGCGTTCTGGTGAATGGTTATCTCCACGAAATACATCAGTTCTTCACTGCGCGTAACCTGCAATTATCACCAGCGAAGTCGTCAACAACACTTTTTACCAACTGGACGAAGGAAGTAAACCTAAACCTTGGCATCGTGATCGATGGAGTCCAAATTCCGACCGTGCACCAACCAAAAATATTGGGGGTCACATTTGATAGCCTCTTTACTTCCTCAGCTCACGAAACCAAATATGTGCAGGATCCACTGGATCAGTCCTCGTATTCGGCAGCTTTGAACGACATTCATAGAGACGCCATAAATTTCGCGGTCGCAGGATTCCGGATGAATGTCGTACTTGGAGGTCGCCCATAGCAGACGCGGAAGAAAACCTGCCGCGGAAAACAAGAGTAGTTCTGGCACAACTAAGATCGGGATGGAGCAACAGGCTCAATGCCTACTTGTCACGTAGAGACCGTGCAGTCCCCAACGAATGTCCTGCGACAGCCACCATATATTCAACTGCTCAGCCAACCCTACTTCATTTTTAGGCCTGGACATTGATGAAGAACCCCCCAACTAGATTACTGTATAGTTTAAGCTGTTGCAACAAAAACAGCCGATTTGGGCCTTTTAGCTCATAACTACGTCAAATATACTACTATCTTTTGATATAATTATAAATAACACTGTCGATTTTCTTGATTGTCTCACAGGAAAACTGGTAGTTTAAACTATAGTACATTGTCATTATATTGTTTAAAATAATCATATTGTGGTTTCAAGTAATCATATTGCAGTTTCAAGTAGCCATATTATGGTTTCATATAATCATATAATGGTTTAAAGTAATCATATTATTGTTTTAAATGAACCTATTATTGTTTTCATATTATGGTTTCAAGTAATCATATGACTTCAAGTAACCATATTATGGTTACATATTAAACATAATATGGCTAATCTAATGTGTTCGGCGTAAATTGTAATTATTTTTTTAGTTTTCTTTTAAACAAATACAAAACTTCCAAGCACTGGAAGTTTTGATATTATTTTTTATTATCAATTTTTTATGTACAATATTTTATGTATTTTATATTTCTTTTAAATTTTATAATGTTGCCTACGATTATAATTTTTGGATATTATTTATTTTTCACAATTGTTTTAACACTTCGTTAGTTCAACATTTAATTTAATTCGATCTAGTACATATAAACCACAGAACTTATATGAAAATGGCGATACCAAAATATTTTTAATAGTAAACGTATTTTTTGTTTGTAAAAGTAATTATTATTCAGAGAATCATTCAAATTTATAATTGCCATAAACATATAAATGTTTACAGTAACTAAAATATTGATGAAATTCAAAAAGATAACAATTGTTTGGTTACCACTGCAAAATATTGTTACAAAAAACATAAAATAGTTGTCCTAACCATGCCGAACCATGTTTTTTCTCTGCGTGTCTAATATATTCCCAGCAAAAAAAGAACATCCAAAGATGCGAAAAAGAAGTAGAATTTACTTCATGGAGGTACTGAAAAAGACAGAAGTGATGGTTTTATCACAGGCTTGTCATAGGAGAGATGTCCTCTTTATTTGATTCCAAATTCACTACTTCTGAAGTACTTCTCAAGAAGTAATTTTTATGTTCTCTTTATTGGAAGTTATTTGGATGCGAAATTGTATATTAACATTAATAAGGGAAATAGGCACATTTAATACAAAAGATTAAAAATTAAATTTTTTAACTCATAAAAATATAAGAACAACAAAAATATATTATCAGCATTGAAAAAATTGTTTTATTTTCGCTTCTTCGGAAGTCATGAAACATAACTTCCACAGAAGGTAAAAAAAATCTCTTAGTGCTACTTTAGAAGTGGTGATAAATGTTCTTCTTTTGGAAGTACTTCGTTTTATTTTTGCTGGGATTACTATCTATCACTTTCTGATTCGATAAAGCTATGTCCGTCTTTGTGACCGTGTAAACGGTCAGCTACAGCTCGCAATTTTCAATTTCAGATACCATTATCTGGATCCAATGACGAATGCTGTTGAAAATGAGTGAGACTATGTAAGATTTAACACAAATGCTTTATTATTGAAAATTAATCGCATTTAATATTCCCATTTTATTCCCATGTATTCATGTGGATGTCAAAGTTGTCCATACCAAATTAGGACTCTAGCTCTTGAAGTTTCTGAGATATGCGTCTTTTAATACTTATTTTACTTGAAATTTAGAAGTAAAATGGAAGACATTGTGAAAATTTCAGGAAAATCGGTCCATCCGTTTAGATTCATACATACATACATACATACATACATACATACATACATACATACATACATACATACATACATACATACATACATACATACATACATACATACATACATACATACATACTACATACATACATACATACATACATACATACATACATACATACATACATACATACATACATACATACATACATACATACATACATACATACATACATACATACATACATACATACATACATACATACATACATACATACATACATACATACATACATACATACATACATACATACATACATACATACATACATACATACATACATACATACATACATACATACATACATACATACATACATACATACATACATACATACATACATACATACATACATACATACATACATACATACATACATACATACATACATACATACATACATACATACATACATACATACATACATACATACATACATACATACATACATACATACATACATACATACATACATACATACATACATACATACATACATACATACATACATACATACATACATACATACATACATACATACATACATACATACATACATACATACATACATACATACATACATACATACATACATACATACATAGATTAAATTCATCGTTTGTAGACTTCTGCGAAATTCGAAATATGAAAAAAATGTATTTTTCCTTTAAAAATATTTTATTTATTCGAATTGAAAATCGATGTAAGGATTAATATTTCTCAAAACACAACATTTACTACAATGGAAAAGAATTTTTTATTTTTTTTAAAGACATCGGAAAAAACGAACAGAAACATCATTTGTAGACTTATGTGACACAGTGTATGTATTTCATATACTGCAGATAGTATGTATGCCTACGAGCGCACTGATACACATCCATATCTACATTTGCGAACTATACCGCATTTGGAAGTATACATGAAAAAACTTTAATAGTTTTTAACATTGGCACATGGAAAAAAAGTCAATGCAACAAAACGTACTCTAAGACGACTTAACTTTCTTCCAATACAGATTAGCAATGTCAAAATTCCAGAACAGAGCCATGTGGGATATCTTGCTATCCGTCTCGATCGCCGTTCAACATGTAGCTACCATATTGCAGCTAAGGTTATGCAAATAAAAAAAACCAGCGCAATTGAACTGGTCAATTGGGCCATAGTCTGCTCTAGACTTAGATTACAAAGTATTTTTGTACAAGACTGTCATATAACTGATATGGCTACATAGCATACTGCTATGGGGATCAGCCTCTTATCTAACGTTGAAAAATTGCAATTGCAAATTTTGCATATCATTAGTTGTTTTCAAACTATAGTGCATTATTTTTTCATTGTACTAATATTTTCAAATCTTAATATGCATATAAGGCGACCAGATTTTGGATGACATAAAGAGTAAAACAATTAATTAAGTTAAAATGTTTTTAACATATTTTACAGAAAAAGATTATGACAATTTTTATGCATTTGTTTTTTTTTAAATATAAACAAACCAAATTTAAAGATTTTAAGAAAAAAATTTATTAAAGTGATTTGTTTTCTTATTAAAATGAGAAAATTACGTAATTAATGGTAAATGTGAAAGGTTAGGTTAGGTTGATCGGAGGATGTATAGTATATCAAATCCGAAGAAATACACCTAAGCCACTATCGCGACAGTTGTGAGCTCCTTTTCATGAAAAATATTGTTCACTGAGTACATGATTTTTCAATGTTCAGAAACTCAGTTTCCTGGACGTAATTCCTAAGAATTTTCCAATCAGTATTAGTCAGGAATGTTATTTCCGGAGTAACATCTCATCCAAGATACTTGGATCTAACTTCGACTAATGCCTGACAGTGGCAAAGAAAGTGCTCCAGAGTTTCACTGTCCTCTCCACATGTTCTCTCTTTCTCTTCGCACGGCCAAATTTGTATAGATGTGCTCGTAATCCTGTGTGTCCACTCAGAATACGCACTATCATACTAACTTCAGACTTGCTCATTTTGAGGAGATTTCACGTCTTGTTCTCATCAGGGTCACCCCATAGGATCTTTGTGGCTCTACCCACCGTTTCATTATTCCAAGAGGCCTTATGAGATTCTCTCACCCATATTTTTAATTCAGCATTTATTGCGTCGAATGGTTTTGCGTTTGTCAGGTTAGCACCTCGAGCTCCCTTCCCTTTAAAGCTATTACATTCGCCCTATCGTGGTCGACTACTCCCGAGTGGCCTGGTACCCATACCTCTGCGAGAGTATCCAGTTAAAGCTTTCTTACAATCCAATACAGTCTTACATTTAATTCTATCACCTAATATCGCCCTAATTGCCTAAACCTTGGCATCGTGATCGATGGAGTCCAAATTCCGACCGTGCACCAACCAAAAATATTGGGGGTCACATTTGATAGCCTCTTTACTTCCTCAGCTCACGAAACCAAATATGTGCAGGATCCACTGGATCAGTCCTCGTATTCGGCAGCTTTGAACGACATTCATAGAGACGCCATAAATTTCGCGGTCGCAGGATTCCGCATGAATGTCGTACTTGGAGGTCGCCCATAGCAGACGCGGAAGAAAACCTGCCGCGGAAAACAAGAGTAGTTCTGGCACAACTAAGATCGGGATGGAGCAACAGGCTCAATGCCTACTTGTCACGTATAGACCGTGCAGTCTCCAACGAATGTCCTGCGACAGCCACCATATATTCAACTGCTCAGCCAACCCTACTTCATTCTGTCCAATGGATTTATGGATGCATCCAGTTGAAGTAGCCGAATTTTTAGGCCTGGACATTGATGAAGAACCCCCCAACTAGATTACTGTATAGTTTTAGCTGTTGCAACAAAAACAGCCGATTTGGGCCTTTTAGCTCATAACTACGTCAAATATACTACTATCTTTTGATATAATTATAAATAACACTGTCGATTTTCTTGATTGTCTCACAGGAAAACTGGTAGTTTAAACTATAGTGCATTGTCATTATATTGTTTAAAATAATCATATTGTGGTTTCAAGTAATCATATTGCAGTTTCAAGTAGCCATATTATGGTTTCATATAATCATATAATGGTTTAAAGTAATCATATTATTGTTTTAAATGAACCTATTATTGTTTTCATATTATGGTTTCAAGTAATCATATGACTTCAAGTAACCATATTATGGTTACATATTAAACATAATATGGCTAATCTAATGTGTTCGGCGTAAATTGTAATTATTTTTTTTAGTTTTCTTTTAAACAAATACAAAACTTCCAAGCACTGGAAGTTTTGATATTATTTTTTTATTATCAATTTTTTATGTACAATATTTTATGTATTTTATATTTCTTTTAAATTTTATAATGTTGCCTACGATTATAATTTTTGGATATTATTTATTTTTCACAATTGTTTTAACACTTCGTTAGTTCAACATTTAATTTAATTCGATCTAGTACAGATAAACCACAGAACTTATATGAAAATGGCGATACCAAAATATTTTTAATAGTAAACGTATTTTTTGTTTGTAAAAGTAATTATTATTCAGAGAATCATTCAAATTTATAATTGCCATAAACATATAAATGTTTACAGTAACTAAAATATTGATGAAATTCAAAAAGATAACAATTGTTTGGTTACCACTACAAAATATTGTTACAAAAAACATAAAATAGTTGTCCTAACCATGCCGAACCATGTTTTTTCTCTGCGTGTCTAATATATTCCCAGCAAAAAAAGAACATCCAAAGATGCGAAAAAGAAGTAGAATTTACTTCATGGAGGTACTGAAAAAGACAGAAGTGATGGTTTTACCACAAGCTTGTCATAGGAGAGATGTCCTCTTTATTTGATTCCAAATTCACTACTTCTGAAGTACTTCTCAAGAAGTAATTTTTATGTTCTCTTTATTGGAAGTTATTTGGATGCGAAATTGTATATTAACATTAATAAGGGAAATAGGCACATTTAATACAAAAGATTAAAAATTAAATTTTTTAACTCATAAAAATATAAGAACAACAAAAATATATTATCAGCATTGAAAAATTGTTTTATTTTCGCTTCTTCGGAAGTCATGAAACATAACTTCCACAGAAGGTAAAAAAATCTCTTAGTGCTACTTTAGAAGTGGTGATAAATGTTCTTCTTTTGGAAGTACTTCGTTTTATTTTTGCTGGGATTACTATCTATCACTTTCTGATTCGATTAAGCTATGTCCGTCTTTGTGACCGTGTAAACGGTCAGCTACAGCTCGCAATTTTCAATTTCAGATACCATTATCTGGATCCAATGACGAATGCTGTTGAAAATGAGTGAGACTATGTAAGATTTAACACAAATGCTTTATTATTGAAAATTAATCGCATTTAATATTCCCATTTTATTCCCATGTATTCATGTGGATGTCAAAGTTGTCCATACCAAATTAGGACTCTAGCTCTTGAAGTTTCTGAGATATGCGTCTTTTAATACTTATTTTACTTGAAATTTAGAAGTAAAATGGAAGACATTGTGAAAATTTCAGGAAAATCGGTCCATCCGTTTAGATTCATACATACATACATACATACATACATACATACATACATACATACATACATACATACGTACATACATACAAACATGCATACATACATACATAATACATACATACATACATACATACAGACATACATACATACATACATACATACATACATACATACATACATACATACATACATACATACATACACTATACATACATACATACATACATACATACATACATACATACATACATACATACATACATACATACATACATACATACATACATACATACATACATACATACATACATACATACATACATACATACATACATACATACATACATACATACATACATACATACATACATACATACATACATACATACATACATACATACATACATACATACATACATACATACATACATACATACATACATACATACATACATACATACATACATACATACATACATACATACATACATACATACATACATACATACATACATACATACATACATACATACATACATACATACATACATACATACATACATACATACCTACATACATACATACATACATACATACATACATACATACATACATACATACATACATACATACATACATACATACATACATACATACATACATACATACATACATACATACATACATACATACATACATACATACATACATACATACATACATACATACATACATACATACATACATACATACATACATACATACATACATACATACATACATACATACATACATACATACATCCATACATACATACTACATACATACATACATACATATACATACATCATACATACATACATACATACATACATACATACATACATACATCATACATACATACATACATACATACACATACATACTACATACATACATACTACTACATACATACATACATACCTACATACATACTCATACATACATACATACATACATACATACATACATCACATACATACATACATCATACTACATCCTACATACACATACATACATACATACATACATACATACATACATACATACATACATACATACATACATACATACATACATACATACTACATACATACATACATACAACATACATACATACATACATACATACATACATACATACATACATACATACATACATACATACATACATACATACATACATACATACATAGATTAAATTCATCGTTTGTAGACTTCTGCGAAATTCGAAATATGAAAAAAATTGATTTTTCCTTTAAAAATATTTTATTTATTGCAATTGAAAATCGATGTAAGGATTAATATTTCTCAAAACACAACATTTACCACAATGGAAAAGAATTTTTTATTTTTTTTAAAGACATCGGAAAAAACGAACAGAAACATCATTTGTAGACTTATGTGACACAGTCTATGTATTTCATATACTGCAGATAGTATGTATGCCTACGAGCGCACTGATACACATCCATATCTACATTTGCGAACTATACCGCATTTGGAAGTATACATGAAAAAACTTTAATAGTTTTTAACATTGGCACATGGAAAAAAAGTCAATGCAACAAAACGTACTCTAAGACGACTTAACTTTCTTCCAATACAGATTAACAATGTCAAAATTCCAGAACAGAGCCATGGGGAATATCTTGCTATCCGTCTCGATCGCCGTTCAACATTTAGCTACCATATTGAAGCTAAGGTTATGCAAATAAAAACAAGTAAGAAATTATAGTCGGGCGAGGCCGACCATATAATACCCTACACCTGTTACAAAAATGAAATGTGATTTTGTTTTCATAATAAAGCACTTAAGCTGAATTGCACCTTGCCTTGAATTATACTTAAGCCATTTATTGTTTAATAAAATTGTGGACATTTAAGTCAAATTTTGAAGGGGGATTTGTATAGGGGCTATGGTCAAATGAGACCCTATGATTATAAATTGAGAGTCATCAAGGCTAGTACAGAACTTGGTTTTGCAGCTTTTTGTCGAGATGCGAGTATATTAAACATAATTATAAATTTAAAATCCCTATTTGCCGGGTTCAGTTGTATGGGGTCTAGGTGAAATAATGGACCGATGTTAACCATTTTCAGTAGGCTTCGTCTCCGGTACCATAGAAGATCATCTGCCAAGTTTCATTGAATTATCTTTAAAATTGCGACCTGTAGTTTGATTAAAAGGTTTACAAGCCCTATTCGGGGGTTCAGTTGTATGGGGGCTAGGTGAGAAAATGGACCGATATTAACCATTTTCAGTAGGCTTCGTCTCCGGTACTATAGAAGATCATCTGCCAAATTTCATTGAATTATCTTCAAAATTGCGACCTGTAGTTTGATTACAAGGTTTACAAGCCCTATTCGGGGGTTCATTTGTATGGGGGCTAGGTGAAATAATGGACCGATATTAACCATTTTCAATAGGCTTCGTTCCTGGGACAATAGAAGATCATGTGCCAAATTTCATTGGATTATCTTCAAAATTGCGACCTGTAGTTTGATTACAAGGTTTACATGGACGGACAGACGGACGGACAGACGGACGGACAGACGGACGGACATAGCTAAATCGACTCAGAAAATGATTCTAAGCCGATTGGTATACTTTAAGGTGGGTATAGGACCAATATTATTGTGCGTTACAAACATCAGCACAAATCCAATATACCCTCCCCACTAAAGTGGTGTAGGGTATAAAAAACCAGCGCAATTGAACTGGTCAATTGGGCCATAGTCTGCTCTAGACTTAGATTACAAAGTATTTTTGTACAAGACTGTCATATAACTGATATGGCTACATAGCATACTGCTATGGGCATCAGCCTCCTTATCTAACGTTGAAAAATTGCAATTGCAAATTTTGCATATCATTAGTTGTTTTCAAACTATAGTGCATTATTTTTTCATTGCACTAATATTTTCAAATCTTAATATGCATATAAGGCGACCAGATTTTGGATGACATAAAGAGTAAAACAATTAATTAAGTTAAAATGTTTTTAACATATTTTACAGAAAAAGATTATGACAATTTTTATGCATTTGTTTTTTTTAAATATAAACAAACCAAATTTAAAGATTTAAAAAAAAAAATTTATTAAAGTGATTTGTTTTCTTATTAAAATGAGAAAATTACGTAATTAATGGTAAATGTGAAAGGTTAGGTTAGGTTGATCGGAGGATGTATAGTATATCAAATCCGAAGAAATACACCTAAGCCACTATCGCGACAGTTGTGAGCTCCTTTTCATGAAAAATATTGTTCACTGAGTACATGATTTTTCAATGTTCAGAAACTCAGTTTCCTGGACGTAATTCCTAAGAATTTTCCAATCAGTGTTAGTCAGGAATGTTATTTCCGGAGTAACATCTCATCCAAGATACTTGGATCTAACTTCGACTAATGCCTGACAGTGGCAAAGAAAGTGCTCCAGAGTTTCACTGTCCTCTCCACATGTTCTCTCTTTCTCTTCGCACGGCCAAATTTGTATAGATGTGCTCGTAATCCTGTGTGTCCACTCAGAATACGCACTATCATACTAACTTCAGACTTGCTCATTTTGAGGAGATTTCTCGTCTTGTTCTCATCAGGGTCACCCCATAGGATCTTTGTGGCTCTACCCACCGTTTCATTATTCCAAGAGGCCTTATGAGATTCTCTCACCCATATTTTTAATTCAGCTTTTATTGCGTCGAATGGTTTTGCGTTTGTCAGGTTAGCACCTCGAGCTCCCTTCCCTTTAAAGCTATTACATTCGCCCTATCGTGGTCGACTACTCCCGAGTGGCCTGGTACCCATACCTCTGGGAGAGTATCCAGTTAAAGCTTTCTTACAATCCAATACAGTCTTACATTTAATTCTATCACCTAATATCGCCCTAATTGCCTTCTGGCTGTCGGTAAATATATTAAGGGCTATGGGCTCTATATTTATTCTAACCCAATTTGCACATTTCGTTATTGCTCGAACTTCTGCCTGGAAGCTTGTGTTATGATTAGGTAAACGGTGGTATATTTCTGTTTCTGGGTCTCCAAGTCCACCAGATTATTGAAGCATAAGCTAGAATTGGTCTAGTTACACTTTTATAAAGCCAATTTGTGATAGTAGGACTAAGACCCCATTTCATGCCTACATATCGCCCAGCACCGATGTGCCTTGTTGATCCTATCCTCCATGTGGTGTCTCCATTCTAATTTCCAGTCGAGGATTACACCTAAGTACTTAACTTTGACTGTTACTGGTATCTTCTTGCCCAGGAAGCAAGGTTCAGTATACGCAGATATTTTTGTCTTTCTTGTGCATAGACATATTTCCGTTTTTGCCGGGTTAACAGAGCCTCCTCAGCTCTTCTACACAAGTAATTTGGATCCTTTCCCTTTAACTATTACGACATCGTCTGCATAGCAGACAGGTCTAAGTCCTTTCTCGGTTAGGGTCCTTAGGAGGCTATTAATAGTGGTAACCCAGAGTAAAGGTGACAAAATGCCATTCTGTGATATATCGCGAAATATCTTTCCTGGTAATTATATCGTACATCTCGCTACCTATCCATCTATTCCTTAGCATGTAGTTTATTAAAAACCAGAGCACCTGGCCAACATAAAACTGGTCTAGGGATTAGATAATAGTATCAGTGTGCACGTTATTGAAGGCGCTTTCGATGTCAATGCATATCGCCAGTGTATACAGTTTACTATCGAAGGATTCACCTATGTAGTGGACAACTTCGTCCCTTTACATAAGCATGCTGCTTTAATTTAAGGTCTGGTATACTATCCGTAGGCTATCCGTTCCAAGGTTTTAAGTAGGAAGGACGTAAATATTACCTTTGCATTGTGCCATTTAATGGGGGTATATGTTAATTTAAAGCATGCAGTGAATATATGAGGCAGATTTACGGAAACCAGTCCCGCTTCATGTGAAAACTTCTGAACATTTTGAAGTAATTTTGTTGGTAACCAATTCCAGTTCTCTATGTATTTTGAAAATTTTTTTCTTGATTTTACTTATTTTTATTGTAATTTTTGATTAATTATTGCAATTATTATATAATTTGCATATTATTTAATATACACATCGTCACCTGAAACGCAAACGGCCCTAACTAACCAAAAATTCAAAATCGATTTTATTGTTGATTCTAATGTATAGCATCAAAATAAATGTCCACACCAAAAATTGGAATCCTCCGACCATAATTATCGATCTTATTGACAAAAAACAAAAGGCCCTATCTACAAAAACATTTAAATATTAAAGATAAAAAGTCCAATTTATCCATTTTTATATATGTACATACATACGCCATTGTCAACTATCATAACAAATGATAGGTTTGACTATTAAACAATTTGTTTATTTATTACAAATAAATCACGTTGATAGAAACAAACTTTTCAATTTTAATAGTTTTTTGCTACATATACACTATGAAAAAGGAAAATAAAATGATTTTGGCCATCATTTGTTCAAATCAACTTATTTTGGCTTAAAGCAGGGTTAGCATACAATAAAAATCTTATTTTTGTATAAACCAAAGAACGATATGATAGCGAACACGGTATTACCTTGTAAGGGCGATTATGATATATTTCATTATTTAAAACGATATTATTATAATATCGTTTTATATTATTTTGTTTCAAATAAAAAAATTAAGAAAATACAAACCAAAGAATAATAAGAAGTTGGACTATGACATTGTTTTACAACAATAACATTTCCTTCTCTTCACAGACGTGTTCTGTGTAAATTCAACACACTTGTGAGAACTCAATTCTCTCACAATACTTCAAAACATTTTCGCGAAAATACCGGAATAATAGGACTTGAACGACGTTTTTTCACAAACACATAACTATTTTTAAATTTTTTACACAATTTTATCGCATTTAACAATCCGAAATATTTTTATTTTTCACAAACTAAAAAAATATTTTTTTTAATTTTTTTGACAATTAATTTTTGTGTGTTGAAATTAAAATTGACAAAACAAAGTTGTATATTTTGGTATTGAAAATGAAAAAATTATTTAAAATAAACTTATTTTTTTGCAAAAAAAAGAGATTTTAAGTCCGAAAAATATATTTATTAAATGTTTACTGATATGATGTGGGCAAAATAAATTAAAAAATCTGCGAATGTAGAAATTTAAATGTTATTTATTTTTCCTAAAATTTTTATGTACGATTTTATGCAAGTATGTATGTTTGGAAAGTGTGGTGAAAGTGGTTGGAGCTCCAATACTAATACAAAAGTTCTACCAATACATACTTAGAGTTAGGTAACGAATGACAACTCCTTTGCGTACCAACTGACAAGCCCCGATTTCTTTATATTCTTTGATACAAACATTTGAAAAAAACATCAAAGATAAAAATAATTAAACAACATAAAGAAACTAAAAAGAATATTAAAATAAAATCAACTAAATTATTGATAAATAATCAAAATAAATACGCGAATTTCGTTCGATATTTCAGTTTTGTGGTAAGTTGACATGTATGCAATTTTGAAAAGTTTCAGGTAATTGCAAGAAAATGCATAATATGATGAAAAATATGATTTCTTTAAAATATATACATACTAGATTTTTGTACCCGGCGTTGCCCGGGGTTTCATAACATTATACTTTAGTATTCTCCCGTCAGAGTAAACTAAAAAATTTGCTAATTTTTTCATGTTTCAAAAAATGCTGAAGGTCTCCTTATGAAGAAACTCCTTACAATTTCTGTGATCTTATAAAGCTATAAAGGAAATTTCATTGAATTTGAACAATATTTACAAAAGGTACTAACACAGTAGCAAAAATACTACCCATACCCTTTTTCTCCATTGAATTATTCAAATGTATGTATTTTGTTTAATATATTTTGTATTTCAGAAATCGATGTTGTAGAACATTTATTAAGAAAATTACGTCAGATAGGAACCTTTCCCTCTTTAATGATGTTTTGTAAAAACATTTTTGAAAAACACATTTTTTGACCGATTACGGAAAAATATTAATAAAAAATATATACATATTTCTCAAATTTCGTGAAAGTACAAAAAATGTAGCAAAGGAACACATAATTAGCCTGTTTTCCCTATAGGGGTGGACTTTCTAATACACATATTTCTGAAACTAAAAACTCATCGTCTAAAATATTTATACTTTAGAACAATAAAAAATCGGACTTAAAACATAGAAGTACAAATTTTTCCTGTTTTTTTTTGCTTTTTCTCCTATTTCGAAAAGTAACTTTGCTACATAATAATAATATTTCAGACACTTTAAAAGCTTAATCAGAAATGTTTTTGCTTGAGTATAGACAATAATTAGTATTTACTAGAGCCCTGCATGAGTAACTCTATTTGCTACACACAATGAGTGACTCATTGCTTTGCACTCAACTCATTGTTTGTTTAGAACAGTGTTGCTCAAACACATACTACCATAGATTACCATTGTTTTATTTGTGTTGGTAACGCAGCAGAGAACAGAATTCAATTCAAAATAAAAGTATACTAATAAAATGACTATAAACTATAAAGTATATACTAACTTCAAATATTTATTATGGATTTTGACAGCCAGCGTATATCAAAGTCTATATATAAAAAACTATCAACTGTTCTCTCATGTTCTCCTACATTAATTCGGCTTTCTCAAAACTTTGTTGTTGTATTTCTGTGTGTATTTTAAAAACGTCACGTACAGACCTTGCTTCGACAAGTGCTGATCAGCAACTGATTTGATTTTGTTTTTCAAGTTGAGAGCAAGCCAACTGATATTGCTCATTATAAAAAGAAGAAGAATTAAACCTATAGTGTATGTGTATCAACTTAGCGTCAGCAGAATTTTTTTATCCTATCACGCGTGCTATGTAATGGCAATCTTGCGCTCCTCTGGTTTAGAATAGTATTTACAAAGTTTTGTTATACTCAAACGTTGTGAGTACTATCAAGTGAATGTGCAACTACATTCAAATCGAGCGAGTAAACAATTTGTTTATGTTAAAACAATACAAAATAGATTGTTTGAATCGAATGAATCGATTCAAACTTTTTCTTGAATAAATGGTGAAAATTTTGAATGCTGTTAAAACTAGTTCCTGTGGCCCGAATTCGCTGAAATTTGGTAGTCTTGAGTACAATTGATGACAAGATAATATTATGTTCGAATATTCGAAATTAAGTTCGAAAATTCGAA
Source organism: Lucilia sericata (assembly GCF_015586225.1). Classification (NCBI taxonomy): domain Eukaryota; kingdom Metazoa; phylum Arthropoda; class Insecta; order Diptera; family Calliphoridae; genus Lucilia; species Lucilia sericata. The sequence continues at coordinate 48,731 of NW_023994062.1, read as the reverse complement.
GTTATGTTCGAAAAATTTTTTATGCTTTTTAATTATTCTTTGAGTCCAAAAAACTAAAAAAAAAATTTTCGAAAATTCGAACTCATGTTCGAAAAAAATTTAAAGCTGATAAAACCAGTTTCCGTGGACCAAATTGGCTGAAATTTGGCAGTGTTAAGTACAGTTGATGACGCTACTATATTATCTTCGACTATTCGAAATTAAGTTCGAAAATTCGAAGTAATATTCAAAAAATCTGTTAATTTGTCGAACTTAAAAATTGTTTTGCTTTCACTCGATTCACTCACTGTATACTACTTGAATTGAATCACACAAACACTCTCATTACTTGTTTCGTTTGAATTGAGTATTGACTAACATTCCTTATTTTCAAATATACTATTCATTTCATTCATAAAACAATGAGTGAGTCAAACACAGTGTTTGAAAAAAATCAAATGTTTTAATTTATTATTTAAGTCACTCATGCAGGGCTCTAGTATTTACTCCCAAAAGTACGAATTTTGTCCCTTTTTCATCCACATACCACTTGTTGATCCTTCTTATCCAAGTTTTGGAAAACAATATAGCCTATCACACCATACACCTACTTATATATCTAACTATGTTTCGAATTTAACGAAATTCGTTCCAGCCGTTAAAGTGTAATTAAAAACATTATGCGCACGCTACAAGTCGCAATTTGTAAGATTTTGATGAAATTTGGCACATACTCTTGCAAGGACGAATCCTATTTACAATAGTTAAAATGGGACCATTATTTCGCATATCCCCCATACCATCGCACCCCTGAATATAGCTTTTGAGGTCATAAATATGTTAAATGTTCTTGTATCACACCAAAAAAGCAAAACTTAATTTTATATAAGTTTTAATGACACTGCTGATTTTCGTAATGATCGGCCCTCATTTGATCATATCTCCCATATAAAGTGCCCTTAAACACAGATATTACGGCTATATTCTACATAAATAAATTTAATGTAGATGTAAATCACTTTACCAAAATTTATAAGAATAATTAAAATATTTCTGAATTAAGGTAAAAATTAATTTAAATGCTTTATTATTAAAAAAGTAATCAACATTCGTAACATAATCACTGGTGTAGGGCATCATATGGTCGGCCATGCCCAACTATAAATTTTTACTTGTTTATTTATTTATTTGTTTTATTTATTCATTAAAGTAGTTTGAATTTTGTGATTTCTAAATATATGTACATATGTCTGAGACTATCAAAATCATAGTTTATAATATTTTAGCTTTAGAATAGAAAAAAATCATCCTTAAAGCACAAAAGTACTAATTTTGTCAGATTTTCGCCATCTGGCCCATTTTTCTGTCCCCTTCCGGTCCAATTTTCGCAACGGCACTTTGCTAATATATATTTCTAACAAATTAAGTAGTTTAATCGAAAATGCTTTTGATTGACGAACAAACAAATAAACAAACAATTAGGAAATTAGGATTAATATTTAAAATTTTAAATATATAAGTAGAAATTACTTTTGTTTTTTCATTTAAAAAAATAATAATTTTACCGCGTTTCGTATTTCGTCGTCCCTTTCTGATTTTTTTCCCCAATACATATTTCTGACACTTTAAAAGCTAAATCAAACGTATTTAGCTTTAGAACAGACAAAAATCACTTTTTAAGGACATAACAGTTATTTTGCCCATTTTTCATCATTTCCCTCCTTTTTTACCCGTTTTGGTCAAAATTTCGCCACGGAACTTTGCTAATAAAAATTTCTTACACTTTAGATAGCTAAATCGAAAACAATTTCGCGTCAGAATATACAAACATCAGTTTTCAAGCACAAAAGTACCGATTTTCCCAGTTTTTCGCCCTTTTCCCAATTTTCGGTACCTATAACAAATTTGTCAATGATTTCCACCAAATTTGATTAAAATAAGACTATATATTTTATTATTTTGTATCAATTTTTGAATTTTCAATTAAGTAGAAACACTACGGTATACATTAATATTGGAAACAAATATTAGAGCTACTTGAAGTCGTAGTCTGATTTCAATAAAATTTAGTGGAAATATTTTTCTGATTAGTGGACATAATCTATAGAGAGTATGTCCACATACAAAACATATTTTTGTGACCATTGACTGCCAATATCTCGCTTAACACACACGATATTTATGGTGACTTTTAACGCCTTATGAATAATATAACTACGTATACTCACTTGCCACTTTCCAGAGCCTCGTTTACATTTTTTTGTACTTCCAGTAACATATAATACATTTTATCCTGCCATTCGATATCACTTGGTAAATATATTTGAGCAAAATGTTCTTGATCTGCAATTAATTCATTAAATATTTGCGGATATACAGAAAATATATCAGCCAAACTTAAAAAAAATAAATTATTTGACATGATTTTTAAATAAGTATTTGAACGTTTTAAAGTCGAAGAGAACTGACTGTTTTCTTAAGAGTAAGTTTTAACACTAAATTTATTGTAAGGTATACAGAAATAAAAATTATTGAATTTTGTAAACGTTCACTGAACTACCATTCGTGCTAAACGCCAATTCAATATTACAAATAAATAAAAAACGTCCAATTATTTGTCATGCAATCTGACTGATGTATTAGATATAAGTTATTGACTACTTATTGAAAAGAAATTTATACATACATACATAAGAATACATAAGTAGATGTAAGTGTTTAGTACACAGAGAATATATTTTTTGATATGTATATAATATTTAACACGGCATCATTCATTAAATTGAATCTACTAATATACAGTGGCGGCCATGAGGCTAGCACATTTTAAATCTGTTAAATGTGAAATCAAATATTTCCTATAGTTCTTAACTTTTTTAACTAATTATTTTTTATGCGTAACACATGTCCTTCGAGGATCACGACATAATATATTTTGTTCCACTACTTTGTTCAATATAGATTTTTTTCTTTTCAAAAATATCTGGACATAAATTTAGCCCAGAATAAAAAAATCATTAAAAAATTAAAAATAAAGCAAAGCAACCGGATAAAATTATCTAATTTCACTTAAAATTTTATATTATGTAGAATAGTTGCACATTTTGATAATATAATACTAGAAATTTCATGACATAAATTTTAATTTTCAGCCCATAAATTAACAAAAATCTTAGAAATTTCTGTTTTTATTTGTTGACCCATACCATTTAATTTTTTTGCTCCATTTTATTTCATTTTATTTATCATTTCAATTGAATTGGGATCGAGAAATTCTATTGGGCACTGTAAACATGTCAATTCCGCCCGCTTCCAAGCAGCTCCTCTCTGTACTTTAACACATTTTGGGTCGTTGTAGACCAAAAAATGCCATTAAACTGAACTTTTGTCCCATAATTTTTTACTAATGTATTTAAGAGCATATTTGATAGTCATACTGATCCATTTGTGCATCTACTATGTGTATAGATCCACCAATACGCCCGAAAAACGCAACCGATTCGTCATATTTCATCCACTGTATTTTATGATTTTAAACGTAGACTTTGGATGTTGCTGCATGTTTGGAGTACAGCAAAAATACATTTTTCCATCAAATTTTATCCTATTAAATTTTAACTAGTATCCTCCAATCATGCAGATAAAGTTTAAGTGTTCCAGAGAAATCATATATCACAATGGGGGAAATTTGATGATATTCATTGCATTTTCTTGGCGTGCTGTTGGTCCTATATTGATATTGAATGCAGAAATGGATACGTATGTCTATCAAAATAAGCTCTTAAATACTTTAGTAAAAAAATCAGAGGACAAAGATTCAGTTAAATAGCGTATTTTTGGTAGATAACGACCGTAAATGTGCTGAAAGTGCTGAGATGAGCTGCTTGGAAGCGAGCGGGATTGACATGTTTGCAGTGTTCAGTATAATTTCCTGACATTAAAATTACTAGTAAACAAAATGCACATTTTCTCATATGCATATGTATACAATATTAAATTATAAACATATTTTATGCAAATAATATATTTAATTGCTTCCATTCAAAATATTTTTTGTATTTTTGCAAAAAATATTTAACCATACAAGCTATTGCAGCTTACAGACATATATAAAATTTTTTTATATGCAATATATTTCGCAGTAAATCGCTAACATATTTATAATATCCACATATATTTTAAATTGCTTGCCTATAATATCAAAATATTTTCCTACACAAATTTTTCGAAGTAAAAAATATTTAAGCCATGCAGGCAATCTAACTTGAAATGTGCGCAAGCAGAGAATATATGTGACAACGAAACAACTAAATAAAACGATATTCGCGACTATGAGGTTGTAATATTTTGAGTACAAAAACAAGTTAGATTGCTATATTCGGCTGAGCCGAATCTTAAATACCCTCCACCAGCTACTTTTACAATAATACTTTTTTAATTGATCAAATATTTGTAGAAATAAGTTTTCTCATGTCTTAAATAGAAAACGCCCAAGATTTAAACTGCTTAAATCAGTTCCAATTGCAAGATTTATTTAACATTACAAACGCCATTTTTTTTATATTTTTAAAGCGCCTTAAGATATGATTTAGCGATATTTAATAATTTGTGTAAAAGATTTAAGGAAGTTCAAATTTTCGGGCAGGACCTGTATATAAAAGCTATATTTCAACCAAATTTTGTATCTATATCGTAATTTAGTAATAAGAAATGTGTGTTTAACTGATTATCGGAAGGGAACCTTGTATGGGACCGATCGCACCCATATTATGAACCGATCGTGAAAAAATCTTAAAATATAATTTTTGTATACAAAACTAATATTTGTGCAAAATTTTGTATCAATAGCTTTATTTGATAATGAGTACTGTGCGTTTAAGAGATTTTCGTAAGAGGGCCTTGTATGGAAGCTATGACCAATTATGGTCCGATCGTAAAAAATTCCACTGTAACATTAATGTATATGAAGACAAAATTTTGGTTAAATTCTGTATCTATATCATTACTTGGTAATGAATATTGTACATACATTCAAGTGATTTTCTGGAGGAGACTTTGAATGGGAGCTATGACCAAATATGGACCGATCGTGAAAAAAAATGTATAGTGTGATTCATGTATATAAGAGCAATACTTGTGCTAAATGTTCGATATCAATATTTAGTAATGAGTTATGTGCGTTTAAGTGATTTTCGGAAGGGAACCTTGTATAGGAGCTATGACCAACTATGAACCGATCGTGAACAAATTTTGAAATAATATTTCTGTGCACAAAAATAGTATTTATGACAAAATTTTTATGGATTTCACTATTTGGTAATGAGTTGTGTGCCTTTAAGTGTTTTTCTGAAGGGGACCTTGTATGGGAGCTATGACCAATTATTAACCGATCGGAAAAAAATTATAGCAATATTTCTGTATATAAGAGCAATACTTGTACCAACTTTTATATGGATATCTTAATTTAGTAATGAGTTATGTGTGTTTAAGTGATTTTCGGGAGGGGACCTTGTATGGGAGCTATGTCCAATTATGGACCGATCCAGAAAATTTTTTCTCTAAATGAATTCTATTAACATAGAGTTTTACTTTGTAAAATTTTGTGAAGATGTCAACATTCTGACGGAAGTTATTAACAATAAACTTATTTTCCGGGAAATTGTATTTTTGTATGGGAGGTATAAGAAATTGTGGACCGAAACAGGAATAAAGCTCTCGTGTAAAAACGAAAGTATGATGATTTTCATTGAATTATATTGCATAGTTTTCGAGAAAATTACATCAGAATGTGTAAAAATGCTTACTTTTCGGAGTTGTTTTAAATTTTGATTCATAACTTTTCCCGATGTGAACCGATTCGTTTTCAATACCAAACTGCCTGGGACAAAAGGGAATATTCTGCCCAAATTTCAATAATTTATTTTACTTCGTTTTTACGTGAGCGTGTTTTACACAGACAGACGGACCAAGAATATATATACTTTGTTGGGTCTCAGATGAATATTTCTTGGTGTTACACACGGAATGACAAACTTACATATATGTATATACCCTCTATCGCCACTCATGGTGGTGGAGGGTATAATTAAATATTATTTAATATAGGAAATTATTTATGGTATACAATTTTACATTTTATGTTGGAATTGAAAGATTATTAAATGTGAGGAATGTATGAAAAATGTATATAAAAGTATAATAGTTGTGTTTTGTTGCTATCAAAGAGTGTTAACGCTTAAAGTAAGTAACAAAACGTACATTACCTGACTTGGCATCACTCCACAGAAGAAATCTGCTAAATCTTGAAATTATTTACAATTTCTTGAAAAGGTTTTTTTATTTGGTAATTTTTATTGATTTAAATTTTATTTTAAAATATTTTTTTATTGTTTGACATAAACAGATTAATATTTGTATTTTTATTTTTGAATTGGTAGCACTTTTATCGACGTTAAAATTAACTTGTATAATTTTATACGTTAACTCCTAACGTTTATAAATTTTAAATTTATATGAAATTGCCTTTGAACGTTAACAACAAAACACAACTAATGTATATTAAATTATTGTTTAATTTTTATGTGGAGCATTAAAATGTATTTATTTGTATTGATTGTAAAAGGTAATATACATAATTGGATAATATAATTAGAAAATATATGTGAAGATGCAATTAAGTTTTTACATCAAATAAAAATTTAATTTGTGAGTAGGTGAATTTTTTTTTTGTGGATAATAAAAATTTGTATTTATTCGTGTTGATTGTATCAGGAGAACAAAAAAAGGTGTAAGTTGCATTAAAAAGTATATGCTTAGAAAAAAACGTTCGAGTTTTATATAGGAAATATTATACATATTATATGTAAACATGTGTGTACTATATTTTATAAGTATGTAAAATGTAAGTTGTAAAAAATCCATTCAAATATGCAGAAAATTGTTCTTTCTAGTTGTTTTTACAGGAAATATACAGTGGTAGAAAAAAATAATAGAAAGGACTTCATTTTGCGGTAAATACAAAATTTTCTCAAAAAATACCCGTTAGAATTTGATGATTAGTGTCAAAGAATATAAAGAAATTGGGGCTTGTCAGTTGGTGCCTAAAGGAGTTGTCATTCGGTACCTAACTCTAAGAATGTATTTGTAGAATTTTTGTATAAGAATTGGAACTCCAACCACTTTCACCACTCTTTCTAAACATACATACTTGCATAAAATCGTACATAAAAATTTTAGCAAAAATAAATAACATTTAAATTTCTACATTCGCAGATTTTTCAATTTATTTTGCCTACATCTCAGTAAACATTTAATAAATATATTTTATGGACTTTAATATCTCTTTTTTGGAAAAAAAATAAGATTATTTAAAATAATTTCTTAATTTTCAATACCAAAATATACAACTTTGTTTTGTCAATTTTAATTTCAACACACAAAAATTAATTGTCAAAAAAATTAAAAAAAATATTTTTTTAGTTTGTGAAAAATAAAAATATTTCGGATTGTTAAATGCGATAAAATTGTGTAAAAAATTTAAAAATAGTTATGTGTTTGTGAAAAAACGTCGTTCAAGTCCTATTATTCCGGTATTTTCGCGAAAATGTTTTGAAGTATTGTGAGAGAATTGAGTTCTCACAAGTGTGTTGAATTTACACAGAACACGTCTGTGAAGAGAAGGAAATGTTATTGTTGTAAAACAATGTCATAGTCCAACTTCTTATTATTCTTTGGTTTGTATTTTCTTAATTTTTTTATTTGAAACAAAATAATATAAAACGATATTATAATAATATCGTTTTAAATAATGAAATATATCATAATCGCCCTTACAAGGTAATACCGTGTTCGCTATCATATCGTTCTTTGGTTTATACAAAAATAAGATTTTTATTGTATGCTAACCCTGCTTTAAGCCAAAATAAGTTGATTTGAACAAATGATGGCCAAAATCATTTTATTTTCCTTTTTCATAGTGTATATGTAGCAAAAAACTATTAAAATTGAAAAGTTTGTTTCTATCAACGTGATTTATTTGTAATAAATAAACAAATTGTTTAATAGTCAAACCTATCATTTGTTATGATAGTTGACAATGGCGTATGTATGTACATATATAAAAATGGATAAATTGGACTTTTTATCTTTAATATTTAAATGTTTTTGTAGATAGGGCCTTTTGTTTTTTGTCAATAAGATCGATAATTATGGTCGGAGGATTCCAATTTTTGGTGTGGACATTTATTTTGATGCTATACATTAGAATCAACAATAAAATCGATTTTGAATTTTTGGTTAGTTAGGGCCGTTTGCGTTTCAGGTGACGATGTGTATATTAAATAATATGCAAATTATATAATAATTGCAATAATTAATCAAAAATTACAATAAAAATAAGTAAAATCAAGAAAAAAATTTTCAAAATACATAGAGAACTGGAATTGGTTACCAACAAAATTACTTCAAAATGTTCAGAAGTTTTCACATGAAGCGGGACTGGTTTCCGTAAATCTGCCTCATATATTCACTGCATGCTTTAAATTAACATATACCCCCATTAAATGGCACAATGCAAAGGTAATATTTACGTCCTTCCTACTTAAAACCTTGGAACGGATAGCCTACGGATAGTATACCAGACCTTAAATTAAAGCAGCATGCTTATGTAAAGGGACGAAGTTGTCCACTACATAGGTGAATCCTTCGATAGTAAACTATATACACTGGCGATATGCATTGACATCGAAAGCGCCTTCAATAACGTGCACACTGATACTATTATCTAATCCCTAGACCAGTTTTATGTTGGCCAGGTGCTCTGGTTTTTAATAAACTACATGCTAAGGAATAGATGGATAGGTAGCGAGATGTACGATATAATTACCAGGAAAGATATTTCGCGATATATCACAGAATGGCATTTTGTCACCTTTACTCTGGGTTACCACTATTAATAGCCTCCTAAGGACCCTAACCGAGAAAGGACTTAGACCTGTCTGCTATGCAGACGATGTCGTAATAGTTAAAGGGAAAGGATCCAAATTACTTGTGTAGAAGAGCTGAGGAGGCTCTGTTAACCCGGCAAAAACGGAAATATGTCTATGCACAAGAAAGACAAAAATATCTGCGTATACTGAACCTTGCTTCCTGGGCAAGAAGATACCAGTAACAGTCAAAGTTAAGTACTTAGGTGTAATCCTCGACTGGAAATTAGAATGGAGACACCACATGGAGGATAGGATCAACAAGGCACATCGGTGCTGGGCGATATGTAGGCATGAAATGGGGTCTTAGTCCTACTATCACAAATTGGCTTTATAAAAGTGTAACTAGACCAATTCTAGCTTATGCTTCAATAATCTGGTGGACTTGGAGACCCAGAAACAGAAATATACCACCGTTTACCTAATCATAACACAAGCTTCCAGGCAGAAGTTCGAGCAATAACGAAATGTGCAAATTGGGTTAGAATAAATATAGAGCCCATAGCCCTTAATATATTTACCGACAGCCAGAAGGCAATTAGGGCGATATTAGGTGATAGAATTAAATGTAAGACTGTATTGGATTGTAAGAAAGCTTTAACTGGATACTCTCCCAGAGGTATGGGTACCAGGCCACTCGGGAGTAGTCGACCACGATAGGGCGAATGTAATAGCTTTAAAGGGAAGGGAGCTCGAGGTGCTAACCTGACAAACGCAAAACCATTCGACGCAATAAAAGCTGAATTAAAAATATGGGTGAGAGAATCTCATAAGGCCTCTTGGAATAATGAAACGGTGGGTAGAGCCACAAAGATCCTATGGGGTGACCCTGATGAGAACAAGACGAGAAATCTCCTCAAAATGAGCAAGTCTGAAGTTAGTATGATAGTGCGTATTCTGAGTGGACACACAGGATTACGAGCACATCTATACAAATTTGGCCGTGCGAAGAGAAAGAGAGAACATGTGGAGAGGACAGTGAAACTCTGGAGCACTTTCTTTGCCACTGTCAGGCATTAGTCGAAGTTAGATCCAAGTATCTTGGATGAGATGTTACTCCGGAAATAACATTCCTGACTAACACTGATTGGAAAATTCTTAGGAATTACGTCCAGGAAACTGAGTTTCTGAACATTGAAAAATCATGTACTCAGTGAACAATATTTTTCATGAAAAGGAGCTCACAACTGTCGCGATAGTGGCTTAGGTGTATTTCTTCGGATTTGATATACTATACATCCTCCGATCAACCTAACCTAACCTTTCACATTTACCATTAATTACGTAATTTTCTCATTTTAATAAGAAAACAAATCACTTTAATAAATTTTTTTTTTTAAATCTTTAAATTTGGTTTGTTTATATTTAAAAAAAACAAATGCATAAAAATTGTCATAATCTTTTTCTGTAAAATATGTTAAAAACATTTTAACTTAATTAATTGTTTTACTCTTTATGTCATCCAAAATCTGGTCGCCTTATATGCATATTAAGATTTGAAAATATTAGTGCAATGAAAAAATAATGCACTATAGTTTGAAAACAACTAATGATATGCAAAATTTGCAATTGCAATTTTTCAACGTTAGATAAGGAGGCTGATGCCCATAGCAGTATGCTATGTAGCCATATCAGTTATATGACAGTCTTGTACAAAAATACTTTGTAATCTAAGTCTAGAGCAGACTATGGCCCAATTGACCAGTTCAATTGCGCTGGTTTTTTATACCCTACACCACTTTAGTGGGGAGGGTATATTGGATTTGTGCTGATGTTTGTAACGCACAATAATATTGGTCCTATACCCACCTTAAAGTATACCAATCGGCTTAGAATCATTTTCTGAGTCGATTTAGCTATGTCCGTCCGTCTGTCCGTCCGTCTGTCCGTCCATGTAAACCTTGTAATCAAACTACAGGTCGCAATTTTGAAGATAATCCAATGAAATTTGGCACATGATCTTCTATTGTCCCAGGAACGAAGCCTATTGAAAATGGTTAATATCGGTCCATTATTTCACCTAGCCCCCATACAAATGAACCCCCGAATAGGGCTTGTAAACCTTGTAATCAAACTACAGGTCGCAATTTTGAAGATAATTCAATGAAATTTGGCAGATGATCTTCTATAGTACCGGAGACGAAGCCTACTGAAAATGGTTAATATCGGTCCATTTTCTCACCTAGCCCCCATACAACTGAACCCCCGAATAGGGCTTGTAAACCTTTTAATCAAACTACAGGTCGCAATTTTAAAGATAATTCAATGAAACTTGGCAGATGATCTTCTATGGTACCGGAGACGAAGCCTACTGAAAATGGTTAACATCGGTCCATTATTTCACCTAGACCCCATACAACTGAACCCGGCAAATAGGGATTTTAAATTTATAATTATGTTTAATATACTCGCATCTCGACAAAAAGCTGCAAAACCAAGTTCTGTACTAGCCTTGATGACTCTCAATTTATAATCATAGGGTCTCATTTGACCATAGCCCCTATACAAATCCCCCTTCAAAATTTGACTTAAATGTCCACAATTTTATTAAACAATAAATGGCTTAAGTATAATTCAAGGCAAGGTGCAATTCAGCTTAAGTGCTTTATTATGAAAACAAAATCACATTTCATTTTTGTAACAGGTGTAGGGTATTATATGGTCGGCCTCGCCCGACTATAATTTCTTACTTGTTTTATTTTTGAATTGGTAGCACTTTTATCGACGTTAAAATTAACTTGTATAATTTTACACGTTAACTCCTAACGTTTATAAATTTTAAATTTATATGAAATTGCCTTTGAACGTTAGCAACAAAACACAACTAATTTTAATTTCAACACACAAAAATTAATTGTCAAAAAAATTAAAAAAATAGTTTTTTAGTTTGTGAAAAATAAAAACATTTCGGGTTTTTAAATGCGATAAAGTTGTGTAAAAAATAAAAACACGTTATGTGTTTGTGAAAAAATGTCTTTAAAGCAATGTTGCTCAAAATCGCGATTCCCTATCACGCGAGATAGGGCAAGAAATTTCTGCTGACGTTGCGTTGACTCACCTACACTATAAGCTTACTCCCTGCAAACAATTGCTATCTAAATAGTATCCATAACGTAACAACGTGTAGGTAAAAATATCTAAAAAACATCTAATATAGCACAATTTGAAAGGAAGGAAAGTGACCGCGTTGGTAAGAAACTGTTCCTCCTGTTTAATACTTACTTAGTGAGTCGATTTCGTTTCAGTTTTAAGTCACTTTTTTATAGCATAAAAGTGCGTAAAATTAGTAAAATTTCCGGTTTGCCATAGCAATAGGGAAACTGGAAATTTATCTAATTTTACACTATTTAATGTAGTAAAAGCGACTTTATAATACATTTTCTTTATTTATCTTACTTTATGAATAATTTAAAATTGTTTATACTCACTAATCTCCCACTTCTGTTTTTTATATATTAAATTTATTTTTATATATTAAATTTTAAATAAAATCATTACAAAATTTCACAATGTGTTACTTACTATTCACACAACTGATCACTATAAACTTAATATATTTACTGAAATATACAAACACTTTTTCTTTTAAATTTTGAGAGCAAGTATAATTCTGCCTTAAATTATCTTGTTAGTTTATTAAAAAGTGTTCTTTTTATACATTTTTATTCTATCTAATTATTATAATTCTGCCTTAAATTATCTTGTTAGATTATTAAAAAGTGTTCTTTTTATACATTTTTATTCTATCTAATTATTATCATTTACGTTTCTTTTTGTTATATTAGATCGAACTTAAATTTTACAAAAATGGGATAAAAATTAGAAAATAATGTATTTTGTTTTTGTAAATATTTTTATTTAGCACTGAGAAACATGAAGTTGAGCCTAAATAGTGTAAATTTAGTTCATTTATCCAAAATTAAACTCAAATTTGCTGGCAGGGCTTGTGTATTTTCTTATTTGAGCATGTGTTAGTTGATTATCTCTCAACTTGCAAAACAAAATCAACTCAGTTGCTGATCAGCATTTGTCGAAGTAAGATCTGTGCGCAACTTTTTTAAAATCCACACAGAAATACAACAACAAAATTTTGAGAAAGCCGAATTTATGTAGATGAATGAGAGAGCACAGCTGATAGTTTTTTATATATAAACTTTAATGTACGCTGTCTGTCAAAATCCATAATATCAATTTGACAGTTAGAATATACTTTTTAGTTTGCAGTCATTTTATTAGTACAGTTTTATTTTGGGTTACATTTTGTTCTCTGCTGCTTTACCAATACAAATTGATGTGTAACAGTATGTGTATGGGCAGCACTGCTTTAAAGTCCTATTATCCCGGTATTTTCGCGAAAAAGTTTTGAAGCATTGTGAGAGAATTGAGTTCTCACAAGTGTGTTGAATTTACACAGAACTCATCTGTGAAGAGAGGGAAATGTTATTGTTGTAAAACAATATGGCAGTGTCTCAAATAAAAGGTACTTGACTCTTCTTTTAAAACTTTCTGTTTTATTTTATTGTCTCTATACTAGTATTAATTCCTATACACTTATCTATCTAAAAATCAAGACGAATTTATTTTTTTTTTTAACTTTTTGTGTTAAATTTAACTTAGCTTTAAATTACACTTTGAATCTTAGATATTTAAGTCACTGTTAAAGCTCCTGGAGTGGGTTAATTGCAAAAAACTTGAAATATTGCTCCAAAATCGGTGAATTGCCATTATCTAAGTATAACTGGATCTAAAGCTTTTTTGGGTGGAATTCTTATCAAAAACTAATTTTATATAAAATTTAAAGTATTTTTTTCATTATCTGTTTATTTTATTTAAGAAATTTTTAATGTGGGACCCCTGAATCAGCTGTCAGAAACCATACGATAAATCCAACGGTAAAATACATAGCTAATCATAAAATAAGTAAAAATTATATTTTTCTATTAAGAACTTAATTTATAATTAAAATTTTCAAAATTAAATACAAAAACTGTAGATTCTAATAGACACCTTTTACATATTTGAGATAATAATCATCAAATTCTAGTGAGTAATTTTTGGAGAAAATTTAGTTTTTACCATAAAATAAGATCGTTTCTATTATTTTTTCCACCACTGTATTTATACATAATGTTTGTAACAGGATAATAAGAAACAAATACATGAGAGAGACTAAATAATAATGATATTTCTTTCTTCTTCTCTCCAGCATAAATTCAAAAGTTGAACAAAAAACAAGTAAGAGTGCTATATTCGGCTGTGCCGAATCTTATATACCCTTCACCATAGTGTATATAAAAAATACCAATTTTATGAAATTTAAATTTGTTTCATTTTCCCAACAATATCATTATTATAGTAATAGCTAAACAAAATAAACAACAACAACGCTAAACGAAATAAACACACAAGGCAGTAAAACCAACAGACATCCAAACATACGAAACGAAGTACACAAAAAAACAAAAACAAAATACACAACGCAATGAAACCAACAGGCATCCAAAAATACGAATACACCAAGAAACAAAAGCAATATACACAAGGCAATAAAACACACATCCATCCAAACATACGAAACTGAATACACCAAGAAAAAAAAAACAACATACACATGGCAATGTAACACACAGCCATTCAAACATACGAAACTGAATACACCAAGAAACAAAATCGAAATACACAACGCAATGAATTAGCAGTGTTGTTGTTGCTTATTTTTTATGAAATTTTCTGTGGTTTTCTCGGATTTTTGCTTATATCTCCGTTGTTTATGGACGGATTTTGCTGATTTTAAATAGGAAACTTCTCGAAAGCATGTCCGATAGAATTATTGAAGATTTGGATCCCGAAGATATCTGGGGTCTTCAAAAAACCGACTTCAACAGACAGACAGACGGACATGGCTCCGCTATCTATAAGGATTCAGAATATATATACTTTATAGGGTCGGAAAATTATATCTTGGAAATTACAAACGGAATGACAAACTTATATATACCCTTCTCACGAAGGTGAAGGGTATAAAAATGACCTTGCGTAAACCAGCGTTGAGGAATGTGCGTAAAACGATAAAGTAAGAATGAGAAATACTTTTACTGTGTTTTTTGTTATTGCTTCATACATATTTGAATTTGTGGTGGAGAGAAGAAGAAAGAGATATCATTATTATTTAGTCTCTTTCATGTAAATTCAAAAGGTAATATGTAAATTTATTAACAGTTATATTTTTCTTCGCGCCTGTTCATTCATTATTATAAGGCAGAGCAAGTCATTTCCATATTTTTTATTTTTATACTTAAATACTAGCTGCGTGTACCCGGCGTTGCCCGGGTTTCTTCGAAAACTAAAAAGAATATTTTTCTATCTGTAATGACTATACTTTTTTTTAAAGAGATGTCAAAATTTAGCTTATAACGATAAAATAGTTATTATATTTTTCCGCATTTTGTTTAATACTTAAAGTCAGTTTATGGACCAAAAAGTCCTTTAAAAATTTACAAATTTATAATGAGCTTAAATTAGGAAATTTTGACTAATTTGTAGACAAATTTAAGAAACTTTTTTCGAGAAATTATACTGAAATCAGCATTTTCAATCACTGGTAGGGAACTAAGGACACTTTCAAATTAGTTGTTTTAATTTTTCCACGTGCAGTATATTTTAAGAACTGTTCAGTTTAAATTTGGTCACACTTTACTTTAAATTGTAGTGCCCCTGGTGTAAAGAGGCAAAAGGCTTCGGGGCATTTTATTAACTACAAAAATACGTACCATTAACCATCAAGCGATTTTCTTGCTATTTGAAAAATTACATGCAATTGAAGAAACTCTGAAACGATTATGAAAAATTCTGGACAAAATCATGAAAAATTTGGGCTCATTGCAAGATTTCAAAATTCTTAATAAAGAACAAAATTACTGTCCTAGGAAAATATGAAGAGTCCTTGAATTTTGACAGAGAAAACAAAACAACTTTTAATTTGACAAACAATTTTGAGTTGTTCATTAAAGAGTAAAACCACCGTTTTTGTCTCATCATTGTTTCTCAAATACATCCATTTATACGAAAGTATGTTTAAAAATATTATTTTTATTCATTAGCTTTTATGCATCCACACTTAAGTTTTGGCTGGATTTAGACACCACTTATTAAATCCGAAGAAATAAAGGTTTAAAGGTCAAATATCGTTAGATATACAAAAAACATACCCAAATAATTATACCCTACACCACTTCAGTGGGGAGGGTATATTGGGTTTGTGCTGATGTTTGTAACGCACAATAATATTTTTCCTATACCCTATATACTTAAAGTATACCAATCGGCTCAGAATCATTTTCTGAGTCGATTTAGCTATGTCCGTCCGTCCATGTAAACCTTGTAATCAAACTACGGGCCGCAATTTTGAAGATAATTCAATGAAATTTGGTACATGATATTCTATTGTCCCAGGGACGAAGCCTATTGAAAATGGTTAAGATCGTTCCATTATTTCACCTAGCCCCCATACAACTGAACCCCCCAATAGGTCTTGTAAACCTTGTAATCAAACTACAAGTCGCAATTTTGGAGATAATTCAATGAAATTTGGCACATGATATTTTATGGTACCGTAGACGAAGCCTATTGAAAATGGTTAACATCGGTCCATTATTTCACCTAGCCCCCATACAACTGAACCCCCGAATAGGGCTTTTAAACTTTGTAATCAAACTACAGGTCGCAAATTTGGAGATAATTAAATGAAATTTGGCACATGATCTTTTATAGTACCGTAGACAAAGTCTATTGAAAATGGTTAACATCGGTCCATTATTTCACCTAGCCTCCATACGACTGAACCCCCCGAATAGGGCTTTTAAACTTTGTAATCAAACTACAGGTCGCAATTTTGGAGATAATGCAATGAAATTTGGCACATGATCTTTTATGGTACCGTAGACAAATTCTATTGAAAATGGTTAACATCGGTCCATTATTTTACCTAGCCCTCCGACTGAACCCCCCGAATAGGGCTATTCAACTTTGTAATCAAACTACAGGTCGCAATTTTGGAGATAATTCAATGAAATTTGGCACATGATCTTTTATGGTACCGTAAACGAAGCCTGTTGAAAATGGTGTACATCGGTCCATTATTTCACCTAGCCCCCATACAACTGAACCCGCCGAATAGGGCTTTTAAGTTCATAATTATGTTTAATATACTCATATCTCGACAAAAAGCTGCAAAAACCAAGTTCTATACAAGATTTGATGACCCTCACGAATTCCATAATAATAGGTCCTCATATGACCCTAGCCCCTATGAAAACCCCCATCAAAATTTCACTTAAATGTCCACAATTTTATTCAACAATAAACGGCTTAAGTATGTATATCTGAGGCAAGGTACAATTCAATTTAAATGCTTTATTATGGCAAATAAATCACATTATATTTTTGTCAAAGGTGTAGGGTATTATATGGTAGGCCTCGCCCGACTATAATTTCTTGTTTTACTTATTAAAATATCCAAATCTTCCTGCAATTAAAAAAATTTCGGAATTTGTTAATGGTAAATGGAAAATGTGTGCTGGGGTTATTCAAAATCATTATTTAATTGAAAACCTTGCAATAAATACGGCGCTACATACAGAAAAAGTTGTGCAGAATTTTTGGTGGATAATTTTCTAAAAGTATAAAAAGATATCGAAAGATGAATTCATCCAAATTTTATATGAACAATGCTTTATATGCATCATTTGAGAGGTCCTATTTATATAAGATTTGCAAAAGTGCTGTTTTTCGGGACACTCTAATGAGTAGTCAAATACTTTTTTAGATTCAGATTCATGGTTTTTTAGATTTGAGCTGCATTTAAAAAATGGCAACCGAATTTATATCAAGATTTTTTCATGGTATATTTAACTGATCACAGATTTTTATTGTTATCTCGATTTAACAATAAATTTATATTTTTGATATAAAACTCGATTTGTATGTTTTCTCGAATTGAGAGTTATTTAAAGTAAATTTTTAAAGAGTTATATAAATAGAAATTTTAAGGGGAGATAAGAATGATTTTCTAAATAGATTTAAGTGTTATATAAGGAACCACAACCGATTTAAATTCGAATTTTTGAGAAAATGTAATATTTTACCTATTTTAGGATCGTAGGAAACTACATCCGATTCTGATTTAAAATAGTTATTATCTGATACACAGCAGATTACAGGTTTTGAAATAAAAATAGTTTTTCGGTGGAAAATATAAGTGATGGGAGTCTTATATATGGATCTACAACAATATAATTTTGATAAAAAATGTTCATATGCTATTTTCTCGATCGTAGTAAACTACATCCGATTCTGTTTTCAATTAGTTATTTTTTGAGGATATACAGCCGATTACAGGTTTTGAAATAAGAATAGTTTTCCGGTGGAAAATATAAGTGATGGGAGTATTATATACGGATCTACAACCGATTTTACGCTTTAGATGAAAATCGATTTTTGATAATAAATTAAATTGATTAGAGATTTTTATTTTACGTAATCGTAAAGTTAGTTAAACATTATAGAGTTTTCAACTAAAAATAAATTTTTGATTAAAAATTTAATTAAATAATAATTCTCATATAATATAAGAAGTATATGTATATCATGATCTTTAGCATTATAAATGTAACAAAAAGTAGACGGAAAAAAGTCATTGCATTTCATTAAGATCACAATATTTCTGAAATTAGTGATATAGGTGTATTTTTTGGATTTGATGTATTAAATATTCTCTTCCTCAAACTAACCTAACCTTCCACGATAAACTATTGTCATGCTAAATTTCATGAAGCATAAAATTCAGATCAAAAAGTTGATTCCAAAAATACACTGTATGTTGCCAAATTTCTTGAAAATCGTTTAATATTTTTTATATTTAGCCTAGAAATTTGGTGTTATAGCTGGTATTCTAAAAGTGAACATAAAAATATGCGTAGCATCCAATCAATATAAAGAGTCTTTTTTAACTTCTGAGGTTACACCTATAAATATGCCGAATTTTATGTAAATCGTAGTAGTTATGTAGTGAAAGAGTAAAAAGAGTCTCATATATATTTATTATTAAATACATATTATACGTTTTGAAGATGTAATGTTTCGTACTGTTCATTCCACAACATTCATTATAATAGTTTTTATGAAAATCGGATCAGTAGTTTTTTGTATGCCTGAACGTAAATTTGGTTTAATAATGGCGTCCAATCCAGATCCTGAGGTCAGACCTATTGGTATACCAAATCTGTTCAGTAGTTTTCTGTAAGTCTCGAATGGAAATTTTGTATGACAATTATATAAAAAAAGTGAGAATAAGATATAGCATATTGTTCCACTTTAGAATAGAACTATTAGTGTTCTAAATTTCATGTAAATCGGTTCAGTAGTTTGTCCGTGAAAGCGTAACAAACAGACATTTTCTTTCATATAATTATAGGATAATATATAGGTAAGGATAATTTTATAAAAAGTGGGCGTAGAAAGGGGCGTGGCATCGGATCACTATCTTATATATAGCCTGTAATTCTTTCAGACTTATAACTATCGGTATGCAAAATTTCAGGTAAATCGGTTTGGTAGTTTTTGCATATTGTGATTGGAAAATTGGTGTAATAATAGTTTTACAAAAAGTGGGCGTAAAAATGGGGGTGGCATCCGATCAAGATCTTATATAGCCTATTGTTCCTTTTGGGGCTAGACCTATTAGCGGTCCAAATTTCATGTAAATCGGTTCAGTAGTTTTGCCGTGAAAGCGTAACAAAGAAACAGTCTGTTTTATATATATATAGGACTAGCTATACCCAGTGTGCTTCGCTACCCTCATCGTAATGGAATAAAATAAATATTATTGTAAATGTATATATATCTGCAATATCAAAAAGTCCCCTATTTAAATATATGTTTATATATTCAATATTTTAGAAAACTCAAAAAGTACCAATGAAGTACGAAAAAGTAACAAAAGACCTCTTTTATTTAATTTCATGTTTCTAGGTTCAATATTATAGAAAATTCAAAAAGTACCTTTTGAAGAACGAAAAAGTGCCGAAAAGTCCCCTTTTATAGGTTATCACTTAATCTTGGCTGTAGGGTGAATCCATATCAAAACGGACAGAAAACAGCAATTTTCGGATTTACCATCTCCAATTTTAATGAAATTTCCCACACATATTATGGTTTGAAAGAGTTCTTTAAATCAATGACTTTTTGATCGGAATCCCATTCCAGACCAAAAATATCGCGCTTTGAAAATTTAAAAATATGTTAAAATTGTCTAAAAGTATATACATATAATTGCCCATAACTTTGAAATTCCTTTAAGTACAGGATCATTTTTGATTTCGTTATAAAGCCAAAGATATTGTCTTTAAAATCGTGCAAATAAAATATTTTACTTCCAAAAGGTTAAGGGTCAATTTTTATAGTGTATTGTTCGATGCCAAATATATCAGACAGCCCCATATTAAAAATTATAATAGGACATGGTATGAGGATACCTATACTCTCTTCTATATTTTAGTGAAATTTTTTCGATGGAGACTCGTGTAGTTCAGGAGTTATTAACCAAAACGTAATTTAAAGCAAGTTTTTTTATACAAAATCGTATGAAAAATTAAACAAACAGAAAAAAATACAAAGTGGAATCAATTCAATTTATATGGAAAATGCTATGTATCTCTTAAACTGCAGGACCAATTTAAATAAAATGTACAAGAAAATTATTAAGAACGATTTAACCTTACTAAAAATTTACCTTGTTACCGCCCTGTTAAAATACAAGGTGAGGTATGTGGTGTTAAATGAGAGTACTGCGACTATAAAAAAATATTAAAGCTTCACAAATCTGCAAATAAGGACCGATTTGGCTGAAGTTGAAATTTTCTTATAGTAAACAATACGGGTATTATAAAACTTAATGGTAGTACTAAGTTATAAGTAAAATTTAAAAATTATTTTAGTTTAATTGTTTAACTTTTGTCCACTACTTTATTTCAATTATATCTCTTAAACCCTTAAATTTAATTAGTATTGCAATATTGATCTAGCTTTACTGTATTGTATAGATTACGAAAAGTTTATGATCAGTTAAATTTGATCTCATTTATAGATGATAGAAGCTTTAAAATAATTTTTGAAGTCGAAGAGTTAACTTCTTAAACGCTGTTAAACACCTTTTATTTTAATATTGTGATGACAAAGGATACCTCCAGTAAGGCCTGATCGTTCTTCATAATTTTCTTGTACATTTCATTTAAATCGGACCAGTGGTTTATGAGATACAATGTAATTTACCATATAAATTGAAATTGATTCTAATGTGTTTTTTTTTGTCTGTTTGTTTAATTTTTCATACAATTTTGTATAAAAAACTGGTTTTAAATTACGTTTTGGTTAATAACTCCTGAACTACACGAGTCTCCATCGAAAAGTTTTCACTAGAATATAGAAGAGAGTTTAGGTATCCTCATACCATGTATTTTTATAATGTTTAACACGGGGCTGTCTGACCTATTTGACATTGAATTATACACCATGAAAATTGACCTTTAACCTTTTGGAAGTGAAATATTCTGTTTACACGATTTTAAAGATAATATCTTTGGCTTTAATATGAAATCAAAAATTATGTTGGACTTTAAGTAGTTTCAGAGTTATGGGCAATTGTATGTGTATGTACTTTTAGGAAATTTTAACATATTTTTCAATTTTCAAATCGCGATATTTTTACATTGGAATGAGATTCCATTCAAAAAGTCAATGATATGTGGAACATATTATATATTTTATATGTGTGGTAAGTTTCATTAAAATCGGAGATGGTAAATCCGACTGCTGTCCGCTTTCACATGGATTCTCCCTGTACTTGCTTAATTTCATGTTTCTAGGTTCAATATTATAGAAAATTCAAAAAGTACCTTTTGAAGAACGAAAAAGTACCAAAAAGTCCCCTCTTATAGATTCTCATTTACTCCAGGCTCTATATGCTTAATTTCATGCTTCTAGGATCAATATTATAGAAAATTCAAAAAGTACCTTTTGAAGAACGAAAAAGTACCAAAAAGTCCCCTTTTATAGATTCTCATTTACTCCAGGCTCTACATGCTTAATTTCATGCTTCTAGGATCAATATTATAGAAAATTCAAAAAGTATTTTTTGAAGAACGAAAAAGTACCAAAAAGTCCCCTTTTATAGGTCCTCACTTAATTCGAGCTCTACATGTTTAATTTCATGTTTCTAGGTTCAATATTATAGAAAATTCAAAAAGTACCTTTTGAAGAACAAAAAAGTACCAAAAAGTCCCCTTTTATAGTTTCTCACTTAATCCAGGCTCTACATGCATACTTTCATGTTTCTATTTTCAATATTATAGAAAATTCATAAAGTGCCTTTTGAAGAACGAAAAAGTACCAAAAAGTCCATTTTATAGATTCTCATTTACTACGGGCTCTAAATGCTTATTTTCATGTTTCTAGGTTCAATTTAATAGAAAACTCAAAAAGTACCAGTCGAAGGACGAAAAAGTACCAAAAAGTCCCCTTTTATAGATTCTCATTTACTCCAGGCTCTACATGCTTAATTTCATGCTTCTAGGATCAATATTATAGAAAATTCAAAAAGTACCAGTCGAAAGACGAAAAAGTACCAAAAAGTTGCTCTCTTTATGAAATGATACACAGAGAATATTTTATCGATTAACGGTTAATCATTTGAACACTTATAGACGGACATACATACATACATATGTACATAAATACATCAACATATGCATTAATACATTCTTACATCAATATATGCATCAATACATCGTTTCGTCAATACATACATACATCGATGTATACATTCCCTCTGTTGTTCATTTATAATACAAATAATACGAATAACACAAATAAGTACAAACATATATTTTTTTTAGTGCAAAGCACACATATTTTCATTAATGTTCTCTTTCATATTTTACACTACGACATATGCATTTTAAAAATTCTCTTTCTGGCCACCAATGGTATACATATTAGTTTACAAAAATCTTATTAAAACAACAACAAAAAATATCATTGCAAAATACAAAAATTAACCATCAACAGAGAAGTAACATGTTTTTACACTCTCCTCCTCTTGTTGTTTTGCTTTCTTATTTTGTTTTCTGTTTTGTAATTCAAGCACATGTTTGTGTGATTGTGTATTGGTAGAAACTTTAAACGCTTATATTTCCGAAAATACTGAACCGATTTTGATCATATATAGATTCTGCAGTGAGGCTCGCGAATCTTCATTTGCAATTTAAGATATAAGGTGAACATTAATATATACTCCTTGTAGTTAAAACTAAATAAATAAGAAGATTTAATGAAATTTAAAAAATAATAGATTGTTAAGTGTATTAAAATATCCTTCAAGATGTTTTGCACTCATATGGATGGTGTATATGTCAATTAAGTGAAAATATTAACAGGACATTGACTAAAATCGGCTTATATTTCTGGAAATAACATAGTAGCAGATATTACATTTGTTTGGGAGTTTATGTCGATAATTAAACTTTTTTAAAATTTCCATTATTTATCACATTCACTCAGAAAAAATAAAATTCGCCAAACAGGAACTTATCTTCATGTTTAACATCAGATATTTCTCTCTGTGTATCTCAATCAAAAAACTTCAAAATTAAGAGAATGACGTACGTACGCCACAGTGGGGCAGAATCGAAATTTTTTGGAAATAAATCTGGCATTTCTAAACGGCTGATCCGATCGATATAAAATTTGGCGTGAGCGTAGCCAAGGAGTATTCGAGCTGTGGCGGCTCAAAGTAGGGTACCTACGACATGTAAAATTTTTAAACTCGTGCCATTTTTTTGTTTTTCACCCAAATACAAAGATATTTTCTGAAAGCGCTCGACGAGATCTTGAAATGCTTGGACATACTACTTATCTCTTATAATATCCGAGTTATAGGCATTTAAAAATTTAGTGATACAAAATTTACCATACCTTGGTCCGCCTTTTTTTGAATACCGGGCGTAATTTTGGACCAAATGGACTCTTGTTAGTTAGACAACAAAATTTCCAATAATATACAAAAAATTTCAATATTAATATCATTTACAGATCCAAAAATATACGTTTTTTAATTTAAAAATTCAAAAAATTTTAGATTTTTGCCGTTTTTTTTGCCAAAAATGTGTCTTAACTCTTTTATTAATAAAATAAAATTTTCTTTAAGAACATATAACAATTATATCTTTACGCAGAACGCTTTGGCGTAAAAAACTTGTCCTATTTTTTGAAAATGTTGCCACTGCGTCCTTCCGAAGATGACCTATTTTTTATCAAAGCTTCAACTTTGGGCGACATGTTCTAAAATCCCAAAGCTGGGATCAGAAAACTGAAAGCAGTTTTGGAAACCTCAATATGTTTTCTATTTACTCCAAAAGTATTTTCCCAGCCCTGAAAGAAATGTGGACCCTATGGGCAAAAATGTAAAAAATCCCATTTTTGGGATTTTCATTCCTATTTTTGGGAATTGCGGGATGCCCTTTGACCTTTTCATTTTCTTATTTGAAATGACAAATTTAACAAGCGTTGAAAATTTCATTGAGTTTTGTTCATAAATAAAGATTTTGTCTTATATTACATATTTGTTAAATTTCTAAAACTAGGATTTATATCAAAATTTTAATAGGGTCGCAGATAGCTAACAATTTAGTCCATATTTATCCCTTAATATCATTTTTTAGTTAGATATAGAAATTCTCGACCCTTTACAAAAAATTTCAAGCCAATATCTCAATTACATTCAAAAATATGTTCATTTAAACCTGTGTCCTTTAATTTTATCTTTTTCATATTTTAGCATTAAGTATGACAGAACATACATTTGGTGTTGAATAAAATATTTGGACAATTTTTAAAAATTATTTAGTTAATTATTTTATTAAAGACTATAACATTGTATATACAATAAAAAAATTATAATTTTATTATGAGCCACGCACAACAACACCTAAATCACCCCACACAAACCACCTTTCCCGCCCGCCGAAATATAAAACACAATTTAATACAATATCATCAGTTAGTATAATAGCTTTTTTATTTGAACTGTTTATCTTAAACATAATACAATTAATTCTTACAACCTACTTATATAGTTAATTCCTAACACTACTTATTTTCTATAAAATAATCTGTCATATCGGTATACATATCCAGAAGGTAATATAAGTCCTTTAAATCTTCCTTGTTTTGAGATGATAGAGTTTCATAACAAATCCATCTTTTTCGCATAGTTGAAAGAACAGGATCAGAAGATAGAAGTAAACTATTAAAAATATCTTCATTCTGTGATTGCCTGGAGCATTTTCTTGAGCTGAATAGTTGAACATGCTTAAAATCTCGATTCCTCGCTTCCTGGGCTTCTGCTGTTAACTCTCCAAGTGGAAGAATATTCGATTCAATTATTATTTGACCATGACACAATACTTTGTGTACTGTTGGTGTTAGTTCCCTCCATGGATACAGAGATACAAGTAATTTAGAAATTTCAGATGTATATTCCCCAAATCGATTTCCATTAATTTTATGTTTACTATTCAGTGCCATTAAAATAGTGTTAACTCTTCGAAGCAACTCCTTGTCGATTCCAGTTATTTTTGAAGTAATTTCAAAATCACGAAAAAACCTTCTCGCCGTATTACCGTCATTTGTACTATCGCATCTTGGAAGTGGTTTGTCGATGTTTAATCCCATCTGAACTTTAAATTCTTCTTGGATTCTGCTTTTTTCCGCAGCTCTCAGTTCTTTCAATTCTTCATTATTTTTTGTTGATTTAGTAAGATTCTCTGGCACACTTCTATATTTGAGGTCGTATGCTATGTGTAAAAAGTAATCCAAAAATCGTATTCTGGCATGAAGTGGTGAAATTCCGAAAGACAGGACTTCTTCATTAATACTTCTCCTTTTGTTTATATTTGAGAATTGCGACTTTTTCTCATTACATATTGAGCATCTCCAGAAGGAAGAAGTTTCTGTTATGGCATTGCTGAGCTTTCCATCAATCATTGTTAAGCTTAGCTGATATGATACGTTAATAGAGAATTCCTTTATTTTTATGCAAATGGGCTCCAATGCATTTATTTCATCTTTTAAATATTCCACTAAATCTTTTGTTGTTTTCTTTGACTCCTTTATATATTCAAATCCAATGGGTCTACAAAAATTTTTTGAACCCGGAGTTGTATTGATCCATATATCTTCAAATGAATTTCCGATGCTTGACGATGATGGATTAAGGGAATATGAACGAATTCGTAATGGCACTAATGATGACATAAATACACTTTTGTAGTCTGCTAATGTCCGACTTCCACAAGCTTGTTTGTATTCTGGAAGTGCTGATAAACCGTCACATCCCCACTTACACATTAAGACAACATCACAGTTATGAATTTTCCTTAGTTGGTCTTCTGAAAAGTCTGACACAATTCTTGATGCTGTGTTTTCAAGCAAAGATGATATATCAATACAAGCTTCCACATCATTAACAGCAATAGGTGATGGTAGGATAGTTTGTTTTTTTTCCTGGATCGCCTTGTATGATGGTAATATATTGTGTCCTTTTTCATGCAGAGCTTTCCTTAATATTTGGTACTTATTTCGACTGAAACCCAGTTCCAACATAAGCGCTATTGCTTCCTCTTCAGTAAAATTTGATTGTGATGTTGGAGTTGGTATACTTTCCACAATTCGCTTAAGTCGTTTTGGTGATGCATTAGGAAGAATAGTTGCAATATGTACGGCATCCATAGGTTGGTTTTCCTTTTTCAGCATTTCGTTAAATGTATCAGCAATTTCCTCATTTGAGATTGAAAAAAGTTTTTGTGTGACCCTCTTTTTTTTACCTTGAACATAAGTCTTCTTATGACTTGCAAGGCGCTCCTGTTGATGTGTTGTAAGTTGAGATTTCCGTAGTAGTTTCCATCCAACTACAAAATTTTAATCGAAATTTCTTTTGATTTCCATCCACAGACTTACTTTTTACATCAAAAAGTTTTCAATTTTTGATATGCCTGTTTTGTCTACTTTTCTACTATATGTAGTTTTTATATAATTTGAAATGTCTTCAATTCTTTCTGGCCCTTTTGAAGATACACTCCATAAAACGGAACACAACTCTTCGTACTTTAATGTAATCTTCATTGTAGATTTATTAAATATGGTACTTAAAATCTGAGAAGTTTACTTATATACCAATTCTTGTCATTTCCGATACAGGTATTCCAAAGTAAAAAATTACGAATTGTCTACCTATTAACATTTAGGACTATATTACTATAACCTGTAATTCAGTCATTGATATTTCTTATTAGTGAATGAATCGAAATTATCATTACCTGTATATTTTTACCTACATGATCATAAACGAAACAGAACGAAATGATCTGTCGAAAAAATTTAGGTAAAAAATAGTTATAAATTTCTGAAAATTTAAGCACAATAGGACCTTTCAATTATAAGGATAACGAAACAAATAGAAAATAGGTAAATATAAGATTTAAATATGTTCTGTCATATTTAATACTAAAATATGAAAAATATGAAATTAAAGGATACAGGTTTAAACGAACATATTTTTGAATATAATTGAGATATTGGCTTGAAAATTTTTGTAAAGAATCGAGAATTTCCATATCTAACTAAAAAATGATATTAAGGGATAAATATGGACTAAATTGTTGTAGCTATCTGCGACCCTATTGAGATATTGGCTTGAAAATTTTTGTAAAGAATCGAGAATTTCCATATCTAACTAAAAAATGATATTAAGGGATAAATATGGACTAAATTGTTGTAGCTATCTGCGACCCTATTAAAATTTTGATATAAATCATAGTTTTAGAAATTAAACAAATATGTAATATATGACAAAATCTTTATTTATGAACAAATTTTCAACGCTTGTTAAATTTGTCATTTCAAATAAGAATATGCCAAAAAAAAATTGAAAAGGTCAAAGGGCATCCCGCAATTCTCAAAAATAGGAATGAAAATCCCAAAAATGGGATTTTTACATTTTTGCCCATAGGGTCCACATTTCTTTCAGGGCTGGGAAAATACTTTTGGAGTAAATAGAAAACATATTGAGGTTTCCAAAACTGCTTTCAGTTTTCTGATCCCAGCTTTGGGATTTTAGAACAAGTCGCCCAAAGTTGATGTTTTGATAAAAAAATAGGTCATATTCGGAAGGACGCAGTGGCAACATTTTCAAAAAATAGGACAAGTTTTTTACGCCAAAGCGTTCTGCGTAATGATACCTTTTAGAAAACTATAAAATTGTTATATGTTCTTAAAGAAAATTTTATTTTATTAATAAAAGAGTTAAGACACATTTTTGGCAAAAAAAAAAAAACGGCAAAAATCTAAAATTTTTTGAATTTTTAAATTAAAAAACGAATATTTTTGGATCTGTAAATGATATTGATTTGAAATTATATAAATATATAAATACTCTATATTATTGGAAATTTTGTTGTCTAATTAACAAGAAAAAATTGAGTCCATTTGGTCCAAAATTACGCCCGGTATTCAAAAAAAGGCGGACCAAGGTATGGTAAATTTTGTATCACTAAATAATTGTTTATGTTCTTAAAGAAAATTTTATTTTATTAATAAAAGAGTTAAGACACATTTTTGGCAAAAAAAACGGCAAAAATCTAAAATTTTTTGAATTTTTAAATTAAAAAACGAATATTTTTGGATCTGTAAATGATATTGATTTGAAATTATATAAATATATAAATACTCTATATTATTGGAAATTTTGTTGTCTAACTAACAAGAAAAAATTGAGTCCATTTGGTCCAAAATTACGCCCGGTATTCAAAAAAAGGCGGACCAAGGTATGGTAAATTTTGTATCACTAAATTTTTAAATGCCTATAACTTGGATATTATAAGAGATAAGTAGTATGTCCAAGCATTTCAAGATCTCGTCGAGCGCTTTCAGAAAATATGTGTTTACATAAAAATACATCTACGAGTGATCAGTGTGAACAGTTCGAACTTTTACGTACAAATAGCCTTTAAGCGACTTGGCGACACATCAAATTGTTTGACTCAAACAGTAAGTTTTTTGATTGTGTAAGTAAAAAAACTCACACCGCATATATATACATATATGAGTATTTTCACTAACACAATCAAAAAACTTACCGTTTGAGTCAAACAAATTTGATATGTGGCCGTGTCGCTTTATGCTTTGTAACCATAGTACGGCGCTAGTATTGTTTTGAATACACATGTACACAACACGATCGTAAACGATCGTCTTAACATAAAACCATACAAATATTTTTATACATTGAAAAGGATAATCAGTAGGACCTTGATTATCTGTGATTTGATTATCCGGCAACATCAATTATCCGGGATGGAAAAATAACCGTGATTACCTCTATTATCCGTGATTATAAACAACATTTTATTATTTTTTAACAACTATGTACAATTAGAACAAATCGAAAAGGGGAATTCCCTTGAAACGAAAATACAAAATTGAAAAATAAGAGACAAACAACATTACATGATTATTTGTAGAATTTACATAATATGAAATCCTTTTCTACTGATTACCGTTTTTGTGACAAAATTATATTTTTATATTTTTGAAACATGTATGAATATAAAATCCTTGAATTATTTAGTTTTTATATAAATATGTACATATTCATTTATTAATTAATAAAAATATCTATTAAAAAACTAGCAAAAATTGGCTCTCAATTAACCGGGAAAATCGATTATACAGAATGCTTCCAGTCCCGACCATCACAGAAAATCGAGGTCCCACTGTACCAACATTTTAGAAAGATATTTTTTTTAAATTTATAAAAAATATTTTACTTTTGTTCTATCGCGGTCTAATGTGCAGTAGTTTTTCTCAAAAACAAAAGTCCATTTTGGAATCTTTCAAGTATTTACTTCAACACTGCAGTACCAAAAAATTATTTGCGCGATTTGAGTTTTGCCCATAAATTATGTATTTCCAGACCTATGTGAAATGACGTAAAAAATACAAAATTTCTATTTAGTTGCTTAAATGCATTCAACAAAGCATGTTACGTCGCTTTGTTTCAGAAATTACAATTTATTGCAAATTATGGAATGCATATGTGTGAAAAAATTAAAAAATTGTTTATAGCCATTGACTATTTGCATTTTGTCGATTAAAAGTAAACTGAAAAATTGTATTTTATTCTTGTAACAATGCGTTTTGTTTAAATAAACACAAATTCCATAAAATCACTCATAAGTTGTCTCGAAACATTTTGAAACAGATCATATATTATTCCGATTTGTTTTTCACACTTAACTCTATTGTCTCTGTTTCTTTTGCATTTGTTTGCTTTTACACTTGTATTGTTGTGTGTAGTTGATCAACTGCTTTTTAACTTAGCACTACAGACTGAATTCATGAAATAAACGAGAGACTTGTAAGTTTCACCTTGGATATCACATTTTTTTTAAAAACTGTTAAAAACCCATTTATTGTAGAAATGAGCTGACATTTCAAATATAACTACTCTTTAGGCGATTTTTTTAAAAATATGATACGCGAATGACACACTTTGAGGGTCTACCCACTGGTCCTCATTTTGCCAGTGTACGGTACCGTACATCTTTGAACAAATACTTTATACACATACGCTAATAATGTACGGAGTACACTAAATGTACGGAGTACACTAACAATATTAGTTATGCATGTAAAGAAAATTTGGCCTTTAAACGAAAATGGACTATTGGTATACGCACAATTGGGACGAACGACCAATTTCGTCCAACACAACGAATTGCTTGACAATGATTCGTTGCGTATATTCGTCGATTGAAACACAATAAATCCTTCCGTATGGCGAATTGCTTTAAAATTTCTTATTTTTTCTCAATTTTCGCGGCACTTCCCGTAATATAAAATCACAACAAATAATATTTTCAACACATTTTTAAACAAACTACACGAAATTAATAAAAATTTATGAATTTTCAAATCTGATTGGTGTGACCATATATGTATGTATCTAAAACAAAAAATGTTTTATTTGAAAATTTTCTCAATATTTTTTTATTTTCATATTAAAAGAAAATTATATTAATAAAACATCGTGTTAACTTAATTTATATACCACAAACATAAAAGAAGCCACTACTTAAAACAAAAAATAACTTAATTTACAAAAAAGGTCTAAAACCAAAATGTAAAAGGGTCACCCTACACCAATTTATTCGTCGTTCGTCTGCGTATGAAATAGAAACATATCGCACAGTTCGTTACGTAAGACGAATTTCGTCATACGCATTGATTGTGCGTATTTTCATATAGTTTAGTGTGTTCTATATCTGACAACGAAAATTCGTCGTTCGTCCCAATTGTGCGTATAGCATATAGGCGAAATGGATTTCATTATTTGTTAATTTGTATGAAATTCGAAAAAAACCTGCAAGTAAATAATTAAAAAATACATAAATTTCGAAAATATTATTGACAATTTTCTCCAGAATTACAAACTTACGGATTTGAATATATCCCTCAATTCATTTCATACATTCTCATTTATATTTTTTCCGAACAAATCTTGGAAGTATGAGTTATAAACCTGACATCTATTCACCGAGATTTTCAATGGAATTTTCAATATTTTTGTGACATGAAAACCTTTTTAAAGTGTTTTGAGGAACACAAATAAAATTGTTTATATAAAAAACTAAAACTCGAAAAATTAAACTTTTCCTTCCAAAAACCAATATAGGTTTTATATCATGAGCAACTAGTGTAATTAATAGAGTTTTAATGTAATTTTTGCATTCTGAAATCGAGCAAACGTTGAGTTAGCAATTGTCGAACTGTTTACAAAAAAATGGACGCCCACTGCATATGGTAGAGGATCGAGCTTTTAAAATATTGGTGCAACCTGTTTTGGACGCTTTGAACATAACCCTCAATGAGCATAATGTTGGTGAAAGGATAATAGCTTTCTCACAAAAGCTAAAAACTGAAATTATACAGTATTTAAAAGGAAAATTGTTATCATTAAAAATCAATGCAGCAACCAGATAGAATTTAAGTGTTCTTGGTATTAATGTACAATACATTAATAATAAAGCCATTCAAATAAAAACCTTGGCTGTAAAAGAACTGAAGGAAAGTCACACTAGTGAATATTTAAAATGTGTGATACTCGATGTCCTAAAGGAGTATGACATTGATATGAATCAGATTTTAACAATAACAACCGATAATGGAGCGAATATGATTAAAACAGTGAAAGATTTAAATGCAGAACTATAATATTCCCAGGAGGAAGATGAGTTTGATCATGTTAATGAAGAACACTGTGATGAAGATACAATGGAATTAATTCAAACGCAGTTTTCATTCTTCAATATAACTTGTATTCGCACATACATTCCAACTTTGTGTGCAAGATGTCTTAAAAACACCTGAGATTAAAACAAAACTGGAAACCTGCAGATCTGTTATAAAAAGATTGAGAAGTCCAACGTATGCCAATATTTTAAAAAATATGAACCAATAATAGATTGCATAACAATATGGAATTCAACATTTGTTATGATTAAAAGGCTGTTGGAAATAAAAGATGTTATAGATCCACTAAGCATTGAAGATTTGAGTATACATCTGAGTCCTGATGAATGGAATTTTGCGAAAAAAATTACACAAGTATTCCAACCCATTTATAATGCTACAATTAAACTACAAACTGTGCAGTTATGTTTCAGCGAATTATACATTATTATAATGGATATATTATTCGAACTTGATAATTTACCATCGGGCCAAATGCCGGATTCTATAAATAAGAGAAAAAGTAAACTGTTTGTTTTGTATAAAAATAATAAATTAGAAAATAAAATTGTAAAATATTTGCTTTTGAAGGTAGTATGAGGCCATTCGACTACGAAAATGACGTGCATTTTCGCAATATACATATTAAAATTTTGTTCATATTTTACATAAATATATAAAGTACCTTTATCAGTGACATAAGGTACTCTGAAGCTTCTATAACGAAATATTGCACAATTTCCAAGAAAATCCATAAATACGCGAAATAGTCATTTAACATTTACACATATTTTTCTCGAAAGATACAAATATTTTTAATATGAATGTAAACATCATTATTTCCATTCAAGTTGGACATTATCCTACCTATATTCTTTATGAATTAGTTTTCTTAAAAAATCCAAAAAACAGGTAGAAGGTTAATTAAAATTTTCCAATTGAAAATTTGCAATGTGTAAAAATTTATTTCAAGAAATAATAAATATATTAATTATTTCCATGAATTTATTATTTTATAAAACAAAACGTGTTATAAATTTTTTGAATGTAATATGCATGTTACTGTTCTGATTCAAATAGACCTTATTTTGTTCTAAATATGAAGTAGATAATCCAGATTTAGGTAGGTAGGTTGATAGGAGGATGTATACTACATCAAATCCGAAGAAATACACCTAGGCCACTATCGGGCCTGTTGTGCGCTCCTTATCATGAAAAACAAAAAAAGGGAACTGAATGAATTATTTTTCAGTGTTCATAAACTCAATTTCCTGAACGTAATTCCTAAGAATCTTGCAATCAGTGTTAGTCAGAAATGTTATTTCCGGAATAACATCACTTCCAAGATACTTGGATCTAACTTCGACGAATGCTTGGCAGTGGCAAAGAAAGTGCTCCAGAGGTTCACTGTACTCTCCACATGGTCTATATTCGTCTGAATTCGCACGTCCAATTTTGCGTAGATGTGCTCATAATCCTGTGTGTCCACTAAAAATACGTACCATCATACTAACTTCAGACTTGCTAATTTTGAGAAGATGTCTCGTCTTGTTCTCATCAGGGTCACCCATAGGATCTTCATGGTTCTACCCACTGTTTCATTATTCCAAGAGGCCATATTTTTAGTTCAGCTTTTGTTGCGTCGAATGGTTTCGCGTTTGTCAGGTTAACTACCTCGAGCTCCCTTCCCTTTAAAGCTATTACATTCGCCCTTTCGTTACCGACTACTCTCGAGTGGGCTGGTACCCATATGATGTGAAGCTTACCTCGGGAGAGTATTCAGTTAAAGCTTTCTTACAATCCAATACGGTCTTAGATTTAGTTCTATCACCTGATATCACCCTAATTGCCTTCTGGCTGTCGGTAAATATATTAAGCGCTGTGGGCGCCATATTTATTCTAATCCAATTTACGCATTCCGTTATTGCTCGTACTTCTGCCTGGAAGCTTGTGTTATGATTTGGTAAACGGTGGTATATTTCTGTTACTGGGTCTTCAATATAGAACACCAGCCCCACTTTGTCCCCCAATTTAGAGCCATCCGTGTAACAACGGATTCCTACTGGTATTTGCTCTAATGTTCTGCTTGACCAAGACATTCTATCTGGGATCAGCGTTTCAAAGTTTCCGACATATTCTGTGTCTGGTATACGATCAGGCACGTCCGACGATTGTGTATAACCTTGCAATGTATCCAGTATACATTGATGACGTGTCCTATAACCACTTTTGGTCAGTTCGCCTAAAGTAAAGAGCCGTTCGGCTGTAAGCGCCGCCTCATATCTTAAATATATTTCAATGGGTGGAATATCTAGCAACGTTACCAGAGCCTTGGTTGAAGTAGTACACATGGCAACACTTATACCCAAGCAGCATGTACGCTGAACTCCTTGTAGTAGTTTGATACTGCACTTTTTGTCTAAAGCAGTCCACCAGATTATTGAAGCATAAGCTAGAATTGGTCTAATTACTCTTTTATAAAGCCAATTTGTCATAGTAGGACTAAGACCCCATTTCATGACAATAGTTCTCCTACATATCGCCCAGCACCTATGTGCCCTGTTGATCCTATCCTCTATGTGGTGTCTCCATTTTAATTTCCGGTCGAGAATTACACCTAAGTACTTAACTCTGTCTGTCACTGGTATCTTCTTGCCCAGGAAGCAAGGTTCAGTATACGTAGAAATGTTTGTCTTTCTTGTGAAAAGACAGATTTCCGTTTTTGCCGGGTTAACATTTAGGCCTCTCGGTTGAACCCAGCTCAAGGCCGTATTCAGATCCTCCTCAGCTCTTCTACACAAGTAATTTCGACCCTTTCCCTTTAAAAGTATTACGACATCGTCTGCATAGCAGACAGGTCTAAGTCCTTTCTCAGTTAGGGTCTTTAGGAGGCTATTAATCGTGGTAACCCAGAGTAAAGGTGACAAAATGCCACCCTGTGGTATACAGCGAAATACTTTTTTCTGATAGTTATATCGTACATCTCGCAGCTTATCCATCTGTTCCTTTGCATGTGGTTGATCCAGTTACGGAGCATCCGGTCAACATAAAACTGGTCTAGGGATTGGATAAGAGTATCTGTGTGCACGTTATTGAAGGCGCCTTCGATATCAATGCATACCGCCAATGTATATAGTTTGCTATCAAAGGATGCAACTTCGTTTAAAGCGGTTTCCACCGATCGTCCCTTTACATAAGCATGCAGCATAAATTTTGGGTCTTTGTCGGGTATACTGCTTTTAACCATACTATCGACTATCCGTTCCAAGGTTTTAAGTAGGAAGGACGTAAGACTTATCGGTCGATAAGACTTATGTGTCGAATAGCTAGGTTTCCCTGGTTTTGGTATAAATATTACCCTTGCACCCTGCCATTTAATGGGGGTATATGTGAATTTCAAGCATGCAGTGAATATCTGAGATAGATGTACGGAAACTAGTCCCGCCTCCATCTGTAAGAGTGCCGGGAAAATGCCATCCGGCCCAGCAGCTTTATAGGGAGCAGCTTTATCAGATGTAATTACAATTTCCGTGTTAGCCCCCCCTTCCCCGTGTTAGCCCCCCTTCCTCCAATATCGGTTCATCTATGTTATTCGATATACCGGGTCCATTAGGAGTTTCATTGTCTCCTCCATATCCTCCTGCCCGTATCATCGACCATAGATTCCGGTTGGACATGAGTTTTGGATAGGAATTTTTTATCTTCGATACGTCATTTACACTGTCTACCTGTTCACAGAAAAGTTTCCAGGAGTCTCGTTTGGCTTTACGAACAATTTTCTTATATTCACCAAGTTTACTACGATACTCATCCCAGTATACTGCGGTCTTTTTACGGTCTTTGTGAGAATTTCTACTTTGGTGTCTATATCTTCTTTATTTCGACATTGAATATTGTCCTGACATAAACGGTTCTTTAGTAAGGAACCGAACATTGTCCAATTAGTTTTAGACTTATTCCGAAACTTTATCGGCTTTGGTGGTAGTCTTAGTATTTTGAATCTTATGTACCGATGGTCAGAAAAGGAGTGCTCGGCCGAAACTCTCCAATCCTGAATTTCGTTTATAAGCTCTTCTGAACATATAGTTATATCTAATACTTCTTCTCTCAAGCTACATGGTGGGAGTTGGTATCACAACCTATTACAATTTTCTTATTTTTCCTTTGTGCCTCTTCGACCAGTTTCATCAGCTTCGACGTGGCTGGTAGTGTCGGAGAATAGAAAGGCAGGTTAACAGATGCAAGGTATATGTTGCCACGACCTTGCTTCAGCATCCGATGTGGATAATCCTGTTGAAAGGAGGAAACATAAGTTCTTGTGACATAAGATACACGTTCTCGGTCGAGAACCTGGAAATTTACGTGATTTAATCCAGAAACCTTGTTGCGAATCGTCCAAGGTTCCTGGATTAAAGCTATATGTATCTTACCTGTGTTAATTTTAGCCATCAGGGCGTTGGTAGCCGTCTCGCTCCGATGGAGGTTTATTTGGATAACCTCAATCATTGTCATCCATTTAAACTGTCTTCCAGCGAGTTAGTGATCACATCCCAGCTCGTTGAATTTGACTCCTCCGGATAACCTGGAGTGGCTATTGATGCAGTGGGTACCATTGATGGCACTGCGGTGTCCTTATCAGCCATAGCAAGAGCAGTCATTTTAATCGACACTTTCCCAATTTTGGACAGCACTGCTGTTCTGTCTTCTGCCGAGTGAGTGATTTCCTCCTCACTTTTAGGATTTGACTCCTCAAAATTACCAGTACTTGCTAATGATGCTTTGGGTACCGTCTTAGGTGTTTTAGTGTCCTTATCGGGGCCGGTTTTGACATCTCTTTCAATCGGCGCCTCCCCGATTTTGGAAAGGGTAGCTGCAAATTCTTTTAGCGAGTTAGTGGTAGTTTCCTCGCTCACTTCCTCCCTCACTCCTTAACGTTATCAGTAGTTGCTACTGATGCTGTGGTCTTAGGTATTTTAGTGTCCTTTTCGAGGCTTGTTGTAACAGGCCTTCCAATCGGCACCTTCCCAATTTTGAATATGACAGCTTTAGAGGCGAAGTAAGCACCACCTTTA
Source organism: Lucilia sericata (assembly GCF_015586225.1). Lineage (NCBI taxonomy): Eukaryota > Metazoa > Arthropoda > Insecta > Diptera > Calliphoridae > Lucilia > Lucilia sericata. The sequence goes on along the minus strand of NW_023994062.1, from coordinate 11,296 downwards.
TTCTTGGTAAGACTAGCTATAGATTTCTGGTCGATACCTATTACAAATAAAGTTCCCTCAGGTTCTTCTTTCCTGTAAAAGACATCTCATTTTTCCACGACCAGCTCAGCATTTTGACCACCAAGAATTCGCAGCTCACGCTCTTTATTGGTTGTTTGTCCTTTGAAGCGATTGCGTGGTCCACTACCTTATTGTTCACCAGATCTTCTACCTTACTCTGTTGGTCTATTGGAATTTTGCCTGTCGGATTACCGGCATCTAAAACTGTGAGAGGACAGATGGTCCATCACCACCCCCTATCCGCCACCCGGGGACGCGCTCGGTAGGAAAAATCCAGATTTAGACATGTGATAGTTTTATAGCGGTATTCAAATGATATTTTCTTGAGCTTTATTCCCTTCACAGAAGGAAGATGTTCCGTAATATAATTTATATCAATAAATAAATTCAAGAAACGGCATATTTCAGAAAAATTAAATATTTATAAATTTGTTTAAAATAAATTAGAATATAATATTTTATAACTTATATTGAATAAAAAGTTAATATACAACTTTTTTAATAAAATCAAATATTATAAAAATAAATATATGGATAAATATTAACCAAAACAAATAAAGGAACATGTACATACATATTTCTAAACATGCAAATAAAACTAAATCAGTTTGTATGAGTACACTACGAAACAAGTAAAATACTTCACGCATTTCGCACATAATAACGCACATGATCGCTACAAATGTCCACTACGTGTACGGTATACACTACGTAAATGATAAAAGAGTGTACACCACGTGAACGGCAAAAGAGTGTAAACTACGCATATGGTAAAAGAGCACTAAAAATTAAGCTAAAAATATCTATCGCAATATGGACTTCGTGTCTCCGGCGATTTTTTCCCCACAATGTTCATTCTAGGTTGAATGACATTTATATGAAGAAGAAGAACGTTATAATATCTCAAATTCAGGGACCGTAACCGTTATGATTTTTATAATAAAACTCAAAAAATAATAATTATTTTGGATTTTTATTTTTTTTTTTTTTTTTTTGGTGGAAATAATAATTATTTTCTGATTTTTATTTTTTTGGGCAGAAATAAAAATCAAAAAATTATTTTTATTTTTTTTTTTTTTTTTTGGCAGTAATAATAATTATTTTTTGATTTTTATATTTTTGGCAGAAATAAAAATCATTAAGGTAATATCATTAAGGTAATATCATTTTTGTTTATTCATTTGTTTGTTAATTCGATTGATATTTTTCTTTGCTTACTTGTTTATTTGATCTTAGATAGTTTCTTTGTTTGTTCGTTAGTTTGTTTATTTGTTTGTTCGTCAGTGTCTTAGTTTGTTTGTTTAATTGTTTGTTCGTTAGTCTGTCTGTTTGTTAATTTGTTTGTTCATTATTTTATTTTAAGATACAACAATATAAAATATGGATTTATTTAGTTATACATTTTATTATTTATAAAATTGTTTCTTTATTTGTTTGTTTGTATCAAGCTACAATAAAAATTACGTTGACTAATATAAAGAAGAAGAGCTATACTTATTTTTTTTTTTTGTTTTGTAATTATACATTTTCAATTAGCTAAATAAGACAATGTGTCCTAAAATAAACATGTATTTTATATTTTGTGAACTTATAACAAAAAAAAAAATAAACAAACAATTTTATAAATAATAAAATGTATAACTAAATAAATCTGTATTTTATATTATTTGATCTTAAAATAAAATAATGAACAAACAAATAAACAAACAGACAGACTAACGAACAAACAATTAAACAAACAAAGACACCGACGAACGAACAATAATTTTTATTTCTGCCAAAAATATAAAAATCAAAAAATAATTATTATTTCTGCCAAAAAAAAAAATAAAAATCATTTTTTGATTTTTATTTCTGCCCAAAAAAATTAAAATCAGAAAATAATTATTATTTTTTGCCAAAAAAATAAAAATCAAAAATTTAAAAAGCATAGTTTTTTATAAAAATATAGCTCAAAACAATAAAAATGGTATCTTTAAAGTTGTTCTCCTATAATTTCTTATATTTGATTTTTTTCTTTAAAAATTCAAAGATAATAATTATTTACGATCCCTGCTCAAATTTCGTTACAATACTACAAAATTGGAATTGGCAAAGCTGCATATAGTATTTAATTATTATTTAAATAATACATTTGGAAAGATGACCACCAAGGCCACTATCGAGCCTCGGTATATATTCTCAGATTTGATGTGGTATACATCCTCATATCAACCTCATTTAACGAAAATAATACATTTCATAATAACTTTTTAGAATTTAATTTAATTTTATAAAATTTCAATTAATTTTTGAATTTTATTATAATTTTACATTTTATATCTGCATCAAAGTAAGTAAAAACAACAATAACAAATAAATACATCATTTGCACTGTTGCCAATTTAGCTATTTTCTCGTCAAATCTAGCGATTTTAATCCCATTTTGCGGGGAAAAATATGATTTAGCTATTAGCGGGAAATCTAGCGATTTTTCTTTAGATTTTAAGGCATTTTTTATTCATTTATATTTTGATAAAATCGCTTAAAAGTTGCTACGAATGACGATATTTACATATATGTATGTATATAAAAATATGCATTCAATGTAAATTATTTGAGTTTTAGCTGTGTGTATTATACTTATTTTGAATGTTCTGAAGAACATAATTAGGAGCAAATATTTGTGCGTACAGGTAAAGTTATACGAAAAACTTTAAAAGGGGTATATTTTATTGTACTCAATTAAAAAACGAATATTTAATTATTCTAGTCTATTAGTAAATGAGTGATATGATAATAAAATTTACCATAATTCTAAAAATTAGTGAACATTAGAAATAAGTGACGAAAGGATCGATCCATAAAGTCCTAAAAATTTACAACATTTCTAAGGCGTATAGGGCCGCATATCGATATTGCAGATAAACTTCCCACAAAAGGAGTGTATAATAATAATCTTGGGTGCCCCGGTAAGCTAGTTGGTAGTTTGCTATCCTGTCAGTCTGGGGGTTGTGGGTTCGATTCCCAGCAGAGATCCTGGTCTGCTACACTACAACGGTCGTATGGTTATCGTAACCCTGCTCGGTAAATTAGGTTAGAATATAATTTGTAATTGTATTGTAATAGAAAAATAAATAATACTCTTATGCCGAAAATAAAGGATCGATCCATAAAGGCCAGCATTTCGAAATTCAATTTATCTTTACAACATTTCTAAAGCAATCTGTATAGGGTCGCATATCGAAATGAACCTCAACTTGACATTTTTCCTAACCCAAAGTGAAAATATTTAACATAAAAAAAAATTCTCTTATATGTTTATTATAAGATGTGTTTGTATCACTATCCCATTCCTATGTATGTATATAGATTTTAGCGATAAATCGCTGACTTTTTGGAATAATATAAAAAATCTGAAAAATTTAGCTAGTTTTTTTAGCTATTTCTTTTCAGAATCATATAATAAATATTATTTTGACGATTTATCGCTAAATTTTTCAAAATGTCTTGAATTTAGCTATTTTCTAGCTATTTTTGAGTCGACTTTAGCGATATTTTTGGGAAAAAAGTTGGCAACAGTGATCATTTGTAATACAAGCCGCTAGGGTTCTATAAATCGACTTTCGAATAATCGAACAATCGACTTTTTGTCGAAAAAAGTCGAAAAGTCGAAGTCGACTATTTTGTTCCAAAAAAGTCGATAACTCGACTATCGTCTGTGAAAAAAGTCGAAAAGTCGACTTTGTGAATAAAAGTCGATAAGTCGAAAAAAGTCGATAAGTCAAAAAAAGTCGAATAAAGTCGAAGAAAGTCGAAAAAAGTCTAGAAGTCGTAAAAAGTCGAAACGTCGGAAAAAGTCTAAAAAAAGTCGGAAAAAGTCGAAAAGTCGGAAAAAGTCGAAAAATCGAAAATTGTAAAAACAAGTCAAAAATAGTCAAAAATTTTAAAAAAGTGGAAAAAAAGTCAAAAACTCTAAAATAGTCGGAAAAACTCGAAAAAAGTCAAAAAATAGTCGGAAAAAGCAGAAAGAAGTCGAAAATAGTCAAAAAGTCGAAAAAATCGAAAAGTCGGAAAAAGTCGAAAAAAGTCGAAAAGTCGAAAAGTTCGAAAAAAGTCGAAAAGTCGGAAAAAGTCGAAAAGTCGACTATTTGTAAAATACTTATAGTCGAAAAGTCGACTTTTATTTAAATGAAAAAAGTCGAAAAGTCGAAAAATCGACTTTTCATAAAATGCAAAAAGTCGAAAAGTCGACTTTTAACTAAATGAATAAAGTCGAAAAGTCGAAAAGTCGACTTTTCGTTTCAACTATAGAACCCTACAAGTAGGGTTCTATAGTTGAAACGAGTTCAAGTAGGGTTCTATAGTTGAAACGAAAAGTCGACTTTTCGACTTTTAGACTTTTTGCATTTAGTTAAAAGTCGACTTTTCGACCTTTCGACTTTTTCCATTTTATGAAAAGTCGATTTTTCGACTTTTCGATCTTTTTCATTTATTTAAAAGTCGACTTTTAGACTTTTCGACTTTTAGTATTTTATAAATGGTCGACTTTTCGACCTTTCGACTTTTTCCGACTTTTCGACTTTTTCCGACTTTTTTCGACTTTTCGACTTTTTCCGACTTTTTTCGACTTTTCGACTTTTTCCGACTTTTTTCGACTTTTCGACTTTTTTCGACTTTTCGACTTTTTTCGACTTTTTTCGACTTTTTCGACTTTTTCCGACTTTTTTCGACTTTTCGACTTTTTCCGACTTTTCGACTTTACGATTTTTTACGACTTTTTGACTATTTTCGACTTATTTCGACTTTTTTCGACTATTTTTTTACTTTTACTTAGAGTTTTTGACCTCTTTTCCACTTTTTTAAAATTTTCGACTTTTCGACTTTTTCCGACTTTTCGACTTTTTCCGACTTTTCGACTTTTTTCGACTTTTCGACTTTTTTCGACTTTCTTCGACTTTTTTCGACTTATCGACTTTTTTCGACTTTTCGACTTTTTTCGACTTTCCGACTTTTCGACTTTTATTTACAAAGTCGACTTTTCGACTTTTTTCATAGACGATAGTCGAGTTATCGACTTTTTTGAAAAATAGTCGACTTCGACTTTTCGACTCTTTTCGACAAAAAGTCGATTGTTCGATTATTCGAAAGTCGATTTATAGAACCCTACCTACAAGCCGCATTTTGAATCGACTTGTATCTCTGCTCACATGTCACACATAACATACACACAAACAAATATAAACTGTATTAGCGCAGAAAGAAATATTAACCGTTGTACTGTACTACCACCCTCAAACAAATATGACCTGTATTACCAACATATTACTGCTTTATCTCCTTGTTGTTGTTTTTTATGCTTTTATTTATAATTGTTCAATTCACAATCAAGTTGTATATTGTACCTACTAAAGTGTAGTAACAGTGATTGTGAACAGATCTTTGCAGCAAGTCATAAGTTTATGTTTTCAATGAAAAAAAAAAAAAAAACAATCAAAACAAATATACATAACAATGTCAAAAGATAAAAAAATCAAAAAAATATTAAATTAATTAAACATGCGAAATAAACCAAATTAATTTCTTTGAATTTTCAATGCTTTTATATTATTTATTCCACATTTTAAACTAATAAATAAACAGTTTTTAATAAAATTTTAGTTTTTTTGTTTTGGTAAACAGCTGTTTGTTTTTGATTTCAGTGTTACCACTTTATCGTTTTTTATGCTAACATCGTTTGAATTTTTTGTTTATATGTCGAAATAAACAATTGGCAACACTAAACTTTCTTACAACATTCGAAAAACATATGAAAAATTGTCGTAGGAGTTGTATAGTGCTTTTGCATAGAAAATACCAACAACATTGTTATGACTATTGTAGCAGCTGCTGACATACAACGCATACAACGCTACAACATCGATTGTGAATTGAACAATTATGTTGAGGAAATTTTCATAGGTAGTCTCAGATTTTTGCCCATATTTCAGTTATTTATGGACATATTTTGCTGATTTTCAATAGGAAACTTCTCGAAAGCATTTCTGATAGAATCATTGAAGATTTGGATCCCGAAGATATCTGGGGTCTTCAGAAAATTGATTTCAACAGACAGACGGACAGACAGACAGACGGACGGACATGGCTTAATCGACTCCGCCATCTATAAGGATCCAGAATATATATACTTTATAGGGTCAGAAAATTATATTGTGGAAATTACAAACGGAATGACAAACTTATACCCTTCTCACGAAGGTAAAGGGTATAAAAATAAATAAAAAGTACGAATATTTTAGTAATATTTAATACAAATATGTGTGTAAAGTGTAGTGTGGTGGGCTTTATTTTAAACCACCACAATTAGAAATTATTTTTGTTACGGGAATTAGCCCGAGCGCCCTGTTTTTATAAGATTATGAACAACAAATATAAAATTCAATAATGTAATTTTATTTATAATTTTACATTTGTATGATGAAATTCCTAAGAATAAAAAATACATTAAAATTTGAAATTAAATACAAATAACCCAATTTACATACGTTTTAGTATAAAAACAAAGCGCGACAAAATTAAATGAGTCGTTTTTTACAAATTTACTTTTTGTTAGAAAATTAATTATAACAATCGGGTATTATTTAAATTTCACGAGAGGGAACCATCTTGGTCTACGACAATATAATGTGCGGCTTTTTAATTCTTGGGAATTTTGTTAATATTTTGACAGTTAGGGATTACAAACTATTGATAGTTACGATTACTAAGTAATCGACCACAATTTTACTAACACATTCATAGAGTTAGGTACCGACTGACAGTAGACTTAGATACTTTTTGCAAGCGTTTCACTTCTTATTTATTCTTTGATTCGAATTTTATTTTAATATTATTATACGTTCGTGAGAAGTGTATATATACGTTTGTCATTCCGTTTGTAATTTCCCGACCCTATAAATTATATATATTCTGAATCCTTATAGATAGCTGAGTCGATTAAGCCTTGTCCCTCTGTTTGTCTGTTGAAATCAGTTTTCTGAAGACATGCTTTCGAGAAGTTTCCTATTTAAAATCAGCAAAATCCGTCCATAAATAATGGAGATATAAGAAAAATCCGAGACAACTTCTGAAAATTTCATCAAAAAAAGAAAATTTTTTGCAGCAACAACACTGCTTATTGGAAAAAGATTTATGGTTGGATGTGTGTTGGTTTCATTGCGTTGTGTATTTTGTTTTTTGTGGATTTTGTTTCGTATGTTTGGATGCTGCTAATTTCATTGGGTTGTGTATTTTGTTGTTTTGTGTGTTTTATTTCGCTTAGCGTTGTTGTTGTTCCTTTTGTTTTGCTATTTCTAAAGCAATGATAGTCGTGAAAATGAAATAAATTGAAATTTTATAAATAAAGTATTTTTTAAATACACTATGGTGAAGGGTATACATATAAGATTCGGCAAAAGCGAATATAGACTTCTTACTTGTTTTAATATATTTTCTTTATTAAAATATTTTTAATTTTCACAAACCAAAAAATATAATATATACATATGTATGTATATAAAAAATATTTTTTTTTTAATTATTTGACATTTCATTTTTTGTTTTTCTAATTTCAAATTGAATGTAGCATTTTTTATTAGTAAACAAATTTATGAAAATCGAAAAAATTTAAGAATTTTACATTTTAACAAATCATGCTTTTATAAATGCAATCTAAAATTTTTTGCAATAAAAACATTGTACTATTATTTCGACCGATTTTGTACAATTATGCGAGCATTTTACCACACATAAAAGCTTTTATACACTAATACTTCTAAAGAAAATCCTAGTAATACATGTTTAGAGTCTACTCTATGGTTTTAGGTACAAATAACCAGATAAGAAACCATTGACAGCTGTCAAAAAAGTAAATTCGAACCGTATGGTTTTGTTTACATTTTTTTTACAATTTTTTGAATTCGATGAGTGTGTGAGATGAGCTGTATGATTGTTTTCATCGCTCGTTTGAAAAAAAACAGCAAAAATGTCAAGATTCAAGAAATTGTATGTGAAGAAGAATTGCAAAAAAAAAAATGAAGATTAAAAGGAAAACAACCTTATTTTATTTAATAATATATTTTTGTACCCGGCGGTGTCCGGGGTTTTAAGTGGTTTCATAATATTATACTTTAGTATTCTCCCGTCAGAGTAAACTAAAAAATCTGCTAATTTTTTCCTAACTTCTTCATGTTTCAAAAAATGCTGAAGGTCTCCTTATGAAGAAACTCCTTACAAAAACTCATCGTCTAAAATATTTATACTTTAGAACGATAAAAAATCTGACTTAAAACATAGAAGTACAAATTTTTCCTCCTTTTTTTTTTTGCTTTTTCTCCTATTTCGAAACGTAACTTTGCTACATAATATTTCAGACACTTTAAAAGCTTAATCAGAAATGTTTTAGCTTAAGTATAGACAATCATTAGTATTTACTCCCAAAAGTACGAATTTTGTCCCTTTTTCATTCACATACCCCTTGTTGACCCTTCTTATCCAAGTTTTGGAAAACAATATAACCTATCACACCATACACCTACCTATATATCTAACTATGTTTCAAATTTAACGAAATTCGTTCCAGCCGTTAAAGTGTAATTAATAACATTATGCGCACGATACAGGTCGCAATTTGTAAGATTTTGATGAAATTTGGCGCATACTATTGCAAGGAAGAATCCTATTGACAATAGTTAAAATGGGACCATTATTTCGCATAGCCCCCATACAATCGTAGGAGTTGTATAGTGCTTTTGCATAGAAAATACCAACAACATTGTTATGACTATTGTAGCAGCTGCTGACATACAACGCATACAACGCTACAACATCGATTGTGAATTGAACAATTATGTTGAGGAAATTTTCATAGGTAGTCTCAGATTTTTGCCCATATTTCAGTTATTTATGGACATATTTTGCTGATTTTCAATAGGAAACTTCTCGAAAGCATTTCTGATAGAATCATTGAAGATTTGGATCCCGAAGATATCTGGGGTCTTCAGAAAATTGATTTCAACAGACAGACGGACAGACAGACAGACGGACGGACATGGCTTAATCGACTCCGCCATCTATAAGGATCCAGAATATATATACTTTATAGGGTCAGAAAATTATATTGTGGAAATTACAAACGGAATGACAAACTTATACCCTTCTCACGAAGGTAAAGGGTATAAAAATAAATAAAAAGTACGAATATTTTAGTAATATTTAATACAAATATGTGTGTAAAGTGTAGTGTGGTGGGCTTTATTTTAAACCACCACAATTAGAAATTATTTTTGTTACGGGAATTAGCCCGAGCGCCCTGTTTTTATAAGATTATGAACAACAAATATAAAATTCAATAATGTAATTTTATTTATAATTTTACATTTGTATGATGAAATTCCTAAGAATAAAAAATACATTAAAATTTGAAATTAAATACAAATAACCCAATTTACATACGTTTTAGTATAAAAACAAAGCGCGACAAAATTAAATGAGTCGTTTTTTACAAATTTACTTTTTGTTAGAAAATTAATTATAACAATCGGGTATTATTTAAATTTCACGAGAGGGAACCATCTTGGTCTACGACAATATAATGTGCGGCTTTTTAATTCTTGGGAATTTTGTTAATATTTTGACAGTTAGGGATTACAAACTATTGATAGTTACGATTACTAAGTAATCGACCACAATTTTACTAACACATTCATAGAGTTAGGTACCGACTGACAGTAGACTTAGATACTTTTTGCAAGCGTTTCACTTCTTATTTATTCTTTGATTCGAATTTTATTTTAATATTATTATACGTTCGTGAGAAGTGTATATATACGTTTGTCATTCCGTTTGTAATTTCCCGACCCTATAAATTATATATATTCTGAATCCTTATAGATAGCTGAGTCGATTAAGCCTTGTCCCTCTGTTTGTCTGTTGAAATCAGTTTTCTGAAGACATGCTTTCGAGAAGTTTCCTATTTAAAATCAGCAAAATCCGTCCATAAATAATGGAGATATAAGAAAAATCCGAGACAACTTCTGAAAATTTCATCAAAAAAAGAAAATTTTTTGCAGCAACAACACTGCTTATTGGAAAAAGATTTATGGTTGGATGTGTGTTGGTTTCATTGCGTTGTGTATTTTGTTTTTTGTGGATTTTGTTTCGTATGTTTGGATGCTGCTAATTTCATTGGGTTGTGTATTTTGTTGTTTTGTGTGTTTTATTTCGCTTAGCGTTGTTGTTGTTCCTTTTGTTTTGCTATTTCTAAAGCAATGATAGTCGTGAAAATGAAATAAATTGAAATTTTATAAATAAAGTATTTTTTAAATACACTATGGTGAAGGGTATACATATAAGATTCGGCAAAAGCGAATATAGACTTCTTACTTGTTTTAATATATTTTCTTTATTAAAATATTTTTAATTTTCACAAACCAAAAAATATAATATATACATATGTATGTATATAAAAAATATTTTTTTTTTAATTATTTGACATTTCATTTTTTGTTTTTCTAATTTCAAATTGAATGTAGCATTTTTTATTAGTAAACAAATTTATGAAAATCGAAAAAATTTAAGAATTTTACATTTTAACAAATCATGCTTTTATAAATGCAATCTAAAATTTTTTGCAATAAAAACATTGTACTATTATTTCGACCGATTTTGTACAATTATGCGAGCATTTTACCACACATAAAAGCTTTTATACACTAATACTTCTAAAGAAAATCCTAGTAATACATGTTTAGAGTCTACTCTATGGTTTTAGGTACAAATAACCAGATAAGAAACCATTGACAGCTGTCAAAAAAGTAAATTCGAACCGTATGGTTTTGTTTACATTTTTTTTACAATTTTTTGAATTCGATGAGTGTGTGAGATGAGCTGTATGATTGTTTTCATCGCTCGTTTGAAAAAAAACAGCAAAAATGTCAAGATTCAAGAAATTGTATGTGAAGAAGAATTGCAAAAAAAAAAATGAAGATTAAAAGGAAAACAACCTTATTTTATTTAATAATATATTTTTGTACCCGGCGGTGTCCGGGGTTTTAAGTGGTTTCATAATATTATACTTTAGTATTCTCCCGTCAGAGTAAACTAAAAAATCTGCTAATTTTTTCCTAACTTCTTCATGTTTCAAAAAATGCTGAAGGTCTCCTTATGAAGAAACTCCTTACAAAAACTCATCGTCTAAAATATTTATACTTTAGAACGA